>NC_140591.1:1634480762-1634925762 GCF_964204655.1 Triturus cristatus | reverse complement strand
GTGTCAGTCAGTGTCAGTCAGTGTCAGTCAGTGTCAGTCAGTGTCAGTCAGTGTCAGTCAGTGTCAGTCAGTGTCAGTCAGTGTCAGTCAGTGTCAGTCAGTGTCAGTCAGTGTCAGTCAGTGTCAGTCAGTGTCAGTCAGTGTCAGTCAGTGTCAGTCAGTGTCAGTCAGTGTCAGTCAGTGTCAGTCAGTGTCAGTCAGTGTCAGTCAGTGTCAGTCAGTGTCAGTCAGTGTCAGTCAGTGTCAGTCAGTGTCAGTCAGTGTCAGTCAGTGTCAGTCAGTGTCAGTCAGTGTCAGTCAGTGTCAGTCAGTGTCAGTCAGTGTCAGTCAGTGTCAGTCAGTGTCAGTCAGTCAGTGTCAGTCAGTCAGTGTCAGTCAGTCAGTGTCAGTCAGTCAGTGTCAGTCAGTCAGTGTCAGTCAGTCAGTGTCAGTCAGTCAGTGTCAGTCAGTCAGTGTCAGTCAGTCAGTGTCAGTCAGTCAGTGTCAGTCAGTCAGTGTCAGTCAGTCAGTGTCAGTCAGTCAGTGTCAGTCAGTCAGTGTCAGTCAGTCAGTGTCAGTCAGTCAGTGTCAGTCAGTCAGTGTCAGTCAGTCAGTGTCAGTCAGTGTCAGTCAGTCAGTCAGTGTCAGTCAGTCAGTCAGTGTCAGTCAGTCAGTGTCAGTCAGTCAGTGTCAGCTAGAGCAGCTCTGCTGACCTGGTTCTCTGGCTCTAAAGCAGCTCTGCTGACCTGGTTCTCTCTCTCTAAAGCAGCTCTGCTGACCTGGTTCTCTGGCTCTACAGCAGGTCTGCTGACCTAGTTCTTATGCTACAGAGCAGCTCTGCTGATCTAGTTCTCTGGCTCTACAACAGCTCCGTTGACCCAGTTCTATGGCTCTGAAGCAGTTCTGCTGACATGGTTCTCTGGCTCTATAGAAGCTCTGCTGACCTGGTTCTCTCCCTCTAAAGCAGCTCTACTGACCTGGTTTCTCTGGCTCTGCAGCAGCTCTGCTGACCTGGTTCTCTCTCTCTAAAGCAGCTCTACTGAGCTGGTTTCTCTGGCTCTACAGCAGCTCTGCTGACCTGGTTCTCTGGCTCTAGAGCAGCTCTGTTGACCTGGTTCTTAGGCTCTAGGACAGCTCTGCTGGCCTGGTTCTCAGGCTCTAAAGCAGCTCTGCTGGCCTGGTTCCCTGGCTCTACAGCAGCTCTGCTGACCTGGTTCTTCGACTCTAGAGCAGCTCTGCTGACCTGGTTCTCTGGCTCTATAGCAGCTCTGCTGACCTGGTTCTCTGCACTCACGACGCACGCACCCGACTTCGCAAAAATATATTTAAAAATAATATAAGTTTCTTATATGTACAAATATATTATTTTGATAAATATCTTACATAATCTCTTGCCTTAATATGTATATTAAAGACACATACATATCATTTTGGAACATACATTTTTTTTGCGGGAGTCGCGCACCCAGCGCGCCCCAGCACGTATATGATGTCACGCGGGACCCGCAAGCGCGCAAACATCTCGTACCGTAATGCGCATGTGTCGCGAATGCGCGGGAGCAGGAGTTGCAGACTGGTCGCATACCAATCGCGCATATCACGTGATATTAAATATATATGATGTAACTGAAAAACACGCAGCCGTCGCACACCATACGCGGATCCTTCATGACTTTTCTAAAATGACGGATAGAATGCGCGCACCCACCGCGATGTGTACACTTTGAGTGCGCGACTGCAAAAAAAAATTGGATTTTTTTTAAAGAAAATGATAAACATATTAAAATAAAAAATGAACAAGAAAATTAATCAATATTTCAGTTTTATTTAAATGTTTTTTTGCAATTTTCAGAATATATAATGTTATTTAATGAATAAAATATTTATAAATAAACAGTTAAACTGTAGAAAATCAGTACAAAAAAATTGATATAACTACTATCACACTTAAAAGTTAGCATTTAAAAAACTTTGAAATTCACTGAAAAAAAACAGGTTTCAGAGAGTTTATAGTTAGAAATTAGCATTTAAAAAACCTTAGAAATTAACGGAAAAAACCATAGGTTTCAGGGGTGTTATAGTTAGCTGCCCATTTCACTCGTACAAAACCATGGATATTCCTCCGTTATAGATGTTATGTTATAAGAAATTTGTATAGCGCACGTACACCCAGAGGTTTCATGGCGCTAATTGAGGCCCAGTGAACACGACAGGAAGGCTAATTGTGTGATAGTGCAAACAGCTGAGTTTTAAGGGCTTTTCTGAAGCCCATAAGATTATCCTGTGTTCTGATGTCTAGGGGCAGCGAGTTCCAGAAGCAGGGTGCAAGGTAAGAGAATTTAAGCCCACCTTGGCGTTTGAGTTTGATTGGAATGGCAAGCAGTCTGAGGTTGCCAGACCGTAGAGTACGACCTGGGGTGTATTTCACAATACGACTGCTGAGGAATTTAGGGCTCCTACAATGCAAGGCCTTGAAGAGAAGGTACCCGATTTTAAAAGCCGCATGCTGTGCGACTGGTAGCCAGTGTAGCTTAGCCAGCAGAGGCCTGGCGGAGTGCCATTTGGGTTGCTTGAAAATTAGCCTAGCTGCCTGGTTCTGTACCATTTGAAGTTGTTTAAGCAAGAACATGGGCAGACCCAGGTAGATAGAGTTGGAAAAGTCAAGGCGCGAGAGGACTAGAGCTATGACTGCCTGAATGAGGGCCGAGGGGGTGAGTAGGTGGGCTATTTTCCTGATTTTCCTGAGCTGGAAGACGCATGAAGAGACCACCGAACCCACGTGACCTCTGAGCGAAAGATCGGAGTTCAGTATCACTCCAAGGCTTTTCACTGAGGGGGGGGAAGGAGAAGGGGGTGGTCCGAGAACAGAAGGCCAGAAGTGGGGGCCCCACATAGTTGCGCTGGTTCCTGGCAAAATTAATTAGGTTTTGCCAGGATTAAGTTTCAGGTGGTTAGAGTTCATCCAGCGCTGGATGTGGAGCATAGTGGCTTGAAATTCGGAAGCCGAGTTAGGTCCACTGAGCGTAAAGACGAGTTGGAGATAGTCAACGTAGTTGAATGTGGTGACCTTCATATGTTTTAGGGAGCTGATGAGGGGTCTGAGGTAAAGATTGAATAGAAGGGGGGAGAGGGATGATCCCTGAGGAACCCCACAGGGAGAGTCCATCCTAGGTGCAGTGAAGGGGCCGAGACGGACTGCCTGCGTCCTGCCTTCAAGGAAAGACTTGATGCAGTTAAATGCAGGGCCTTGTATGCCTGCCTGTTTGACACGGGACAAAAGAATGTGATGGTCCACCGTGTCAAACGTAGCGGACAGATCAAGGAGGATGAGAGCCTGATGGATGCCTTTGTCTGCATTGGATCGTAAAGTGTCTAATACAGCAAGGATGACCGATTCGGTGGAATGTACGGGACGAAAACCAGCTTGGTTGGGTTCCAGGTGATCGGATTGCTCGATAGTTAGATAGAGACTTAGTGACATGGGCCTCGAGAATCTTTGCTAAGTAAGGGAGTAGAGATATGGGGCGATAGTTAGAATAGTTGAGAGGGTCAGCCCCAGGTTTTTTTAATAGTGGTACCACTATTGCCTTTTTGAAAGCAGAGGGGACCTTGCCCTGGGAAAGGGATGCGTTAAAGAATGGGAGCACACAGTGAGGGAGGCGAGACAGAACCTCTTTTAGGATGTGTGGGGGACAGTGATCGTTAGGGGAGCCAGAGTTAACTCGAGCCAATAATGCTGATAGAGTCAGAGGGCATAGGGCAGGGAGATGGTCCAGAGTAAAAGGACTGGTAGTGGTAGAATCCATGTTATCAAAACAGCATTGAGCGGGGATACTAGCTTTTATGATGGAGATTTTATCCAAAAAGTAGGAGTTGAGAGAGTCACAAAGCTCCTGAGTAGGTGGCTGAGCGGGGTAAATTCGGTCTGAATTGCATAGGTCGTTAATTATAGAAAAAATCTTTGGATTTATTTTGAGCATTCAGGATTTTGGCAGAGAAGTATGCGGCTTTCGCTTCCCGTATGGCGTTTTTATAGTCCGTGAGGGCTGAAGAGAACAGGAATTTATCCTCTGGGCCGTAGTGAAGTCTCCATTTCCTTTCTTTTTGCCGTAGCTCGAGTTTTTGTTTTTTGAGCTCCGCAGAGAACCATTTATGAGCGTCAGTATAGCGAGAACGAGTGAATTTTGTATGAGGAGCATGAAAGTCACTGGCCTTGAGTAGCCAGTCATTTATTGCAGAGTCCAAGACCTCAACGTCTGGGTTGAGGGAGGGCATAGACCTAGCTAAAAAGTCTATGAAGCCGGGTTTGTCAATGGAGCTCCATCTCCTGGATATGCCACGGCCTTTGGGGGGCAGGTGTTGATTAGTAGTGGTGGGGATCATAAAGTTGATAAGGTGATGATCAGACCAGATACAAGGTGAGACCGTGAGCGCCAAGAGAGATTTGAGGACCAGACTTGGTCTAGAATGTGCCTTTTAGCGTGGGTGGCTATGGAGACGTGTTGAATAAGGTTCAAGCTAACAAGCTGTTCAGACAGTTCCGCAGCGTGAGGGCCGCCCCGGGAATCGTTGAACCAATAGTTCATGTCGCCGATGAGCATGATACTTGCGTGATTGGTGAGCAGATTTGTCATTTGTTCACTAAGGGCTGAGGGGAAGTGGGCATAGCAGAGGGGGGGGCAGTACAATAATACCAGAACAATGGAGCCAGTGGTGGCCTCAAGTTTAATCACTAGGTTCTCCACCTCTGGGAGGAACAAAGGGGTGAGGGTAGTAAAAACATGATCTTTATGAATGATAGCGGCGACTCCACCACCACTTTTGCCCAGCAGTCAGTTGGCTGCTAGTATGTAGTATTCCGAGGGGAGAGCTGCCAAGATGTCGGGAGCAGAATCCTGAGTAAGCCATGTTTCCGTGACCAGGAGTAAGTCTGGTTTTTTGGCACTGAGTAGCAATAAGACATCCAATTGGTGTTTGACCAATGAGCGAGTATTAAGGTAAAGTATGCTCAGAGTGGTCTGCCTGATGGTTGTGTGGGTAGATGATGGGAGTTGGAGGGCTGCAGACAGGGGGGGGAGACATGGTGGGGAGGCTGGACATAAAGGTTAAGCTCCCTCAAGCGGGTTTCACATAAACAAGAGAGGGAAGAGCCTTAGTTGGCTAATGAGCGCAATAGGTTTGAGGGGTATATAGTGATTTGACCAGAATCTATGGCCCCTGGGCCCGTGCGGGCGCGGACAGGCGCAGACAGGCTTGCCTTAGGCGCGCCCGCTGCTCGCGTCCGCTGCGCTTCCGCGTTGTTGTAGGCATTTAGTGCTGAGCCCTGCCCTTGAACTCCTCCTTGCGGCCGATAGGCTGGGGGCCTGGGGAGGGGAGTCAGAGGAAGAGACGGCGAAAGCGAGGAGGCAAGTGCCGAGAGTTTGTGAGAGAACAATTTCCCAGTGAGTATCTACCTCGTTTCCCCGTTTAAAAAAAAATAGTTTTAAAAGCAACACAGAGCACAAACACAGGCGGCTATCCGCGCGATTCTGGGCAACGATTCTGTTCTGCTAACTATAACTCGCGTGCCCGCAATGCACTGCTGATGTCACATATTGCATCATTCATGACATGGTCAGTGACATCACTGATGACATCACTGATGACATCACTGATGACATCATCCACTTGACAATCCGATACACCACATCATACACTAGTATAACCTTTCATCACTCACTGTAAAATACAGAGTACCATATTTGAAACCATTGACACACCAATACCAGTTACTACATACTCACTGATTCCTAAGTCTACACACACACAACTACCCATTCAACAACAGAATCATCTATACATGTAGTTACTAATTAATAAAACACTATCAAATGCACTTATACACATATATAGACATTGACACATCAGCAGTCATCTTAGTCAGTTATGCAGTCATCCTACTCACTCATCGCACTCAAATTTACTCACTTACACAATTATCCAATGACACCTCATTTATTCAAACACATAGTAACTCATCGGTAATGTTAAAAAAGCATCATTACAATTATACACTCAATCATATATTTACTCACAATCACTGACTCTACACAAACTCATTTATATACACCAACTCACATACAATGCCTTTTATTTTTTTACTTTGTTGAAAATGTACAACTAAAACACATTCGCTCACCAACACAAATAAATACACTCAGTCTCCCAAACAACTGTTTCCACATGCACTCTTAAACCCATACACCTAGTCAATCAACCATTCACACATCTATGCATAGAGTTACACACACCCCATCCAACCACACACAAACTCAGTGTCCCATACAAATACTCACCCAACTAATCAATAACTAATATACACACTTATGTAGTTAGTGACCAACTGAGGCAGCATGTTATACAACAGAGACAGTGCTGCACACATTCACATAGTTTAGTTACTAATCCATGTATTAAGTGAGACACTTTTAATTACTCACTTAAAAAGACAGTCAGACAGCTACTAAATCCTCCATCCAGTTATATATCCACTCAATCTTCAATACAGATTGGTAAATATATAATACATATTTAAATTTCAAACTAAACCACATTCAGTGGATGATGTCATCAGTGATGTCATTTGAGATGGAGTCTTTCATGGCCCTGGGGACTGCCACCCCCCAGGGCCGGCTCCTGCAGTGTCCCGGGGTGCCCACCCCCGGGACACTGTTTGCAATGACAGGGCGGGAGTCTAGCGGCTCCTGCTCAGCCATTGCAAACTGCTTTGCTTCATTGAAGCGAGAGCAGGGAAACCTGCTCTCGCTTCAATGAAGCAAAGCAGATTGCTTTTCCTCATGGGGAGCTGCATGTTAGCAGCTCCCCATGTGGAAAAGCAATTTCGGCTCCCGTAGGACACGGGGAGCCGGCAGGGACCGTGGGGGCATTGGGGCTTGCCCCACGGTCCTCAACGTATCAGATAGGCCCCGGGGGATGGGGTCCCCGGGGCAAATAGAAATTTATGGTAGGAGCCGGGTTTTTTTTTTTAATGGAAAAATAAAGAGTCTCGTACCTTGCGCGGCGCTCAGCGCAGCCCCTAGTGTGCACGTGAGGGGTACGCGATGCCTACTGCAAAAAGCTATGCCTTGGGTAACTGCACCCACCATGCTGGGTACGCTTTCGGTGCACGACTACAAAAAATTTTATTAAAAAAATAATATAATAAAAATATATTCGAATAATAAAATAAAATTATACTACATTTTACTTTTAAATTAAAAAAATAATCAGAAAAGTATATAATATTGTTTAATAAATATATATAAAAAAACAGTTAAAAAACTCCAGAAATTCAGTACAAAAAAACATAGGTATAACTATTACACTTAAAAATTAGCATTTAAAAAACCTATGAAATTCACTGAAAAAAACCATAGGTTTTAGGGAAAGTTATAGTTGCTGGACATTTCACTCGTACAAAACCATAGACATTCCTGTTATAGTTAGTTCTGCTAACTATAACTCGCGTGCCCACAATGCACTGCTGATGTCACATCACATCATTCATGGTCAGGGACATCACTGATGACATCACTGATATCTCAAATGACATCACTGATGCATCACTGATGACATCATCCACGTGACAATCTGATACACCTCATCACACACTAGTTTAACCTTTCATCACTCACTGTAAAATACAGAGTACCGTATTTGAAACCATTGACACGAATACCACTTACTACATACCCACTCAATCATTCCTAAGTCTATACACACAACCACCCATTCACCCACAAAATCACTTATACATGCAGTCACTGATCAATAGAACACTATCAAATGCACTTATACACCTCTATAGACATTGACACATCAGCAGTCATCCTACTCGCTCATGAAAAAAATCAATCACACTTACATTTACTCACCTACAGTTATACACACACCTAATTTATTCATACACATAATAACTCCCAAATGAACACTTAAGTCACCCAAACAACTGTTTCCACATGCACTCTTAAACCCATACACCTAGTTAATCAACCACTCACACATCTATGCATACAGTTACACACCACCCACCCAACCACATACACAATCAGTCTCCCATACAAATACTCAAACTAATCAATAACTAATATGGACACTCATGTAGTTAGTGACCAACTGATACAGCAGGTTATACAACTACAGAGACAGTGATGCACATATCCACATAGTTTAGTTACTAACCCATGTATTTAGTGAGACACTTAATTACTCACTTAAGCAGACAGTTAGATAGCTTCTAAATCCTCCATCCAGACAGTTATATATCCACTCAATCTTCAATACAGATTGGTATATATAATCCATATTTAAATTACAAACAAAACCACATTCACTGGATGATGTCATCAGTGATGTCATTTGAGATGTCAGTGATGTCACTGACCATGTCATGAATGATGTAATATGTGACATCACCAGCAGTGCATTGCGGGCACACAAGTTAGTTAGCAAAACTAACGGCGGAATGTTTATGGTTTTGTACGAGTGAAATGTCCAGCTAACTATAACTTTCCCTAAAACCGATGGTTTTTTCAGTATATATATATATTTTCACTTAAAAAACCATAGGTTTCACACAGGTTATAGTTAGGTGGACATTTCACTCTTAAAAAAACCAATGAAATTCCCCAAAAAGTCCAAGAAAGTCGGCGGAAAACGCCACGCGCCACCAGTAGATGGAGTTGGACTATAGTTCAGATAACTAACTCGCGCGCCCGCAATCCACTGCTCATGACGTCACATATTACATCCCTCATGACATGGTCAGTGGCATCACTGATGACATAACTGATGACATAACTGATGACATCACTGATGACATCATCCTTGTGATAGAGTGGGGGTCGCGCGAGTTAGTTATCTTAACTAACGGGGGAATTTCATTGGTTTTTTACGAGTGAAATGTCCACCTAACTATAACCTGTGTGAATCCTATGGTTTAAGTGAATTTGCAAGGTTTTTTAAATGCTAATTCCCAACTATAACGTGTGTGAAACCCATTTTTTTTTTCAGTGAATTTGTACGGTTTTTTAAATGCTAAGTTATGTATTTATTAATATATATATATATTTTAAGGTATTTCACCGTGCGTGCACGGTGCGTGAAGCACACCGCGAGCGCACGGTGCGCTTCGCGCACCATGCGCGCACTTTGGGCGTACGGTGCGCTGCACGCACCGTGCGCGCACCCCGCAATTTTTATAAAAATATATAAAATGTTTATTTCACCCTAGGGGGTCCTTCTGTGACCCCCAGACAAAGGCTAGGGGGTCAGGAACTCTCTTCCCTGCCCCCTTTTCACGTTTTCCACCTTTATTCCCCCTTTCCTTTTCAGTGCGAGAGATAAAATGGCAGCCGACACTTACTGTTCGACCGATTCGAATGTTGACATCTAACAACCAATCAGAATTTCGCTCGTGCAGTGGATTGCGGGCGCGCGAGTTATAGTTATCTGAACTAACTATAACGGGGGAATTTCATTGGTTTTTAACGAGTGAAATGTCCACCTAACTATAACCTGTGTGTAACCTATGGTTTTTTAATATATATATATATATATATATATATATATATATATATATATATTACCAATGGGTCACCCCTGTGAAAACGCCACACACGGGGGGTCTCCGCTCACAACACCACAGGTAGCACAGCTTCACAGCAGGTAGCAGCCCACCCAAAGCGCCATACGCGTTTCGAGCTGTGCGCTCTTGATCACTGGCTGGCTGAAAGAAAGGAAGCGGCATTTGAAGAACTCAATTTATTCAATTGTAAGTCCCGCCCCAATGGGCGCAATGTGGCATTCTGGGAATTGCAGTTAGAAATACACCACAAGGACTCGAAAGTTCACTCCCCAAGTGGGCTCCGCTGCCTCCATTCAAAATGTCATACCCTGTAGGGTGGGGGGCTCATCATCCTGTGGCGTTTTCACAGGGGCGACCCATTGGTAATTTTGTTTTGCGGCTGGTCCGGCCGCGAAAATGCCCCACTGCTTGCCAGAGCGGGTCCTGAGTGTTCTGCATCGTGAGCACTTGTGGGAACGGAGGGGGCCTACACTACAGGGACGTACTTGCATGGTTCGACAACAGGATGATGAGCCCCCCACCCTACAGGGTATGACATTTTGAATGGAGGCAGCGGAGCCCACTTGGGGAGTGAACTTTCGAGTCCTTGTGGTGTATTTCTAACTGCAATTCCCAGAATGCCACATTGCGCCCATTGGGGCGGGACTTACAATTGAATAAATTGAGTTCTTCAAATGCTGCTTCCTTTCTTTCAGCCAGCCAGTGATCAAGAGCGCACAGCTCGAAACGCGTATGGCGCTTTGGGTGGGCTGCTACCTGCTGTGAAGCTGTGCTACCTGTGGTGTTGTGAGCGGAGACCCTCCGTGTGTGGCGTTTTCACAGGGGCGACCCATTGGTAATTTTGTTTTGCGGCTGGTCCGGCCGCAAAAATGCCCCACTGCTTGCCAGAGCGGGTCCTGAGTGTTCTGCATCGTGAGCACTTGTGGGAACGGAGGGGGCCTACACTACAGGGACGTACTTGCATGGTTCGACAACAGGATGATGAGCCCCCCACCCTACAGGGTATGACATTTTGAATGGAGGCAGCGGAGCCCACTTGGGGAGTGAACTTAAGAGTCCTTGTGGTGTATTTCTAACTGCAATTCCCAGAATACCACATTGCGCCCATTGGGGCGGGACTTACAATTGAATAAATTGAGTTCTTCAAATGCCGCTTCCTTTCTTTCAGCCAGCCAGTGATCAAGAGCGCACAGCTCGAAACGCGTATGGCGCTTTGGGTGGGCTGCTACCTGCTGTGAAGCTGTGCTACATGTGGTGTTGTGAGCTGAGACCCTCCGTGTGTGGCGTTTTCACAGGGGCGACCCATTGGTAATATATATATATATATATATATATATATATATATATATATATTCACTGAAAAAACCATAGGTTTCAGGGGCGTTCTAGTTAGCTGGACATTTCCCTCGTACAAAACACTAGAAATTCCCCTGTTAGTTCAGCTTACTATAACTCGCGCCGCAGCAATGTACTGCAGATGACGTCACATTACATCACTCATGACATGGTCAGTGACATCACTGATGACATCATTGATGACATCATCCATTGAGTATGTGTTTCTGATCACTTTTATTATGTTTAATATATATAGAGAAAGGCCTGTTGAAAAATAAGTGGGTGTACAAGTGTGTGAATGGATGATTTTCTAGGTGCGTAACTGACTATAAGTGAGTCATTAAATATATCTTACTGCAGACCAGTATCTAAACTGTGTGAATATCTGTGTCTGTGTGTTGGTGTATAAGTGGCTGCATGGTTTTTTGAATATCTATATGAATGTCTATATCGGTTATTGATTGGTTGTCTGAGTATCTGTATGGGTGCCTGAGTGTTTGTGTGGGTAGGGTGTGTGTGACTCTGTACATAGATGTGTGAGTGGGTGATTCAGTGGGTGCATGTTTTTAAGAGTATCTGTGATGGACTGTATGGTTGGGTGAGTATGTATAGGTGTTAGTGACTGAATGTATCTCTCAGTGGTACATGTGTGAGTAACTACATATGTGAAAGGCAGTATATATGTGTGTAAGAGTATATAAGTGGGTATATGTGAGAGTGTGCGATTGTGAGTGGCTGTATGGATGAGTGTGTGCTTGTATCAGTGATTGTATAAGAGCGTAAGAATGTGGTACTATTTTTAGGAGTAAGTGAACTTGTGTGTGTATAACTGCATAGGTGAGTAAATGGGAGTGTGATTATTTCCATGACTGACTAGGTGTGTGAGTATGTCTATGGATGATTGGTGGTGTCTGAGTGTCTATATAGGTATATAAATGCATATGATAGTCCTGTACTAGTGACTAAGTATGAGTGACTCTACAGGTGAGTGAGTGGAGGTGTGTGTAGACCTAAGAGTCAATGAGTGTGTATGTAGTATCTATGGTTTTGAAAATGGAAGTCTGAAATTTTGAGTCGGTGTATCAAAGGTTATATTAGGGTGTGAGAAGATGCACTAATTTATCACATGGATGACATCAGTGATGTCATTTGAGATGTCATCAGGGATGTCATCAGTGATGTCACTGACCATGTCATGAGTGACGTCATCAGCAGTGCATTGTGGGGGCACGAGTTCTAGTAAGCTGAACTAACTATAACAGGGGAATTTCTAGGGTTTTGTACGAGGGAAATGTCCAGCTAATTAACGCCCCTGAAACCTATGGTTTTTAATGCCAATTCCTAACTATAACGTGCATGAAACCTAAGGTTTTTTCAGTGAATTTCAAAGGTTTTTTAAATGCTAATTCCTAGCTATATCAGGCCTGAAACCTATGTTTTTTTTCAGTGAATTTCAAAGGTTTTTTAAATGCTAGTTCCTATCTATAACTTATCTCTGAAGATATCATGTTTAATGATTTTGATTGGATTTCTTTAATTTTCAAATTCAGTTTGTCATTTCATTAATTACATTTCTGTTAAAATACTTTATCACCATTTGTAAATGTATTTTTTCAATTAATTCTTTTAAAAATTAAAAAATATTATTTGAACTTAATGGGTTTTTCAAACTTTTTTTATATTTTTCAAAATATTTTTTTAACTATATGTGCAAAACTTTTTTATATATTTTTTTCAATGTTTTTGGATCCGCGCACCCTAAGCGCACCGTTCTCGATCCCTACGCGATCGCATCCGCGCATGGTATGCGGCGGTTACGTGGTTAGTGCGCGATTTCAATGCGACCGGTACGCGACTCCTAGCCTATACGCGACACGTTCGATGCACGTAACGAGACGTTTATGCGCTTCCGCGATGCGTCATCTGCGTCTATGACGCGGTGGGTGCGCGGATCCCGCGAAGTATTTAACATTTAAAAAAACATTTATGTTTTGCATGTGAATATTAATTGAAGACAAACTCTAAACTAGACTTAAAACTAATATATTTTGACATCTAATCCTATATTTCTTTTGAATTCAATTTCGCGGATGCGCGCTGGGTGCGTGCTGCGTAAGCAAAGGGTGCACGGATCCCATGTGACCTGCAAAAAATGATTTGATTGGTTCATTACACTTCCTTTTCTAACTACTGAAAGACCCCACCCATTTCAATCATTCTTCTTTGAGCTTCTTTGGAGAACCGCCTCTTTGGAGAGAAAACATTTTTTAGACTAAGTTTACACTTAGCTCTAATTTTTTTCAACAATAAATGGCTTCAGGGCAGCAGGCATCACCTGCATCACCTCAAACCTTGAGGATGAATTTTTGCCAGAGTTACCACGCAGAGAACGTCTCTTCAGTGGTATGGAAATTTTTTACTTTTCCCGAGGGGCAGAATAAAACCAATGCCACCTTGGTCACATGCAAGATTTGCAAAAGAGTCCCATCGAGAGGGGATCCTAACAAGAGATACTCTTGCGGCACGGCAAGTATGATGAAGCACATGAGGACCCTTCATCCAAACAATCTTGCAAAAGAAGAGTGCCGACGGATGAGAAACACTCCTGCGCCTTCCACCTCATCGCAGCCGAGCACATCAAGAGTGCATCCATCAGACCAAACCTTGGACATCCGTCCTCAATTTCAATTTTTTCCCTGAAGTTCATTCTTTGGTTTCTCCTGTTTTTTTTCAGAAAAAACAAAAAAAAAAAAACACAAAATTGTTCAGAAAACCCCCCAAAAAATATAAAAGAAAAAAAAGTTCTTGTAAGAACTAACTTTACTGGTTTAATAAAAGAGCTAAATTTCTTTGTTAGTGTGTGAAAGTTTACATGAATGTATGTTTAGTACGTAATTGACTGAATGAATGCATTAGTAGCGTATGGTGAATGTATGAGTGCAGAACTATAAGGAAGTACTGCAGCATCACACAGTAACCTCTTTAGCTGCAGTGTGCTGTAGTACTTCCGAAGCACAGGGATGCAACATATGTACATAAATATGTTGCAAATCTATGCTTCTGTCTGCACGGCTGCTTAAACTGCAGCCATGTGGTGACACAGGCACCCTTGCACAATAGTGCAAGGATATCTGTGTCATGTGCTATTTGTTTTTCTACAGGAAGACACCTTCCTGTACAAAAACAATGAGAAAATGCATTTTTCTCCTTCAATGTATGCTGAAGATTTCAGCATGCATTGAAGACATAAAAATGTGGAGAAATTAAAACAATTCTTTGTTGTGCTTTCCTACACCAATTGTAGAATGGTGCACCATTCACACACAGATTTATGATTTCTGATAAATCTAGACATGTGTCTTGTTCTGAGTATTAAGTGCAATCATGCACAACAACACTTACAGAACACCCTTTCAACACAAAGTGGTCTAAATGATGAGGTTGTATTTACATGGAGTATAAAAAGTGCACAGAGTGCTTTTTCCTCTCTTTGTAAATATAAAAGAGTGTCTTGCACAATAACTGTTCCAAAATGTGACAGTTCCGTTTTAAAATTTCCTTGCGAATGATAAAAGTAAGCACAGAGTTTTGTCTGCAAAGATGTTCAAAGAAGAATGATTGAAATGATTGCGGTCCTTCAACAGCTAAAAACGTGAAATATTATGAACCCCTCAAATCTCGTTTTTTGCAGGTCACATGATATCAGATTATGGTCAGATTTCAAAACTACATAAACAGTGTTTTTAGAAACGTGTTTCAACTTTGTAGCTTCTTCAGGCCTCTTCATTCTGCATATTGAGACTTAGTTAAACTTACCTTCACAGTAACAAGAATAAAAAATGGTACATTTTTTTCTGTTTTTCATTCAAATAAAAATTGTTAAAAATTGCTTATTTTAAAATTTGGATCTGTGAAAGAATTTTTTTTTTTTAACAATTCATTTTTTACAACACAACATAATTTCCACAAAGTAATTTGTTTGCCTTTTTTGCTGTTTTCAGAATATATTGAATTTCACTAGAAATAGTGATTTCAATGGTACTCATCACTTAACAGCGGGTAAAAAAAAAAACAATCAGAAAGATTGTTAAAAAAAAACATACTTTCTCAGTAAAATACCAGAATACAAATCATACATATATGAAATGCTTACAGATTACAACATTTTATAACTTTAACTTATAAAAACTATAAATGTTGCCGCATTAAAATAATCACCGAATAAACGACCACCAAAATGTCCATAATTCAAAAATATACCTTTCCTTGAGGCCAAATGGTATTTTTGCACTTCTTTATGTAAATTGTCCAATGGTAGTCCTATTAAATTATAATAATAAATTCCTCAGACTGAATTATCTTCCTAAATCTTTGGCTTTAAAAATAGGTAGGAATTTTGTAATTCCCTAGGCAAACGTTGTTTGAAAACCAACTGGGCATCATTACAAAGTGTCCAGCCTTTGTCACATTTTAGATAGGCAGTATAATGTCCAGATGTGGTGGAAGGACCACCATGGAAAATTATTGCAATTGCTACAAAAGTCCTTCCTGATATTGATACTAGTGTTGCTACAAACTGCTTCATTAAAGTATCCAATTTTCTTCCATCAGCTGTACAACGTTGCATCATTAAAATTATGTATTTTCCATATTTTGTTAAGAATAATGTGGATAACATTTCTGATTTACATTGGCTACACTCCATGTTTTGAATTGCACCTTTCACTAATTTATTGAAAGACACTGATTTACAGTCTGATAATGTTAAATACAGAAATCTCTCAGTGTCTACATTGGTGCTACAGGTATACATGCAATTTTCACAATAATGTTCCCATTTGTAAGAAATGCCAAAAATATTTTCTATTTCTACACCTTCATTTTCAAAAATGGTAAGCATATGCATTAAAAATTCCTGAGCATCTTGTTGGATATTGTGTAAATTGTGTAGAACCAGAACACACATCCAAAAGATTACGAACATCTGAAACAGTTTGTATTTTACTTCTATCTGTTGTCAATTTTTCATAAACAGAATGCAACAGAGAACAAAATCTTTTTTCCCCGATTCTGCATAATTTGTTCTTGCAAACCTTCATGATAAAAAAAACAACATTGACCACTACATTAGCATAGCAGTTGACACCAGAACTATTTTCAAAGTGATAACCAACAATCTCTTCAACAGTGTCCAATTTCTTTTTACCTGCAATCGCAACGTTATCTTTTCCCTTCTTGACACCTTCAGAACAGATATTCTCTAACCTTTTTCGACAAACCACACGCATTTCAAATACATGATATAGACCTAAATTTGGAGCATACACCCTTCTTAACCTCTTATACTCTTTTACACAGTTTGCATCTGCAGTAACCTTTGTCTCATCAAAATCAATCAAAAACAAACCAGATAATGTTCTAACTCGCGACAAAGCAACATATGCCATACCCTCTTTAAATACAGTAGATCCAATGTTCACCAATGCACTGTCTACACTTAATCCTTGAGATTTATGAATAGGCACTGCATATGACAGAGAAAATGGAAATTGTTTCCTACGGACATATAAATCTTTAACAAGCAAAAAACGAACTGAACGACCAATTTCTTTATCAATCTGATCAAATTTAATTTTTAAAAATTCAATTCCTTCTTTTTTCTGATAATTCACAAAATCCACCCCATTTCCCATTGCACCATTAACTAAACCTTTCTCTACATCCAAATTACGCCTTAAAATTACCCGACAGTTTACACAGGGTCTTTTCTAAACCAGCAGTTTTAGATATTTTTTTTTCTAAACAATCTAGTTTTGATCTCAACTTACCCGTCAAAATAGTGATTCCTTCATGTAGTATTTTATCGATGGCTTCCATTTTAACAATTTCTTCATTTTCCAATTTTAATAATTCTTCGTTAAATATTGAACACTCACGCAGTGTCGGCATTAAGCAAATCAGACTTATTTTTAGCAATTTCCACGTACACTTTTGCAGCAACTGCATTTTCATTTGGAAAGACATTGCCAAGTAATCTACTCTCCAAAGCTTCTTTCCCTTTTTTTGAAAGAATTCCAATTCTTATATCTTGAAGAATACTTCCATATTCAGCATCATTTGCCTGTCGCATATTTGTTGTCAGTTCTTTGTATTCAAAATTACTCCAAATGTTCACATTACCAACACTGCCAAGAGACTTTCTGGTATCTTCATGGGCAAGTTTTTTAAATACCGGTTGTCCTTTTACCGGTGTCAGTTGCAGTAGATCTCCAAAAACTATGACGTGTTTTCCTCCAAATAACACGTCATACTCTGTTTTAAGAATTTGCTGCATTCTTAAATGCACAAAGGCAAGCATCAAGTTTGAAACCATGCTCACCTCATCAATAATGAGAAGTTTCATTTTCTTCAGCACTCTTGAAACTTCACAACAAGCTTCTCCAGATAGCTTGTGGTATTCCAATTTGTTCTCATGCTCTACTGGCAGCATTAGTAAACGATGTAAAGTAATTCCTTTAATGTTGCCAACCCATTTGGAGCAGTGACAACACAAGACAAATGCGACTCAGTTGTTTTTTGCAGATAACTTGTAATTACTTTAATTAAGAAACTCTTTCCTGTTCCAGCTTGACCACTCTCATACATTCGGATAGGTTGTAATGATGTACATGAGCACACTTCAAGTAATCCATGGTCAATCTGCTCTTTCACTTGCTAATGTATTTGTTTCTGTTCAACATTTAGTTGCTCTTCCAAGTTTCCTAACTGTATTGCATCTTCTTGTGCTTGATACATTGCTGTTTCCACCTCATTCATTGCAATCGCCGCTTCATTTTCAACAATTGGTTGTCCTAGTGGATCTTGACTCAGTGCAGCAGAACTTTGACTGTCTTGAGAACTGTCTAGCAATCTCAGCTGCAATTGTAGCTTCTTGATCAATTTCATCATTCAACATTCACATAATTTGCGAAAGCACTGCATTGTATGCTATCTTTACAAGCATTAAATGAATCTTCATAGCTGGGAAAATCTCCAAGTAATTCCAGTTCAGAACGCCATGGTTTGAACATTTGCAAAAGGGCTAAATAGTAAAATTCCCTTTTGTCAGCAGTGTCGCAACTCAGTTTTCTGTGATTAATTAAATTTCCTTTCCTTTGTTTCACCAGACATCCTTCAGAACCAATCACTCCATATTTTCCATCGTTGATGTTCTCTGTAATATTCCGTTTAAAAGTGTAGTTTTGCAGCACTTCATAGAGAAATGTTCTCAAGATGATGACTTCTCTTTGTATAGTATGTGTCCAACATATTGGTTTTCAAAATATCTGTACTTTCAGGGTCATTTTCTGCTAAATATTCAATTTCTTGAACAGATTTCAGTACCCGATTTCGCATACCTGCAAGACCTAGACTCACCCAAATGATTCTTCTACTTTTGGAATATAGACTTTTAGATGATAACCGATCTGAACATTCATATGCTCCAATTTCACGATGCGATAACCTCTTCAAACTGAAACTGTATATTTTCTTACAGACTCTTCTCGTGAGAAATCTCTTCCCACATTTTTCAATTCAGTCTTTTCTGATTTAGTAATGTAAAACGTTATATATCGAGCAACTGCAATGGAATTGTCCGCAACATACTGAATATCCATGTTAGCGTTCCACATGGATAAAATAACTGGATTGTAGTCATTTATGTATTTCGATTCTTCGCTTCTTAAATTGTAGGTGTTTTTCGGAGACTTTCTTGTGATGGTATGTCGTACAGCTGACATAAAACTGTTCACTCTTCCTTTGGCTAATACAGGACGTGGAAATCCAAAACGACATTTGGTATAGAACTTATCCTTTGACTTGTACTTTCGTCGACAGTATTTTCCACACCTGTGGCTTTGAAATCGTAAGACTTGTTGTTTTAAGTTTCTCTTCTCTGCTATTTGGAAGAGCACATGTAGCATAATCTTCAATGAAAGACAAAACAGTTTCATCTGAATCTGTTCCAAATTTGGGGGCGTCCTTGACCCATAACATATGTATGTGAGGAGCACCTCTTGCTTGATACTCCTTTCTCCAAAAGAAATCCACAACTTCTCCAAGAGGAGGATTCTTTTTATTGCAGAGGAAAGACATCATAGCTTCAAATCTATGATTGAAATATCTGCATACATTGACAGGATCCAAGGAGCACAATTCTCCAGGTGTCTTGTATTCAATATTTTTTATATTGGAATTTGCCTCTCTAAGAAATTCAAGAAAATCATCCCAAGCGTACTCAGCACAGCTTAGGGTAAGAAACCACGTAGGAGTTCCCAAGTTCCGTAGCATACATTTCAGTTCTCCATGTCGACGGTACCAATATTCATTAGTCCCACGCTGACATGCCATCAAATTAATCAACTGAGATTCTAAATGATCATCTCTCTGATGCACTTTATCCATAAAATCCTTTGCAGTTACATTTTGCAGATGCATTTCAGTTTTTAAAATGTGATTTACTGCATATGAAAGTCAATCAATCAATCATAGGCATTTGTATAGCGCACTGCTCACCCGGAGGTTCTCAAGGCGCGGGGGGGGGGGGGGGGGGGGAGGAACGCTACTGCTCGAACAGCCAGGTCTTGAGTTGCTTCCTGAAGGCGAGATGGTCTTACGTTGTCCGGAGGTGGATGGGGAGGGAGTTCCATGTCTTGGCTGCCAGGTAGGAGAAGGATCTTCCTCCGGTGGTGGCTCTGCGGATGCGGGGGACGGTGGCGAGAGCGAGGCTGGCGGAGCGGAGCTGGCGGGTGGGCTTGTGGAAGGTCAGGCGGCTGTTGAGGAACTTGGGGCCCAGGTCGTGGAGGGCCTTGTGTGCGTGGGTGAGGAGTTGGAACGTGATTCTTTTGTTGACGGGGAGCCAGTGCAGGTCTCAGGTGTCCGGAGACGTGGCTGTGTCGGGGGATGTCCAGGATGAGTCGTGCTGAGGCGTTCTGGATCCGTGGAGTTTCTTCTGGAGTTAGGCGGCGGTGCCGGCGTAGAGGGCGTTCCCGTAGTCCAGCCGACTGGTGACGAGGGCATGGGTGACCGTCTTCCTGGTCTCGGTGGGGATCCACCAGAAGATCTTTCGAAGCATGCGCAGGGTGTTGAAGCATGAAGACGAGACGGCGTTGACTTGTCTGGTCATCGAGAGGGAGGAGTCCAGGATGAAGCCTAGGTTGCGTGCGTGGTCCGTTGGCTTGGGGGTGGCTCCCAGGGCGGGGGGCCACCAGGAGTCGTCCCAGGCGGAGGGTGATGATCCCAGGATGAGGACCTCCGTCTTGTCTGAGTTCAGTTTCAGGCGGCTGTTCTTCATCCATTCGGCGACGTCTTTCATCCCTTCGTGTAGGCTGGCTCTGGCGGCGTCCGGGTCGCTGGTGAGGGAGAGGATCAGCTGGGTGTCGTCGGCATAGGTGATGATATTGAGGTTGTGTTGACGTGCGATGGTTGCGAGGGGGCTCATGTAGACGTTGAAGAGGGTGGGGCTGAGCGATGACCCTTGTGGAACGCCGCAGATGACTTCGGTGGCCGCTGACCGGAACGGGGGGAGGCGGACTCTCTGGGTTCTTCCGGCAAGGAATGAGGTGATCCACTCCAGGGCCTTCTCCTGGATGCCGGTGTTGTTCAGGCGCTGTACCAGGGTGCGGTGGCAGACCGTGTCGAACGCTGCGGAGAGGTCCAGGAGGATGAGGGCCGCAGTTTCCCCGTTGTCCATTAGGGATCTGATGTCGTCTGTGGCTGCGATGAGGGCGCTCTCCGTGCTGTGGTTGGCTCGGAAGCCGGATTGCGAGTGGTCGAGGGATCCGTTGGTCTCGAGGAAGGCGGCTAGCTGTCTGTTGACGGTCTTCTCGATGACTTTGGCAGGAAACGGGAGGAGCGAGATGGGGCGGTAGTTCTTTAGGTCGGAGGGGTCTGCAGTTGGTTTCTTCAGCAGGGCACTGATCTCGGCGTGTTTCCAGCACTCCGGGAAGGTGGCGGTGTTGAAGGAGGCGTTGATGTCGCGGAGGTGGGGTGCGGGATTTACTGCATATGAAAGTCCAGACAAGTCACTTTAAAACAAAAGATGAAACATAAGGGATACATTGTCGAAATCTTGGATCTTCTGCATATAATCTTGTTGTCCGATATTCAGATGCAGGAATCTGCACAGGACGTTCATATCGGCCACCTTTTCCTGTTGGAAACAATTGCGGGAAACAACGAGCTTCCAAGCTCTCTTCCCATACACTCATGGGACTTCCTGTTGCTTTTTTCATTTGAAACAACTCAATTGTATTCCCCATCACCTCTTTGGAATGAAGTGGTTGTACAGTAATGTTCATAGATCTCTTCACATCTGGACATGTCCACGTTTTCAATTTGTCCACTTAATGTTTCAGTATCTTCAGCTAAATCTATTTCTTCTCCAACAAACACATTTCTATAGTACTCATTTTTTATCAGATACAATGATGCCTTTTGCACTTTTCTAACATCCACTAACTCTTGCCAGATTTTCTTATTCTTAGTAGGAACACCATTAACTAGAATGACTAGTGGCTCATTTTCTGCATGATCTACACCAATAGTTTCAACATTTTTCCTTAAATCTAATGGTAAATACACAACTCTTCCTTTTAATCCTCTTTGCAACTCTGATGGAGGTAATTTACTTGTTTTGGGCTCCATACGAATAGCCTGAAACGGGTGAACACATTGTATCAGAATAGACTCATACGTATTTAAATCAATCGGCTCTGGAGGAATAGCAACCAACTCTAGATTATTATGAACAGCTCTAGCAGGCATTTTTTCTCATCTAATTTATTATAACAATATTTGCAAATACGCTGCTCACATCCCAAATCAAAACAATCCTCTACCAACAAATAAGTTGCAAATTCCATCCACTTATCATTATCTTCTATTTCACTTTTTAAATACAGATTGACACCCCTAGTCTGATTTTTATAGTGACTTCGCAGACAACAAATACAAGAAACATTTGGTCTTTCACCTGAAATTACCTTAAACTTTGTGATTTCATTCTCATATTTTTCTGTAATTACAGGTTCTACATTGTCTTCAACATTTTGTTCTACTAATGTGTCAGTTTCTTCACTCTTGCTGAGGCCCAAAGTAACAAAACTCAATATCCTCACAGACCTGCTTCACATCTGAAACAGACCCACGTAAAAGAGCACTGTTCAACTCACTTAACTTTAGTGCTGGACTTTTTGCATAATACAACCTTCTCACTAACTTCCGCATTTGAGTATGATGAACTGCCAGCATTCTGAAATGGTGAAAAACACTTTGACAAACTTTCCTAGAAAGACAAGCCAGAGAATGACCTTGCAAACCAGTATGTTTTCTCACTCTGCAAGGGTCTAGTCCTTGCAACAGCTTAATCTTTTGTTTTACACTTTTTTTAGTATAGACTCGTAAAAAACGACAATTTTTCAATAGAATCCTGTCGTACACTACAAACACTACTGCAATCCCAAGTGTACACAGGGTTTTTAGCACGTCTCCCTACAACTTAATCAGCTATCACTTCTTCTGCATTTCTTTCAATCATTTTCTCTTTCTCCATTGGACAACCATCACTAACCTCAACCTCTACCACTGGTGTCAACTGCATACAATAATTTTTCACTTCGTGGATAACTTCATTAAAAAAGGCTCTGAACTAGAACTGTGTTTCCATTCTCCCATAAAAAAAAATCAATTTTTTTTTTATTAATAACTCTTTTCCTCCTACTTTTGGCCTTAGAATACAAATATTGGTTTATTTTGTGATAAAATTCTGTTTAACAGTAAAATAAACAGTTTCCTTTTTACTTCAAAAGCCTTTGAATGAATGAATGGAAACTTGTAATCGCGCTACTTAGCCCGAAGGCATCAAGGCGCCTAAACAAAACAGTTCGAAAAAGAGGCAGATCGTATCTAAGCGTAGGCCTTGGCAAAAAGCCAGGTCTTAAGGGCCTTCCTAAAAGCCAGAGCCGATGGAAGAGATCTTCTCTCCAAAGGCAGGGAATTCCACTGCCTGGGAGCAAGAGTTGAGAAAGCTCTACCTCCCCACCTAGCCTTACGTATCCTGGGCACTGAAAGCAGAAGTTTATTTGACGACCGGAGAGTTCTGGGGGGAATGTAGGGGACCAGCAAATCCTTCATACCCCCAGACCGATTGGTTGCCAAAGCTCTATAAATCAAAGTCAGGGACTTAAAGGATATCCTGGACTCAATAGGGAGCCAATGCAAGGTCCTTCTTGCCTGATGAATCTTGGCCCGTTTAGGCAGGTCCAGGACCAGTCTAGCGGCAGCATTCTGCACCATCTGTAGACGGGTCACCAGGCCCTTATTGATGCCCAAATAGAGAGCATTGCAATAATCAAGTCTGGACCCAATCAATGCCAGGACAGTTTGTTTCCTGGCCTGGAAAGACAGATAGTGCCTGATCCTCCGTAAGATGTTTATCATTCCCCAGCAGGTGGAGATGGTCCTGCTTACCTGTTGATCCATCCTCAAAAGGGGATCGATCAAAACGCCCAGATTTTTGGCCAGGGTCGACGGTGTAGGGCACACCCCCATAGAGGGCGGCCACCAATCAGCTGACCAGAAATCCTCCTTTCCCCCCGAACACCAGAAACTCTGTCTTATCCCCATTGAATTTCAATGAATTACCCACCATCCATTGAGCGACTGCCGTCAAACAGTTTTTAAAATTTGAGGCAGCCAGGATAGTGGGTTGGGTAAAGGACAGCAGAATCTGTGTGTCGTCAGCATAAGAGATAACCTCCATCCCAAAAGATCTAATAAGCCTGGCCAGTGGGGTAACATAGATGTAAAAAAGGGTCGGACTTAGAGCCGACCCCTGAGGGACCCCACAAAGCACAGGAAGGGATGGAGACAGAAAATCCCCCAGCTTTACCCTCTGTTCCCTCTGATTAAGAAAGGATGTCAACAGACTAAGTGCTGTACCCTTGACCCCGATCTCCCTCAGCCTTGATGTTAATACTGAGGGAGACAGGGTATCAAAAGCAGCCGAGAGATCCAAGAGGATGAGGAGAGTAGTCAGTCCCTTATCAACCCTTGTGCGAATGGTGTCGAGCACGATAGTAAGGGCAGACTCGGTACTGTGTTCTCTCCTGACGCCGTGCTGCGAGTGGTCAAGCTTATCATGGGTTTCCAGGAAATCAACAAGATGCTTATTTAGATGGATTTCCAGCATCTTGGCAGGAGCTGGGAGCACAATGCTTTCAATATGCTTTTTTATAAAATAAAGCTCTTTTTATATTTCTTCACATCTTTCAGCAAATTATGCACTACTCTCTTGTAAAATATTTTTTTGCGTAATTCCTTATACTGATTTTGTCTTTTACCATACTTTATCTCCTTTGACTGAACATTTCCTTTTCTACTTTTCCTCTTATTTTGATTTTTCTTACTTAAAAAATTCTGAAGTTGCAGCATTCTCTACATTCTATTTGCTCCTACAAACATTTCTAATAAATTGCTTCATGATCTTACCAGAATTTGTTTTCCGTTTAGCCACATTATATTGTTCATTCAATACTTGTGGTTGATGTTTCTTCAAATAATCCTCCTGTCTGTTCTTTTTCTTCTTTTTTCTGGCATAATTTCTCAATTTTAACGTTAAAAAACTATCTGCAAAAAAGAATCACAAATGTATATTAATAACTTTCACATTTACAGTATTCCATTACTGTACAAACACATTTGATATAAAAACAGACTAAGAAACTATAGCCCTGAACCACAAGTGTGACGATGATTAAAACACTACATACATAGTGCATACTACTTTGAAGCAGTTCATGCCCTAAAGCCTACCTCACTAAAAGACTATATGCTAAGTGACTGAATGATTACACTACTAAAAGGAGACACAATGGGTGAGTACCAGGGTGTTTGCTAGAAGTATATGAATACTAACTGGGGAATTGAAGGTGCGAAAGACAACTGTGTAGCTGATTAGAGAACTGAATGCATACGCATTTAAAGCAGTCCATGTGCTAAGGCCCGGCTCACTGCATGAGTACTTCGGTACTGACTGATTAGACTACAGCAAGGAGACTGCCTGGATGAATTTATAAGTGGTTGGGTTTTCACACAGGGAATGGATTAGTACTTGGTACTGAATTGGTCACTAGAAGATTGCAAAGGGAGTGATAGGATGTTTGCTGGATTATATGGATACTGACAGGAATTGAAAGTGTAAAAGACAAGTCTGTAGGTGGTTAGAAAACTACATGCATAGTGCATAGGGGTTTGAAGCAGTCCATGTGCTAAGGTCTGGCTCGGTGCATGAATACTTAGACAGTGACTGAATCATTACAGTACTGTAAACAGTGTCTTAGTGAATTTATAAATGTTTGCGTTTTGGCACAGTGAATGGATTACTACATGGTGCTGAATGGGTCACTAGAAGACTGCAAAGGGACTGACAGGGTGTTTCCTAGAAGTGTATGGATACTGACTAGGGAATTGAAGGTGTGAAAACAACTGTATAGGTGGTTAGAGAAGTACATGCATACTGCATAGACATTTGAAGCAGTCTATTTGGTAATGGTTGGTTCACAACATAAGTACTTAGAAACTGACTAAATCAGACTACTTCTAGGACAGTGCCTGGGTAAAAATTTTAAATTTTCAGCTCTGGTGCAGTGAAGACAATACTACATGGTACTGCACTTTAGTGTCAAATCATGACTCATTTTATCAACACATAAGCAAAGACTGGGTTCTAATGCTACTAAAAGTTGACAACATGACAGGTTTTATAACAGTTATCTGTCAGCAAATACACAATCTAACCAAATGCTTCTCTCACAGCGGTTCCCAAATGTACACAGACTCAGTGTGATTCTAGACAAGCACCACTATCCCTAGAATAGTACCAAAACTCATTCACTACAGTGGAAGAGATAAGGTAACTGCACACAATCTACATATTTCACGACTGCACTTTAGTGTCAATGCCTGACTCATTTAATCAACACATACGTAAAGACTGGCTTCTAATGCTACTAAAACTTAAGAACATGACATGTTTTAAAACAGTTATCTGTCAGCAAATACACGATGTTACCAAATGCTTTCTCACAATCCTTACCCAAATGTACACAGACTCAGTGTGATTCTAGACAAGCACCACTATCCCTAGGAGTTTACCAAAACTCATTCACTACAGTGGAAGAGATATGGAAACTGCACACAATCTACATATTTCACGACTGCACTTTAGTGTCAATGCCTGACTCATTTAATCAACGCATGACTGGCTTCTAATACTACTAAAACTTGACAACCTGACAGGATTTAAAATAGTAATCTGTCAGCAAACAATGTTACCATATGCTTCTCTCACATTGGTTCCCAAATGCACACAGACTCAGTGTGATTCTAGACAACAACCACTATACCTACGAGTTTATCAAACCTCATTTACTACTATGGAAGTGGTAAAAGAACTGCACACAATGTGCTTATTTCAAAAGTGCACTTTTCTATCATTGCCGGACTCATTTAATCAGTGCGTAAGCAAACACTGGCTTCTCATGCTACTAAAACTTAACATGACAGGTTTTAAAAGAGTTATCTGTCAGCAAATACAACATATTACTAAATGCTTCACAGTGGTTCTCAAATGCACACAGGCTCTCAGTGGTTCTAGACAAACACCATCCCTTGCACTATACCAAAACACATTTCTTCATCTACAAGGAGTACTACATTTTACTGCAGAAACAACTCATTTCACAAATTCATAAACAATGACTGGTTTCTAATTCTACCAAAATATAAAAACTGCATAGTTATCTGTCTACAAACACATGAAAAAAACAAATCCTTATCACAAAATGGTTTCTACGTGCACACACGGTCAATAACATTGTAGAGAAAAAAAGTACTCCCTACACTTTAGCAGAATACATTAGTCTGATTAAAATAAAAAAAATCTACATACATCCCCTCAATTAAATAACTCACCTTTCAAGATGTTTTGTAGGAGAAGTACATCAGTCTCACACACCAGATTTTCTTATACAGAATCTCTGCACTGTGCACCTGTCAGCAGAACCAAAGAATGGCAGTTTCCCTCTCATTTTCCACACATACATGTAAACATCAAATCACATTCCTTCCCACATAAATTCAAAAGCAAACATTTCTATTGGTTAAACATTTCAACCCTTCCCAAATGACAAACTTCAACCCTTCCCCCAATCTGCCTTCTGCCTGTTACCATAGAAACAGGTCATGGAACACTGTACTGAGCACACAGGTCACAAGTTCAGCACACACAATGTTGCTAATCAAAACAGCAAGTGTGCTTGACTTCTCAACATATCAGCTTATATATAATGTTCCTTACTATCAGTTTTTGTTAACCAATAAGAATCATGCGTTTAAAAACAGAAATATGCACCCTACCTTTCAGTGTAGAAGGTTGTCAAACAACCAATGATTTCCTGTCTTTTTTCAAAATTGCATCTTAGCCACCATTTTAGAAACATCTTACTTTCTAAACTGCCATTTCATTTACAGAAACCATCTGAGTGCATCCAGACCTCCTTACAAGATGCTTACAGTGTGGATTGTGGGACACAGCTACATTTTCTGGAGCCAAAGGTATGCAGAAAACAAAGGCATTCACAAAGACCTAGGTTTGCCAAATGTAGACATTAAATGGATTGGACAGAGAGGGTTAAAGTGGCACCAATTGATGCCATTGGTGAAATCCTTCATGCAAATCCAACACCCTGACCTCATAATAGTGCACTGTGGTGGCAATGGCCTAGGCACTTTGACTGGGGTAGGTCTGGAAATGCTTATGAAGGACACCTTTGCAGAACTGATTTCACTTTTCCCTAAAACTGCCTTTGTGTACTCTAACATATGCCAAAGGCAGAAATGGAACTGGTCCGATCATTTTTGTCCACATATTGAGAAAGCTAGGAAACAAGTGAATAAATCTGTTTCTGCTTTTCTCCGAGACTACAGAATGGGGTCCATTTACAATAACAATCTGCGCTTTCATATGCAAGAGATGTATAGGAGAGATGGAGTACACTTTACTGATGATGGAAACAGAGTCTTCCTCAACAACTTTAGACTGTATAGGTACTTCTAAGTACCAAAAACTCTCAATGAACACAACAGCTCTTTTTAGAGCCACTCAAGAACAAAACACTTAAGCTTAATCTTTATCTCCCAACAATTTCATTTTTTTTCCCTTGGATCCGCAAACCCACCGGAGGATCCGTGCATCCAATGCGATTGGATGCGCGCACCGTGCGCGCATTTCGCTGTGTTTTTTTTTAAATGGGGGCCCCAGGGGGTCCTTCTGGGACCCCCTATGCACCTCTAGAGGTTCAGAGTATTTCCACTCTGCCCCCTTTATATGTTTTACACACTTATTCCCCTTGCTTCTTCAGCCTCGCTTCTACCGAGGCAGAAAATGGCCGCCAACAGTTCCTGGTTTCGAATGTAGAGAGACACCCGACAGCCAATTCGCATTAAGCGCGCGATCGGGAGGGCGCGCGCTCTGTTCGAGGAGGGTGCGCTTACGGTGCGTGTACGGTCCGCGGATCCTAGATATCACTAACTTTTTTACCCTAATTTTCTCAGGAACTACTGAACAGACACCATATATGCAAAAGGCACGAGTCCGAACTGAGGACTACCTCTTTGCCAAATTTGGTATAATTCCGTTCAGCGGTTCGGGCTGTAGCTGCGACAACAGATCCTATGGCAAATTGCATGGGGAAACGCGTTTTGGGACCCCCTTTGTCTCGGCCCCCTCTTGACGGATCACAGCAAAACTTTCAGGGTAGGAGCGGAGCGGAGCTGGCCAAAAGTTTGGAAAATTTCGCGAGGATTCGTCAACCGGCACCAACGTTATTCCAAATAGAATGTTGCGGATTTCCTATGGAAAATAGGTCCTAACTATAACTATCTACTGGCGACCGCCAGTAGATACATATATATATATATATATATATATATATATCTTGTCTTTACTTTTCTCCCTGCATGTCATAGGAGTTTGTATAGCGCAAACTCAAACCAAAGGTATTGGAGCGCCGTTTACATGAGCACCAGTTGCATTACAGAGGACACATTAAGTTTTAGGCATGGAGAGAGTAAGTGATTTGCCCAGAATCAAAGGATGTTGAGCCTCCTGCACAGGCTGGAACCTGGCTTCCCAGCTTCAAAGTCAGCAGCTCAAGCTGTGATGCCATGGGTACTCCCAAACATTTTCCTACAGGCCACCAAGTTTTGTCTATGATGTTCCTGAGGGCCGCATTGATGCCAGCAGGATGGTGATCTGGAGGGGCAAAGAGGGCAGAAAAATGGGAAGCATATACATCTAATGGCTTAATTGCACAATGTAAAAACAGAAAACCTGGAATAAATACCAGCTTCGCCACATTACCGAATTGTGTGATCCTAGGCAATTGTTTCCTTTAACTTACCCTCCTTTTTCTTTTATTATCACATATGGGAGGACCTTGAAACACATGACTTTTAGATATGCGCTGTACAAAACATTCTCCTGTGTTTGATTTAATAAACTATGTTGTTCATTTATAAAAGGACCCCAGGCCTCCCTGAGTGCAAATTACAGCTGCCTTGCCTCCTAGTTTACTATTAGCATTGTTGTCAAGGTGAGGGGAAGAATTAATAATTCTAAATTCATATTTGAACCCTATCACCTAAAAAATATACCTCTCAATGCACTGATATCATCTGATATGCTAAAGGTGAAATAGTTTCACATGTTAATGATAATAATTTTTCACTTTTTCTGCAAGATGACTTTCAAAATGAAGGTGTTCCTAAAGTTAAGTGGTGCAGGACAACTTAATCACTTACTTTCTTTAGCTTCAATTTACCTTTAAATAAATGGTTACCTGTATATTTAACATCTTTTTAATGTTAGAACAGAGTTGAGTGAACAGCATCCCAGTGCTACTGTTGATCAGGGGGCCACATGTAAAGGTCAGGGGGGCCGCATTAGGCCCCCAGGCTGTACTTTGAGTATCACTGCATTATGCCATATCCTCTTGCTGGAGCAGAGTTTTCTGTTAGAAAATTCTGGGGCTTTTGAAGCTCTGGCATGTCCATGCGTCATATTAATAATTAATAATTAATAACTAATTATTTGTCTTGTGCAAGTGAGTCGAATTAATCAACCTGTTTGTTTTAACACAAGAGAAGGTTACACAAGGGTTAGCTTATTTGTGCTGTATTTGTATTCACAATAACGTGCAAGTTTTCCATGTTTAAACGTTGCTGTGTGCTATTTATTTTAAGCACATAATGCTGTCTAAATTAATGCACTGTATGTCGCAAAGCTAGATAAATGCATACACATAAGGGTATTAGTGGGGTTAACACTGTCTAATCATTATGATGTAGTAATCTTTATTTTGTCTCTTTAATTAAAGATGGTCTATTGTGGCCTATGGAGGCCTTTATGAAAATAACTGAGAATAATTTGAAGCCTGGCTGAGCTGTGGTTCAGGCGTAGAAAATTTTGGTGTATCAAGGGAGACCCCTGCTGGAGCTCAGCTAACAGAAAAACTGTCGGCAGTCCTTATAAGGAAATTTCCGGGAGGACATCAGCAAGTTTGGAGGATCTCCAAAAGAAATGTTCGTCCTTGGGAAACAATGAGCCTAAGAGAGAACTCTGTGCAAAGGCTGGTTTGTCGGAGGAAGCAAATTTGAACAGTTGCAAAACTCGATTCTTTCTCCGAGGATTTTATAATTATGACTTTTCTTGAGCGGAGATTTCAGGATGTAGTCAAGATACATCCCATCCTTCTTGTTCTACTTGGTGATACAATTTATGCATGTGGGTTTTCATTGTATTTTATAGTATAAAAATGTTAGCTTAGGGAGGGCTCTCCCCACTCTTTCTTTCGTCGCCTTGCTGCGTGAACTTGCGTTGCAGATGACCGATGCTGAGGACTCTATCCTGAAAAGACTTTTCAAGAGACTGGTCCTGACCCGTTCTGACACTAGTTAGAATAGGTAACTATGAGAAATGATTTATTCTGATTTCATTCTGACTAATTTTAGATAAAGCAATATAACTTTTAAACATGGTGTTGGTTGTTTCTTTCCTTGTGGTTTATTGAACTATTATTGATTATTGTTTATAGATTGTTTATGTTATGTTGGACAGCCACTAAAACTGGTCCTATCGCCTAGATATAGATGCAGGGTGTTTAGGAGTTTTCTTCCCACAGGTTTGCTGCTGATAGAGTATTGGAGCATATGTAAATGAAATGGGCCCTAGTGTATGATGAATGTATGTGCGTGTAACTGTAGAGATTACTCTATCTGTGGTGGTGGACATATATTTAATGCCCTGATCTGTATCAGTTTTCTCTGGTAGCAGAGGATGGTTTTAGATGGTTGTCTTGATCTGATAAGATAAGATAAGATTGCTTGTAAACTAGCTTATTGATTATTGATTTATTTTGATGTTTTTGGTATATGTACTAATACTAAATGTTGGAGTCGTCATGTTGAGTTAAATGTAGTGCTTCTGGAACTTGGAAGCTGGAAGCAGTTCCGTAGTAGGGCAGAGGAAGGTGTATATGCTGCTCTCGGGAAAGACGGAATTGTAAGGAATTACGTGTGACAATAGAAGTTGCGCGTTCATTCATTGTCTGGGTTCGGAATCAGTGACATTGTATGTTACTATTAGAAATTTCTGGTATATAAGGAGTGTGTATCGTAGTGAAGGTTTTCTGTGAAACTCTGGTCTTAAGTCCCAGGGATCCGTAAGGATTGCCGTTAAAGCTTATTGCGGGAGGAGTAATAGGTATTCTCTGAGCTTGTTTGCAGAACTGGGCAGAGGTAAGCTGCTTGGTTATTGTGAGTTATAATTCTGTGCAGAGGCAGATTGTGCGCTGTTCTCAAAAAGCAGGATTCTGTGTGTATGTACTATTTTTCCTTTCGTATGAAAGTGCGTGAATGCATATACATTTATTGATTGTAAGACTCTTTTGGATACGTCCTAGAGGAAACAGTTATGAGATGTATGTAAAATTGTTGACTCTTGAGAAATAGACTCTTTTTACTATTCTGTGGTTAGCGAAGCAGACAATGGAAATGTTTTAATGTGGTAACTAACAGATTTTGTAGAAATTTTGACACACGAAGTCTACTGAGAGTTTTTGTAAAGGAGGGGTAGACAAGTGACAGAGACAGGAGACAGACTGCAGCGGCTGCTGACGTCAGGAGGTTCGCGCACTGATTGGATAGTGACTCAGAGAAGGGTTCGCGCTAGGATTGGTGCGTTAGTGAGAGTCGCGCAGGGATTGGAAGAGCTGCTTAGTGACAGACGTCCCAGGACTGGTGCGTTAACAAGAATTAAGTTTGCAAATCTTTAAAAGTAGAGAGTTTAATAAGAATTAGCTAAAATGTATTATCAAGAGGAGAAAAAGAAAAAGACGTTCTTTGGAAAGGTTAAGAAATGGTTTAGTAAGGATAAAGAGGTTAAGACAAGAGAGGGTGAGTTACTGCCTCCAGCGAAAACACCTGCATCCTTCATGGTTGCGAAATATGGATTACATACCTGTGTATGGTTACAGAATTGGGTAAGGTATACTAAAGAAGATGGTGTTCTAGCATTTCCAGAACATGGTTCATTTAATCTGGCCGTGTTGAGAAATTTACGGGAAAAGATGGCACATCTGGACCCAAAGCCGAGACCTACACAGTTTGAGGCTTTAGTGGAATGGGAAGAAGAAGGTCATGATAGAGAGAAGCAAAGGTCTGGAGGGTATTACAGGTATATGTTTGGGAGGAGACATGATCGTGAGACACATCAGGATAGAATGAAAAGATGGCGGGATGCTACTATGTCAGATGGATTATATCCTATGAGAACAGTTGAAGCTTCTGCTCCTTCAGAAGAAAGGGTTTCTGAGACAGAAAGGAGAAGGTATGGAGAGTATGAAGATGAAGTTTTAAATGACATGATGTACAAGAGACCACCTCCATATAGATCAGAATCAGAAGAGAGTACACCAGTTGTTTCTCCAATAAGAGATACAGTTGAGAAAGAAAAAATGACACCTGAATCAAGAAATAGTGATTCTTTAAGAGAGGAAAATGCCATGAATGCCAGACAATTAGCAAAGACGACAACAGAACTGACTGAAAAGATTAGAGAGTTAACAATGAACATGGAAGCTGTGACAGTACCAGTTACTATAGGTCCGATAATTCCTATGATTGACGGACAAAGAGCAGGTGAAAATGGGCTGGTAGTTCCATATTTTCCGGGTAATACAGCTGGTCCTTCAGGAGAATCAGGTAAAAGAACAGGGAGAAATGACTTGAGACAAACAAGACATGACACAAGTAGTGAATTAATGGAAGTTAGTGATTCCAGTAGTTCAGGAATGCCAATTTTAGAACCACAAAGAAAAGGGGTTCCAGTGAGACAGACAACAGAAATAACAGTAAAAGACTTAAATGACTGGATGAAAGTTCTTCAGAAAAAAGACAAAGATCCACCAATTGTTGATGTGGGTAAATTACGCGTAGAATTAGAAGAGCTTGTGACAGGAACAATTCCGACAGAAATTTTGAAAAGTCACCATGATGGTGAATTATTGTATATGTGTAAGAGCATAACATGGAGAGCGAGAAATACACATGATAGACTGAGAGCGATAGCAAATGAGCAGGGAATTGACATTGATAAAGTAAAGGCTTTGCAGAAAACGTACAGGATGGATTTCACAGAAAAAGATATAGAGAATTTGAATAATTCTGGTAGAACAGGACAGATTAAAGAAATGGTGGCATTATTGCGTAGATGGGGTGATGTAGAAAAATGGAAGGATAGGTGGTATAAAAAGAGAGATGAATGTGAAGATAGAACAACTTATTCAGCATTTCCAGTGAGAGAAAAAGAGAAACCAGTGGAACAGTTTCCCATGAGAGAAATACCTGGAGGAGGATATGTGCATGTTCCTTGGACCAGACAGGATATTTTATCATTTACAAATGATTTCCCTCGATTGAGAGAAAAGCCCGTCGAGTGGTATAGGCAGGTAGACAGGTTTGTGAAATTGTCAAAAGTGCTGTGGGTTGACCTGAATAGTTTGTTTGATATAATTGTTCCAGGAGACTTGTGGACTGAGTGTAAAATAGTTGTGAGTTGGCCTAGTGAGGAATATCCAAGAGATCCGAGAACAGGGGCACCAGATCCAGAAGTTATGAGGAAGTATGATCAGGTGATGGTATACCTGAAGAGTAAAGTTCCCCCAAAAGAGACAGACTGGGTTAAGATAGATCGAACACAACAGGAACCAAAGGAATCAGTTCATGCTTTTTATGAAAGGCTGATACTGGCTTTTAAACAATTCAGTGGAGATGAACACCTGGGTGACAAAGATCTGAGTCATTTTGTATATAGATTTGTATATGGTCTTAGACCTGAAATTGGTGAGAGAATTCGTGAAAACACAGTGGATTGGCAGAGTAAGAAAGTGGATGAGATTCTGAGACATGCAAAATATTTCAGTGATGAAATTGAAGCAAAGCAAAGAAAGCTGAAGGAAAAAGCAATGTGGGCACAGGTGAAAGTTGCAGAGAGACAGGAAGCACAGTTGGTGGAACAGGCAAATAATCCAGGAAATAATACAGGGAATAGACCGAGATTTACAGGAAAAGGAAGAGGAAGTCTTGAGGAAGCGAAGAAAAAGTTCCCATGTCACAACTGTGGCCAACTGGGACACTGGAGATCGGAATGTCCTAATCCACCATTAAATGAGGGTAAATTATTGAATCAACAGGTGCAGAATGAAGGGAATAACCAGCAGCAACAACAACAACAGCAGAAAGTTGTGAGACAGCAGCAGAGTCAAGAGCCAAAACCACCGTTACCGCAGAATAGAGGGGTACAAAAGTACAGTCAGGATTCGGGATTCTTCAATGATGAGCAGGTAAACAAACAAAGACGTACTAACAAGGTACAGCAGTACTTGTTAAAGAGTGAAGGGAGTGAGTCTGAAGGTGATTACTGACGGTGCCGAGGAGAGGAAGAAGAGTGCATACTTGGTGCAACTCTAGAAATAGACCAGGCAGGACCATTTGTAGATGGGAAAATAAATGAAGAAGGTGTTACTTTTTTGGTAGACACAGGAGCGACGAGATCAACTGTCAGGTCAACAGATGTTAGAAATCTTCCTCTCTCGGATGAAGCAATCCAAGTAGTTGGTGTAGCCAATACACAGATCAGAACACGTCTTACTGAACCAGTGAAAGTACAGATAGGGAAATTTTCAGACATGCACAGATTTATAGTCTGTGACACAAGTCCAGTGAACCTGTTAGGTAGGGACCTATTGTGCAAAATGAACTGCACGATTTTCTGTACACCAGATGGAATAGCTTTTGAGACACCAGATGATGTTTTCTATCGAATGACTTTGGAAAATAGAGAAAGTGAATTAATTGGTACATTTCCAGTGTTCAATCCGGAGGATCTGCCTCAAGTATTAAGAGACACAGTGAAAAGAGCAGTTTGGGATTTTACAGGAGAGGATGTGGGATTGATGAATAATGTAGATCCAGTAAAAATTGCAGTGAAAGAGGGAATTGCATATCCTAACATTCCTCAGTACAAAATGACACCAGAGATAATTGAAGGGATAACTCCTATAATTGAGAAAATGATTCAGCAAGGAGTCCTGAGAGAACTATTGAGTAGTCCGTGTAATTCACCGATAATGGGACTGAAAAAGCCTAATGGGAAGTTCAGGATCGTACAGGACCTGAGAAAGGTTAATCAGATTGTGGTGGCATGTTGTCCCATCGTGCCAAATCCATCAGTGATTCTGTATCAAATTCCACATGATGCTGAGTGGTACACAGTGATTGATTTGTGTCATGCATTCTTTTCAATTCCATTGCATCATGACAGCCAGCCGATTTTTGCATTTAGGTTTGGCCAGCGTATTTTAGCATGGTGTCGTATCCCACAGGGGTATACGGAGAGTCCTTCGATATTCAATCAGTTATTGAAAAGATCGTTGGAAAGTCTGATCATGCCTGAAAGCTCAGTGCTAGTGCAATATATTGATGACCTGCTTGTGGCATCAAAGACACGTGAAGCTTGTGAAGTGGATACCATAGCTTTACTGAATCATCTGGCAGATGGAGGGTTAAAAGTATCCCCAGCCAAATTGCAGTTTTGTAAAAAAGAGGTGCATTATCTTGGACATAATATTGAGAAAGGTTTGAGAAAAGTGACTACTGACAGGATTAAAATAATCAGAGAAATGAAAGCTCCAAAAACTCAGAGAGAAGTGAGAATGTTCCTGGGTATGGTGGGATATTGTCGTCAGTGGATAATTAATTTTTCCCTGATAGCAAAGCCATTGATTAAATTGACAAAAAGTGATATGACAGATCCATTGGATCTAGATGCAGAACAATTGGCAGCATTTGAAGAGCTTAAAACAAAAATGTGTGAAGCTCCAGCTCTGGGTATGCCAGACTATGAAAAAGAGTTTGAACTGTACTGCAGTGAGAGAAATGGATGTGCACTTTCAGTGTTAATCCAGAAACATGGGCAATTGAGAAGGCCTATTGCATATTTCTCATCGACACTTGACCCTGTAGCTGTGGGTTTACCAGGTTGTTTAAAATCTGTGGCTGCAACATGCAGAAGCCTGGAGCAAAGTGAGGGGATCATAATGGGATATCCTGTAAGGGTATTCGTACCTCACAATGTGGCAATTCTTTTGACAAGAAGCAGAACTCAGCATATGTCAAATAGTAGGCTGACTAAGTATGAGAAAGTGATTTTGGGAGCATCGAATGTGACTCTTGAAAGATGTACAAATGTGAATCCAGCGACACTTTTGCCAGACATTGAGAATGTGGGTATAAGAATGGAAGATGATCATGATTGTTTGGATGTGCTTGAGTACTGTACGAAACCAAGACCAGACATCAAGGATGTTCCTTTGCCTGAGAATGATCATGTGCTGTTTGTGGATGGATCATGCCTGAGAAATGATAATGGTGTGTTATGTGCAGCATATGCAGTGTGCAAGGTTTCAGAAGTTATGGAAGCATCACCGTTGAAAGGAGTGAAATCTGCACAAGTTGCTGAATTGGTGGCATTGACAAGAGCTTGTGAGATTGGGAAAGATTTGAGAACAACTGTGTTGACTGATAGTCAGTATGGGTTTGGAGTGGTGCATGATTTTGGCCAATTGTGGCTACAGAGAGGTTTCTTGACATCGGGTGGAACTCCAATAAAGAATGCTGAGCTGATTGGGAAATTGCTTGAGGCGATACAGCTGCCTAGAGAGTTAGCAGTTGTAAAGTGTGCAGCACATGTTTCAGGAGAAGATTTTATTACTGTTGGCAATAGATATGCTAACGATGTGGCGCAGTATTGTGCGAAAACGAACCAATCAATTAACAGGGACAGGATGGAGGAAATGTCTTTTCTTTCTGTGATGTTTACTAATGTCCTAGAAACATGGGATGAAGTGAAACAGTTACAAGATGAGGCAGGAGAAGAGGAAAAACAAGATTGGGTTAAGGCAGGATGTGCTCCAAGAGAAACAGACCATGTTTGGGTCTACAGAGATGGCAGACCAGTGATGCCAAACTCAATTTTGTCGTCAATGGCAAGGATGTATCATGGCCAGGGACATCTGGGGAGGGACGCGATGATTAGGTCCTTTAAACAGACCTGGTATAATGCAAAGTTTAGGGCAATTGCGGAAAGCATCTGTCAGAGGTGTTTAATTTGTCAGCAATTTAACACTGGGAAAAAGACAGTGGTGAGTCTAGGGACAATTGGCAGAGAAGGAGGTCCTTTCACAAGAATGCAAATTGATTTCATTGAAATGCCCCAGGTGAACAGACTAAGGTATGTCCTAGTGGTAGTCTGTTTGTTTTCAAGGTGGGTGGAGGCCTACCCGACAAGGAGGAATGATGGATTAACAGTGGCAAAATTACTGTTGAGGGAGTTGATTCCTAGGTTCGGGTTTCCAGTCACAGTTGAATCTGACAGAGGTAGACACTTTCAAAATGAACTGATTGGTTTAATTTGTGAAGCATTAAAAATACAACAGAAGCTACATTCTGCATACCGACCAGAGGCTTCTGGTGTGGTTGAGCAGATTAATGGCACAATCAAGAATAGAATTGGGAAGATGTGCTTAGCCACTGGCATGAAATGGCCAGATGTTCTGCCTCTAGTCTTGATGACTATGAGATCTACTCCAGACAGAACTACAGGTTTGAGTCCACATGAAATCATTATGGGACGTGCAATGCGCCATGCATTTGTACCTGTGAATAAATTGATGGCAATAACTGATGACATGATTTTGGATTACTGTAAAGGCCTGGCTGACGCAGTTCATTCTGTGTTTCACCAGGTTGGAGAAGAAGCTACCACACTTGAGAAGAAGCAAGCCCATGATCTAAGTCCAGGAGACTGGGTGAGGATTAAGGTACACAGAAGAAGAAATTGCTTGGTCCCAAGGTGGGGAAGACCAAGACAAGTTATTCTGACTACAATGACTGCAGTAAAGTGTGCTGGAGTGAGACACTGGATACATGCAAGTCATACTCTGAGAATTCCAAGTCCGAGAGAGGGAACTGGTGAAGAGTATTATGAAGAGTCAGATTCCAGTGATGAAGAAGATCCTGAAGATACAGAATCAGTGAGAAAAGAAGCAGAGAGAGCTTCAAGAGATTCACTGCGAGTATCAGAAGGAAGATCAGATTCTGATTCTGTGAAAGAGCCTGAAGTTTCGAGTAGCAGTGGAGGAAAAAGAAAAGAAAAGAGAAAGCACATAGAAACTACTCCTGAATCAGAAGAGGAGGAAGAGATTGAAGAACCACTTGAGATTATTCTTGAAGAAACAGGGTCAGAAGAAGATAGAGAGGGACAGATTGCGGAAGACCCCCGAGGAGGTGTAAGGAACATTGATGAGGAGCTAGGTAAAGGGACAAATAGACAGCAAGAAGATTGCGTGTCGGAGACCCGAGGAGGGACAGAAATAGGGAAGTCTCAAACAGTGGTGAAAGAATCTGTGCAAGAAAAGAAAACTGCTAAGAAACGAAAGCAAAAGGCAATTGAAACAGAATCGGATGATGAGAATGAACAGACAGAAGGTCGAGTTCTGAGAAAGAGAACTTCGATTGGAGGAAAAAGTGTCAAAGAAGTAAAGCCGAAAAAGGTTGTGAAAGGAGATCGTTGGCCTAACAACAGAGTGAAAAGACTGAGATACAGGATAATAAAAGCAAATACATCGGAAGCTGAACAAGTGAATGAAGTATCCAGTCAAACTTCAAAGGCTGAAGAAGGGGAATCAAAGAGAACAAAAGAACCAGTAGAAATAAAAAGAGTTAAAAGACCCAACCAAAAGTACAGATCACCGGAATGGTCTTATGTGACACTGTCTGAAGAAGGAGGAGAAGAAACAGTGACTCAAGATAATCCGGAAGTGGTCTTGAGAAAAGTGGTTGAGGAAGAAACTGGTGAAATTCTGAAAGTACTCTTGACCGACATCAGAGAAGAATCAGACACTGAAGAATCAAGTGTTGGAGATCTGATACAATTTGATGTTGAAGAAACTGGAGTGAAAGATGATGAGTATCCAAACTGAGTGAAAGAAGGATTCACTTGGACTGCGTGAACAGAAAGATCTTTGAAGAAAGCAGAAGAGTTTGGAACAAGTGTTGGAGATTTGAGAAGTTCTAATCACTGTAGTGGAGTAAAGTTAAAGCAGAATGGCTAACAGAGAATAACCCAAATAGATGTGCCTTCCTTAAAAGGTGGTGCAAGATGTGCTGCTGTTGTACTGGAATATTAATGCTTCTATGGGGTGTTTTAGTTTTATTAGTTACTTTTAAGGTTGAATTTGGGATGGACGAAAATATGACTAATATAGACAAGAATTCACAAAAAGTAGTCCCAATTAGAGGTGGTAGTTACATACACAAAGATAGGTCAATTAACAATTTTTCTAGTAATGTTTTTTCTAAACTGTTAAATGAATATGTGAAAACAATGGAAGTGAGGGATTGCTATGTTTGCATGCAATTACCTGCATCTGTTTCAGAAGGTGTTACTTATCACCATTTGCCAGCTACATATGGTATTTCTTGTAGTATTTTAAGTAGTGTTTTTTATTTGTTAGGGAAAGTAGATTATAAGATATCTAACAGAGATAGTATTTTTGGGCACTTGCCAATGAATAAAGAGCTGAATCCGGCTAAAGAAGCTAACACTTTTGGTGAGATTTTTAATGAAGAAAAAGGACTAACATTAGATTACATTTTTAAGAATAATTTAACTTGCAGTTTAAAAGAAGAGAAAGCTTTCCTGGATATGGTAGAGGAAAGGAGAGTGAACATGCAGGAGAAAGCGGGAAAATATGAAGTGAGTGAGACAATTTGGGACATTGAGATGGGAAAGGAGTTGAGGAATGGGGTTAGTCCAACTTTAGCTTTGGATGCACCGCAGAAAGGTAAACTATGCATTACCAGAAGGAAATCCCAATATGATACATACTTTGTGGGAACTAGTGAATGCCATGATACATACTTCGTTGCGACTGGTTGGGGTTTCAGAGGTGGAGAAGATACTATTTTTCCAGGAGTGTACTATGTGTGTGGGAACAAAGCTTATTACAGGTTGCCTGACCATTGGTATGGCACATGTTATGTGGGTTTAGTTTTTCCTAAAATTTTTCATACAGATAAAATAAGTGATGTAGAAGATATTAATGTACTAAAACGTTTTAAGAGAGAAACTTGGTCTGAAATAGTGGGTGACATTTTTGGGGTTTTGATTCCAGCAGTGGGAATTTCTTTAAATGCTTATGGAATTCGGAAATTGTCCACAGTGGTTGATCGTTTATCGACAAATACCGCAGGAGGATTTCTTTTGGTAAATACGGAGTTAAGTGCCGTACGTGCCATGTCTATGCAAAATCGACTTGCCCTTGATATTCTTTTGGCCAAGGAAGGTGGAGTTTGTGGAATTTTGAAAATTCAACATTGTTGCACTTACATTCCTGATGAAAGCAGAGACCTGAAGGTCTATATCAAAAATATTACTGATTTGCATGAAGATTTAGTACCACTTGAAACTGGGAGTATATGGACTAAACTAGCTAATAAGATGATAGCTGTTAAGGATTTTATTACTAAAATAGGTAGTACTATTGTAGGTAGGATACTGTTTCCTTTGTCTTGTATAATTGTTGCTGTGTTGATACTGAGATTAGTGTGTGTGTGTTATAAAAACAGGAGAGGGAAAGAGAAAATTTTGAAAAACAAAGAAAAATAAGAATTCGAAAAGAGAACCAGAAGAAATTGAATTAGAAGAATTGAGGGAGAGTGTTTATTTAGAGACTAAGAGAGATGATGAAAGAGAGACTGGTGTTTAATGTTGTGTAAGGGAAAAGACATTTCTGATTTCTCCTAAAATGGGATTAAATTTTCACTAATTTTTTTTTTGGGTTTATTTGGTGATAAAATCACCAAAGGGGGGATTGCTGGAGCAGAGTTTTCTGTTAGAAAATTCTGGGGCTTTTGAAGCTCTGGCATGTCCATGCGTCATATTAATAATTAATAATTAATAACTAATTATTTGTCTTGTGCAAGTGAGTCGAATTAATCACCCTGTTTGTTTTAACACAAGAGAAGGTTACACAAGGGTTAGCTTATTTGTGCTGTATTTGTATTCACAATAACGTGCAAGTTTTCCATGTTTAAACGTTGCTGTGTGCTATTTATTTTAAGCACATAATGCTGTCTGAATTAATGCACTGTATGTCGCAAAGCTAGATAAATGCATACACATAAGGGTATTAGTGGGGTTAACACTGTCTAATCATTATGATGTAGTAATCTTTATTTTGTCTCTTTAATTAAAGATGGTCTATTGTGGCCTATGGAGGCCTTTATGAAAATAACTGAGAATAATTTGAAGCCTGGCTGAGCTGTGGTTCAGGCGTAGAAAATTTTGGTGTATCAAGGGAGACCCCTGCTGGAGCTCAGCTAACAGAAAAACTGTCGGCAGTCCTTATAAGGAAATTTCCGGGAGGACATCAGCAAGTTTGGAGGATCTCCAAAAGAAATGTTCGTCCTTGGGAAACAATGAGCCTAAGAGAGAACTCTGTGCAAAGGCTGGTTTGTCGGAGGAAGCAAATTTGAACAGTTGCAAAACTCGATTCTTTCTCCGAGGATTTTATAATTATGACTTTTCTTGAGCGGAGATTTCAGGATGTAGTCAAGATACATCCCATCCTTCTTGTTCTACTTGGTGATACAATTTATGCATGTGGGTTTTCATTGTATTTTATAGTATAAAAATGTTAGCTTAGGGAGGGCTCTCCCCACTCTTTCTTTCGTCGCCTTGCTGCGTGAACTTGCGTTGCAGATGACCGATTCTGAGGACTCTATCCTGAAAAGACTTTTCAAGAGACTGGTCCTGACCCGTTCTGACACTAGTTAGAATAGGTAACTATGAGAAATGATTTATTCTGATTTCATTCTGACTAATTTTAGATAAAGCAATATAACTTTTAAACATGGTGTTGGTTGTTTCTTTCCTTGTGGTTTATTGAACTATTATTGATTATTGTTTATAGATTGTTTATGTTATGTTGGACAGCCACTAAAACTGGTCCTATCGCCTAGATATAGATGCAGGGTGTTTAGGAGTTTTCTTCCCACAGGTTTGCTGCTGAGAGAGTATTGGAGCATATGTAAATGAAATGGGCCCTAGTGTATGATGAATGTATGTGCGTGTAACTGTAGAGATTACTCTATCTGTGGTGGTGGACATATATTTAATGCCCTGATCTGTATCACTCTCATCCACTTCATTTCCCTGTTCTGCTCCCTCCCTCCTCACCCGCACATTCCTCGGTGTCTACTCCAAACAGTTTCCTTTCAACACAAAAAGAAAGAATCAAGAAAACAAGATCTTTGCTGGTATATTAGCCAGTAGAATAGCAGGAGTAACTATAGAAGTCATACATCTAGCTCAGAGGGGTTTTGCCCCTGTGCGCCATCTAAATGAGCGGACCCATCTCTTGACCGACACTAAAGATTTGGCTTACCAGAAGAGTCCACTGACGGTGGCGGCCCTAGACACCACAGAGGCATTTGATGGTCAACTGGAGCAACCTCTGGGAAGTCCTTGCAAAATGTAGATTTAGTCACAAAATTGTTAGAACAATCCAAAATCTATATCAATCACCCACTGCGAGAGTTAGTAAATAAGGAATTGACAGATATCTTCAGTATAACAAGAGGTACTAGGAAAGAATACCCTCTCTCATCACTCTTATTTAACCTTTATATAGAGCCTTTTGCACAGCAGATTAGGTCGGATCCCTCAATTATTCCATTTTGCGTGTCTGGATTTGAAGTTAAATTGTCCTTACATGAGGACAACATCTTGTTCTATACTAGAAACCCTATCCCTTCAATATGTAAGATAATGTTGCACACAGGAGGGTTCGGTGAGATCTCAGGGTATAAAATAAATGGGGATAAAACTGAAATAATGACATGGGAGAAGAAGAGTGTGATCCAGCTTACTAGGAATCAAATGAGATATCGTGGGATCCAAATTATCCATAGCATAATAGAGTTCTCGTCATTCAACCAGAAAAAAGTGAGTGTAGAAATAGATAAGCTCCTGGAGAAATGGAACAACCTTCCTCCATTAATCTATGGGAGAGTGAGCCTGGTGACAATCAAGATTTTACCTATTACTCATTTTCTCAGAGTAGAGTCAGCAGCTAATTTGGGCATCTAGGGTCATCAGACTTCGGTGGAAAAAACTCCATAGAAAGCGGATTGTGGGAGGATTGGCACTGCCTAATTTTCAGATTTATTGCCACGCTTTCCAGCTTAAAAATATCTGCCTGCTAGTAAATGAGCCAGATAACTCAACCAAGGGCAGACTATATGCTGCTATGTTAGAAGGTATAAGATGCATCCACTTCTGGTATGAAGTTTTAGGATCGTAAGTGAGTTAGGCTGAAAGTACTTATTGCTGCTCTAAAGACCTGGATGAATGTGGGAGAATCCTCAATATCCCATATTTTCCCCAATCTGGGTCTCCCCTGTGACCACAGAATGTCTAAATGATGCATTGAGTCCGCCTTTGAAACAAGTGGGTATACATTATTGGAGATATTTGAGAAATGGGATACGATTAATTAGATGGGCTGAAGTGGCATCACTCACTGGAGTATGTTCGAGATTCACATATTATCAGTTGTACTCATGGTGGGTATCACAGGTATGGGTGGAGGAGGAGAGTAGGTTGGAGAACACTGAAATACTAAAATATTAAGTAGCAAACTGACACTGGGGCCTCCTTGAGGCTGAAGATATAAATCGCCCTTCAACATACCAGAGATTGATATAGACCGGTTGTGGCAAATATCCTTAAACACTTTCTACTCTGTAGTAAAGTCTGTTGCACTGAAGAGGATTCACTTTTACTATCCACAGGGCTTACTGGACTCCAGAAAAGTGGCAAAAGTGGAGGGCAAGACTCATGTTGGAAATGTGGATCACAACAGCGGAAGACATGCACATGTACATGGTCTGTCCTGTATTTTCACCGTACTGGAATAGTGTGAGTAAGACTGAGTGAAATCTCTGGTCATTTATTCAAGGCAAGCCCTCAGCTACTGTTTTTGGCATGGATCAGATGTTAGAAATAGCCGAGAATAAAGCTAAGGCGAGGCCCATCTTTCACTGTTTTGCTTGCAAGACCAGAGATCTGCAGGAAATTGAAATCTCCAGTTCCCCCCCTCTATTTAGGAGCAATTGAAATATGCTAATTGTGTTTCCCAAATAGATATTGCATGTGATTCACACGGCTAAGAAAGGGTCTGGAATAGCTATGTCGAAAGAAAAAAAATGTATATTGTACAATGATTGCCTCAGTAGAACTGTATACGCTGAATAGGCAAAGGCAGGAAGCTTGAGGTAGCAGAATTCCGAGAAATTGATAAAGGAATGGTGTTTCTCCATAGCTGTGCAGCTTCCCTGTTAACACGATAACTGGTCACTAATTGATTGCTGTGTTTACTCATCAGTTGGGCATTAACTAGGAGGTAGATGCTTTGTCGGTACTCAACTTGCTTGCTGAAATCTTTTTAATTTAGATTTTATTAGAGTAATTTTCAAGACACAATCGAATCAATGTCTGAAGGGCACACTCAGCAGCGTTCTAAACACCAACTTACTGTAATCAAACTAACTAAAACCGTTAGTTTGCAATGTGTTTCGGGCACTGTCACGCAACGCATTCATTTCTTAAGTAATTTATTCATAAAGTAACCTTGATGTTATGTTTGCATAGCTTGCGAACTGGACACAAAGGTATCGGAGTGCTTTGCATGAATTACAGAAGGTGGCCCAGGGGCGCTTGTGCCCGCTTTGTGTGCCTCCGGGGCACTTTGGTATTATTGAAGGGGGTGCAGACATTTGTGCATCCCCTTCTATAATACCGATAGCGCTGTTGCACTTATTTTTTATTTTTTGCATATTTATATAGCGCAAACTCGACCCGAAGGTATTGGAGCGCTTTACATGAGCACCGTATTTACATTACACATTCGGGCACGGGGAGATTAAGTGATTTGCCCAGAATTACAGGATGTGGATGCGACCGAGGCTCGAAACCTGGTTTCCAGCACCAAAGTCAGCAGTCTAGCCGACGGACGACATCCTCTCCACTTAAAATGCCAGCGCTACCTTCAGAGGGTGTTCTCTCATTTTCAATAGGCCATGCCCTATGCAAATGAAGGAATTGCTATTCTAAAAGGTTTACTGTCTAAAGAATCGAGATTTCATTAAAGACTAGGAGGCTAGCATTATGCATAATAACCTTTATTTGCCATTTCTGAGCAGCAACCATTAAAAGCCTGATAGAACCCAAAACACATCACAATAACCAAATAGAATGTTCAGTCCCATAAATTGTCTGTGTCCTCCATTTTCCTCCTCTTTTCATTTGCTGTTCTTTTTAGTTCCCATGGTCTTTATTCCTTTTATCCTTTTTCAGTTCTCTATAGAAAAAAAATATACACAAACAATTCTATATCAAAGAATGTCACATTCAATTTTCACTTTATTCATATAATTTACTTTCATTAATTTCAATCTGAAATAATCTATAATCTCAAAAATACCACACCTCCCAAAAAACAAAGGGGAGGGAGGGATAAAGCTAGCCTCCTAGTCTTTAATAAAATCTTGATTCTTTATAGAGTAAACCTTTTAGAATTACCATTTTATGTCAAGACAGAAGGCTAGCATTATGCATGTTCAAAGCTTCTGTAAAACACATCTTGATACATGATACATTGATTTAAAATAAAACCTTCTGAAAGTTTTAGCTGAAGACAAATGTGCCACTTTTATAATGTCTTCCAATTTTCAACCAAGCATACACGCTTTACTCGCCATTGCTCCTCTCGCTGAACTTTGAAACATCTACACCTGCTTCTTTCATTGGATTCTTCGCCCAACTTGCAATTGTTGCATTACAAACCGCTTTATAAGGTTTTACGTACGAAATCAACACTTGTTCAACTCTGTCCGCTCTTTTCTCCAGTAATCTATTCTTGTACTTTTTAAGACAACGTACTACACACAATTTAGGATGATCATCAATCATAGGATAAAATACAGAACCAGACATGGTCTTGGTTCTCTTACATAATTCAAAGACAACTCCATTTGGTTGATAAAACCTATGAGATAGCTCCATTGTTTTCACATCAGAAACTCTCCTAAAAGATACAAGACACAACAAAGAAGCTAGCTTCCGTGACAATTGTCTCACACCTAAATATGTATTACTTGGCCACCCTTCAAACATCTTCAAAATCAAATCAACATTCCATAATGAACTATATTTCGAATTTGGTGGTCTCCTTAGTCGAATACACTTCAACACTACATACTGAAGGACTTTTCCCACTCAATACACCATGTTTAAGTGAATGACCCGCAGAAATCAGTGATCTATAACAATTCACTGTTGTATAGCACAATCCATTTCCAAATAATTCAGCAAAATAATTCTCTACCTAAACATCAGCTTCCAAGGGATCCAAACCCCTTTCCACGCACCAACTACTCCAAGCATCCCTGTACCTCTTTCTTGTTCCTGGACCCCAAGATCCATTGAGTAATTCTGTAGCAGAGCACACAAAATCTCTCTGAATGCCTCTGAACACCTGATATCTTCCATACTAGAGAGTTGAGAAAACCTAATTTCACCATCGTATGTTCTCTCCCCTCTCCATTTTTTAAAAGAACCTCGAAATTCACCACCAAAAACGGTACCTCCACTGTTAACTCCATAACCGATGGAAACCATGGTTGAATCTTCCAAGATAGAGCAACCAAAGCAATTTGACATTGCTGCCTCCTCACCTGCACCAGAACCCTCTGAATCAGAAAACGGGGGAAATGCTTCATCCATTTCCCCTTCTGCAGAAATGCGTCCACTGCCATTGCCCCCGGATCCGTTCTCCAACGGACATACCTTTCTAATTGGTTTGTTAATTTTGAGGCAAAAAGATTCACTTCCAAGGGGCCCATTTCCTCCAAAATTCTCTGAAACACCCCTTCTTTCAGTTTCCAATCGCTGTAATCTGTCAAATAATGTGAACTCCAATCCGCTAATACATTCTGCTCCCCTATTAAATACTCTGCTCTCAATCCAATCTTTTGGTCTAGACAAAACTTCCATATTTCCTTTGCCAACTCCACTAGTTCTTTGGATCTCGTCCCTCCTACCCTGTTTATATATGCTACATCACTTATATTGTCCATTCTTAATACAATAGACTACCCTTATAAACATTTTCTGAAACTTTTCAATGCAAACAAGCCCACCTACATTTCTAGACCATTTATATGCCTCTCCTTCTGGGTCCAAAGTCCCCAGTCTCTTCTCCAAAGCCAAATGCTCCCCAACCTGAGTTGCTCACATCGGTTTCCAACAAAAAATCCGGAACAACCCAAAACATTGCTCTGCCATTCCAAGCATCTAAATTCTCCTTCCAAAGCAATTCCTCCTTTGCCTCTTCTGAAATTACTGTCTCGTCTCCATACCATAAACCCTTCGCTAAGCCTGCAATCTTTAAATGTTGTAAGGCCCTGTAATGTAATGGGCCCGGAAAAATTGCCTGAATAGATGAGGTCAGTAAACCAATCACACTTGCCAACCCTCTTAATGTCACCTTCTCCTTCCTCAATACAGATTGAACTTCCTGCTCTATCTTCTTCACCTTTTCTCCGGTAGATGTAACTGACCTGATACTGAGTCAACCACAAATCCTGAAAATTCGAAACTTAGTACAGGTTTCAAAATTGACTTTTCCAAATTCACTATGAAACCTAAACTTTCCAACAAGTCTCTTACCATCACCAACTGTTCTTCCAATTCTACAAATCCTTGACTCATCAGTAAAAATGTTGTCTACATATACGATCATTCTCACACCCCTCTCTCAAAAATGTAACTACCAGTTTCATCACTTTTGTAAAGCACCATGGGGCAGAAGAAAGCGAAAAAGTTAAACTCTGAAACTGAAAACTGGCCTTTCCAATGAAACTGCAGGAATTTCTGACTCCTCTCCGCCATTGGAATTGTGAATTATGCATCTTTTAAATCCAATGTCACCATCCAATCCTTTCCTTGAAGTATATCTCTTAAGAGATTAATTTTTTCCACATGAATTATCGCTTTTTTTCCAACATTTGCAAAACCTCCCTCTATTTTTGGTAATTCCTCCTGAAATTTTTATTCCTGTGTATCGCTTAACTGAACTGGTTCTGGGTCGAAATCTATTGAATAAACCTCTATAGCCTTTAGAACCCATACATCTCTTGTGAGTGTCTTCCACTTTTCCTTGAAGTATTTTAATCTTTCTCCTATGCCTTTAGGGATAGAAATTTAAATAAATCCTCATACTCACCCTAGTTTTGTCCTGGAGCCGCATTTTGACCCTTTCCTCTATCTGCACAACTCTGACCTTCCTCTTTGTGGAAAGAACTGAGATCCTCCTTGTCCTCTGTTGCAAAGTCATCCTGTGACCTGCGCACCCCCCAAACTTTTTGCTGACTGGTACTTGTGGTAATTGACTGACCTTGGGCTCTGCCTAACCAGGCCCAATGCTATGCTGAAAACACTTAGAATACAGTGAAACCCCCCTACAGACACTAGGGTACACTAAGGGTTGGGGTACCCCTGTGATTGACATGACCTACCCCATAGGACCCTACTACATAATAGGGCAGGGGAATTGAAACTACCTCAGACAATTTACAAAGAGGCCTTAGACACAATTCCGCACCTGTTATATCAGTGGGAATCTATTTTATGTGGTGCAAAGATCATGAGAAAGAAGACCTCAATTTTTCAATAGTTAACAAATTCACATGAATACCAAAAGAGGATCAGCACACACTTTTTTCAGACATAGATCAGTTTACAAAAATCATTGTTTTCATGAAGTAAAAAATTACAAGAAATGATGTTCTTGGACAGATGCGGGTGAATTTTAAATAATCCTTTATGCTTTATTCTTTTTATCTTCACAGAGTAGCCAACGCTTTGTCCTTTCATAGGACTTCTTCAGGGCTACAAAACATAGGTGATGTATACATTTTAAAATCACAATACAATATGCAACTCTCATAAAAATCATTGCAACCTAGTTATAGCTTTGGACAATATTTATATATTTACAAATTTACAAATCTCCACATAGTCTCACATGAAGAATTATTATAGCGGTAATGAGCTTTTTAGATGTACACAACCTCCTTATATTTCGTAAAACCATTCTATTGACGATTGTATAAACCAGGGAAAATTCCCTATTGAGCAGACATTGCACTTCTTGATTAACAATGAGCATGTCAAACCCAACATTCAAATATGCCCTGGTTGTCAATCTAAATATAAATCTGAACGGAAGAAGAAGAGAAACAAAGAAAGCAATGCAAGGGGAGAGCACAATTCATAAATTAAATACATGTGGGCATTATTTACCTCAAGCAAGTATTATCCTGTTGCACCGACGTTTGATCTCCAATGTTTAAAGGCAAGAAAATCTTGCTATAAAATCAAGTGAATAACCAGGCATAAACATACCTATGAAATGTCAATGAATTACATTTCTTACACTATATATAGTAATGTCAATAACTGGTTGGCATACCTGTGAAAAAAGTAAGGTGATTCAGAGAATCCAGTCATTACAAGGCAAGATATACTCTTATTCAGAATTTTCAGGCCAATGTCAGCCATCACATCTAAAGTAGCACAGTGTATAATGAAAATGAATTGAATGTATAATGGAGCTCATATATCCAGCTATCAATAGTGTACTAAAAATGTGAATTAACCTATTTACACAACTAGTGAAGTTATAGAATAAAAACGATCTGTCATATCAGTCCTTATGTAGGACCCCAACATATTTTACATGCTGGTCTACATGGGACAGCAATTGCAGGCGCTATTTACCAACCACATTTTTATATATAAACTTTACTTCATTATCAACCAATAATGACCTTATAAAATCTATCAAACATGACGCTCAACACTTGCCGTGAGGGGAACGGCTTGGCTGATCATTACACCATCGTGAGGGGAACGGCTTGGCTGACTACCACACCGCAGTGAGGGGAACGGCTCCGCACCTACTCCTACCGTGGTGAGGGAAACTGCCTACATTTCTCAGCAGCCACTGATCGGCGCGAGAGAGCAGCGTCACCATAGCGCCAGCAGCTTCCTCAAAAGCGCTGCTGCACTCCCGCAGCGCGGGACGTGCGGGGGCAGCACCTGGGCAAAGCCCAGGCCAAGGGCTGGCCCGTCCTTGCCCGTCATTGCCAGGAAGAGGCAGGGCAGGGCCACCCCCCTTTTACCCAAGACCTTGGGCACCTGCCCTGCACCAGGAGTCGACTGACAGATACTGTGAGCTCCCTTCTTTACCATCCCTACCATTTGCTTTTGCCTGTAGCAATTGCATCTTAACTCTACTAGCAAAATCTACATGGCCAAACGGACCGGGCATGACTAAACTTTTTATATTGGACTTGGATCTATTGGATTTCCCAGGTCTAGCCTTCTACTAACCAGGGCATTGTACTGCACATTGCACTTTAGTGACATTAATCCGTCCAAACGCCCTTATTGTATTTTGCTGCTAAAAACGTATTTGCACGCTGCACTTTTTCTAGATAAGGCAAGGCTTTTTGATAGCTTTTAATATTTGGTATTTTATGGTTCGCAACATTGTACTGTACTGTTTTTATAGCACATTGCACTTTGACCTGTAAGTTGTGAAGTATTTTAACAGGGAATTGAAGTTTATTTAGTTGTCGACTGGAAACTATTGGGAATAATACGTTATGCTCTGCCTTTTGGGGCCTGCTATTAATACTTAAAAGCACACCACTTTATTCTGTGAGGGGAATATAGCGCATTAAACAGCAAAATTAAAAATCTTGAGGATTCCTTAACCCTTAGTAATAAATTGCACTACTAAGTCGCTGACTACTGAATATGGGGAAAAGGAAGTTAACAGTAAGCCATGTATCTAAATCACTGAGTAAGCACAGGAAAGCCAACATGACTTTGCTTAATTATTTAACAGGGGCAGTTGGAGATATTGAACGACAACTTCTGTTGAAGAAACTTTAAACATGGACTCAACTAACTCGCTAGACCCTAAACCAAAGGATAAAACTAGCACGTTAGCAATAGGGACTGACGAAACTGGAATCACCTGGAAAAACTCCAATTGAGCAAACTATAAATGGATGTATCCCGATTATTCCCGACGATATCTCCAATACTGACCCTGATACTGAACACTCACCCCCTTCAAAATATTCTTGTAAAATCGCCAATTATAGAAATACCGGATTCTCAACCGGATGGAATATGCACACGGCAAACCACTCCTAGTTTAAGACCCACAAAAAAATCACAGGGAAAACTACAGGGCCCGAAAAATAAAACTCAGACTAAAATAGGGAACACCGATACAACATGTGTAAAAAACAAAGGCAATGCACCCTTAGCAGAGACTGCAAACTTGTCCACGATGATAAGAGAACTAACTGAGTTTGTTACCGATTCCATCAACAGTCTTACAGGTAGACTGGACAAAATAGAAGCAGGATTAGAGAAAGTTCTTGCAACTCCGAATATGGCCGCTTAAGATGGGAAAATGCAATCTAAGAAGTCACTTAGTACCATCATACAGTGCGAGAAGAAAACATGAAAGCTACCCCCTTAGATGCAAAGGGACAAGTAACGGCAAGAGAAAAGGGCATGGGGCCCGAATTTTACCCAACTAACAAATTTGAAAAATACCATCCCAAACGAGATTGATGTAAACAGGAAAAATGACATAGGAAAGATGGGCAACCCGGTGGGTGAAAGAGGGGAGGGCGCGAAAAACACAAGAACAAACCCAGTAAATAGTAACACCAGAGGATGCACACAGCCCACAGATTTTAAATTTACCACCAGCGGCTAACCCACACACTGTCATATTAGCCAACATTCCTTTCTGCTCACCAGCCGAAAAGGAAACCTGGGAAGCCTTAAGAAACAAAACCATATATTGGCTCAGAAATATAACAGACCTGACTAGTGCCCTTCTCAAAGAATTTAAGATGGTGAGGAGGGTGGGGTGGGTAATAGTAACAAACTACCAAGGTGACTGTTGTCCTCTCATTAGGATCACCTTCACTGGCAAGGGAAGTTTTAATAAGAATACAGGATCCTAATCCTAGTTACACAAACATACATGTTTTCCCACTGGCCTTTTTTTTATCAACATAAGCGCCGATCTGGACAAAACAATCATTACCCACTTAGACAGTTTAAAGACAGTTCCCTTCTTAATTTAGAGACATTAGACAGATTTGGGCCCTTATCGACCGTAGACTTATATGACTGACTATCTACTAGCCAGAACCTAGCAGGGAATCATAATCACTCTAGTACTGAAACCCAATGCGATTCAGCCCTGAATAGTTCAATTAGAACTGAACTAATGGATGAGGGGGATAGTAAGTATAAAGGTGAAGGAATATCTGGGTCTGACAATATTAGCAGGATACCCATCGAAATGGACAATGTTGGGGTCTTTAATCAAGCCATGCAAAAAGAATCTGGACCGACAGAGCAGCATGAATCTGTCCCTGTAGCAATTAAATCCAAAATAAAAAAAATTAGAGTCCTGTTTTGGAACACAGCAGGCCTTAAGAATAAAGTGAAAGACACCTTGGAATGATTTTATAAATAATTTTGACATCCTGTGTATTCAAGAAACCTGGGCCATTAACTAAGTACCCATTAATGGCTTCAGAACATTACACACCAGCAACTCACTCTTCGAGCGGAAGACCCAAGGGTGGAATCTGTGTATACGTCTCAAATGTGGTTGGAGCCCAAAAGATCGAAATAATTAGCTCTGAAACTTATTACCAGATTGTATTGATCCACATAGATGCGAAATGTATACTGGCTGTAATTAACCTTTATAATAATGCTGAAAAAGGACAATGGGCGCTATCACAAAGAAGTTGAGCCAGGATATTAGTAAACTAATATCAAAAGGAGAGATTGAAATAATTCCTATCTGTGGCGGGGATTTTAATGTCCATTTATGCTTGATAGCTGGGCTAGGAAAATGCGGCTTGACAACTGAGGAGGCTGACCCGGTGATGCATTTCTCCCATTCAGATAGAGGAGAGATGTTCAATGAGATCTTATTCCAGCACGATTTCAGTTTTGTAAATTGTTTATGTTCACCCAGGGTGGATTTTGGACACCTTTATAGGTAGAGGAGCAGAATCCACAATAGACTTCATACTTATGCCAAACCGTTACGCAAGCTACGTTACTGATTATAACATCCACCAAAATGTAATGAGTGACCATCTGCCCCTAAGAGTAAATATAACCATTCCTACTATTGCAGCAAGGAAATACTGCAATCAACTTGTGGGGGCACACAACCTAACACTAGGAAGACAAAACGGCTATACATTACGATGGTCTAGTTTGGCCCCCTCAGAGTTAAGTAAAAAATTGTCAGCAAGACGTACGACAATCCTAACGTGCCTGAATGATAGCCCATCGCATGATAATATCCTGACTGCCTTTACCCACATAACTAATGCAGTTAAAAATTTGCTGCTAGTAGAAAGCAAAGCTACCGGAGATGATAGAAAAGGATGGTTCGACAATAATTGCACAAAAACATACTATATTAAAATAAGCTTTACATAAGCCGGCACGAGATAAGGAGGAAATTAGGAAATGCGGAAATGCAGGAAGCTGTACAATGAAGCCAGGAAAACTAGAAAAAAAATGATCTTAAAGAAAAGGCTTGGGAGAATCTTAAAAATGCCTCAGGGAGTACAGATAGCTCCCTATTCTGGCAAGCTGTGAACGTGCCCTTTTCTGTTAAACCTGACACCTTCTACTGAAGTAGCAATAGAAGAAAAAACTTGGGTGGACTTCTTTTCAAATGTTTACTCCCTACAGAATGACAGAGGGAAACAGATTGGAGGCAAGAGCTTGGGAGGGACCATCAGGACTTCCATATTTCCAGCCCATTGACTTTAATATCACTCTGGAAGATGTAAAAAGGGCGGTAAACACAAGTAAGAGGGGTAAGGCCCCAGGCCCTGATGGGGTCCCAATCGACCTTTTTAAGTCAATTCCACAGTTATGGTCCCCAATATTAAAGTGTGTCCTACAAGCATTTTGTGCAAAAGGATTTATAGATACATGGTTCGAATCGATAATTGCTCCAATTTTTAAGAAGGGGGATCGGGAAAATCCTGCCTGTTACCGCCCAATATCTTTACTAGATTCCCTAATGAAGGTGGCTGGAAGGCTTGTTTTAGACAGGTTGCAAACATGGGCAGAGGACAACAACATTTTAAGTGATGTACAGTACGGTTTTAGATCTGGTTTAGGTGTCAACGAGCAGGCTCTTAATCTTATCATTTTAATTGGAAAGTACATGCAGGCTAAATCAGAAATTTTACTTGCCTTTCGTCGACCTTACAGACGCTTTTGACTGATATACACAGCAAATTGTGGGACATTCTTAGTGATCTTAAGGTTGACCCAATTTAAATCCAGTTCTAAAGACAGTTATACTCCGGGGCTACAGCTAAAATCCGTTATGGGCTTAATGGAGAATGTACCGCACCATTCAAAGTGGAGAGGGGAGTGAGGCAAGGGTGCGTTTTGGCACCATTCCTGTTCACTCTTTACACTAACGTGTTGGAACAGGAGTTGGTGTCAAACGCTAGGGACCCGCCACATGTAAACAAGCACCAGATAGTCTCTTCTCTTTGCTGATGATGCGGTACTTATGGCACACACCCAGATTGGTTTACAATGGGCTCTTACTTTTTATACTAGTTTTATGGACACCCTGGGTTTGCGAATGAATGCAAAGAAAAGCTTTATAATGACCTGCGGGAGAGGGAAACAAAAGTGTAGAAGTTTTCAAGCTGGGGGCAGCAGGGTAGAATCTATTAATACTTTTACATACCTGGGTGTTTTATGTAACCGCACTGGGTCTTGGACACAAGCGATCAAGACCAGGAGCCTTCTGTTTATGAAGTCCACTGCGGCATTATTAAATTTCTCAAAAAAACTGAGTAAAAGGCCCCCTGAAATTCTCTTGAAAATTTACCAGGCCAAATGCGTGAGTATAGCAAGTTTTGGGGCAGTTATATGGGGACTCCATGATTGTACACCAAGTTGAAAATGCCTTTTTAAGATTCATATTGGCAGTTCCTGCAAGTGCCCCAGTTTTTAATTGCCACAGCGAGTTAGGTGTACCATACATTTCAGATTTAATTAAGGTACAACCTGCGCTGCTTTGGCATAGAATTTGGACCTCCACGAGCACAGGGCTAAATAAGGAAATCCTAATCGACGCAATGAAATTAGACCATGCAAATAAGATCACCTGGGTGGGATATGTGAAAAACATTATGCAGGATATAGGGCACCCAGAGTATTTTCTCTGACCGGAAACGATGAACTCAATACATCGGAAGGAGTTTAAAAAAGTTTGCATGACCATCTTGGAGATAATAGGTTAGCTTTGGAAATTAACAAACCCATGGTGGTGCAGCACCAAATAATTACTATAACGTATAACATCCAACCGTATCTACTGTGTTTGGGGGGATACAATAGATACGTGTTAACACGTTTTAGATTTGGGACTTTCCATCGTTTGATCAGTCATCCAGACATGAACCCTTACTAAAACAGAGGGGCTGGAGACAATGTCGTCCAGCCCTATTGCATTTACAAATGTTGGATAGATATTATTGCATCACAATTATGGTGGGTTTCCTGAAGAGCATATTGAGAGCAAGGAAAACTATAAATGCCTAGAAGTTTGATGGGACACACATGAGAAGTTTTAATATTGCAATGTATTATTTTGGCATAGAGGTCATATGTTACAATTGTTTAAACAATAAGAAAAGCTGTAGCAAACCAAACTGTTTATGCATTTGTATATATTTATGTAGATCATTGTATTTTTAGAATTGAGATGAGATGTTTGTATTGACTGCTTTTATGATTTTATATGCCTAAAATCGAATAAAAATCGTTTTGGCCTTTGATTCCCATTACTCTTCGGGATGATTGGACAAGCGCCACATTTTTTATCTTCTAAAAATGTGTTCAACTTATGCCTGTAATTTTGAATCGTTGTAACCTCTAACAGTGAAAAAATGCGGCAAGTTTTTAATACACTGTCAAATGCATTTGCATGAAGGAGGCACTTTCAGCATAGGTGCCAAGAGTTATTTATTAAGAGATCTCGCTACCTTAAAGTCTATTTTGCAGTCCAAGGCTATTCTCGCATCCTATAAATCAAGACTCAATATTTTATTTCAATATTTATTATTCAGCCATGATGTTATCATTTAAACAGAAAACATTTGTTACGCATGTTTTTAAATTCAGTGCCACTATTATTATACATGTGTGTTACAATGAAATACATCTTATATCAATAACAAAACTGTTCACCCTAACAGAAATAAAGGTTCAGCAATATTAAAATATATATGACACTATAAACTTTACGAGTGGACCATGTATTTTTGAATTCAATGCCCCATATATTATGCATGTGTGCTGCAAAGAGATGAATCTCTTTTATCAATGACAACACTATTCGCCCTTACACAGCTAAAGGTTCTGCCATATTAGAACATATTCAGGCTTCCTAGTTGTTCTAACAACACCGTTAAGACACTGTTGGTATTGCCTGGCATTAGGAGCCCACTATGGTAAACATACTATATCGTATCATAGATTCCCCTTTAAATGTAACTATTTACTCGTACTGGACTCACAAGTGTGAACGCGGTTGAGGCGACAAACCGCTCTCCTCCAGCTCTTCTCTGTAGATGATATCAAACAGAGACTACTCCATTTCCTGGCTTTTAAACTTTACCGCGTCCCTCACGCATGTGCAATGTAATGAATCCAGCAACTTATATGGTGGCCATCTTTAACTGATATTTTTACTATCAAATCATACTTTTAAGTTTGTATTGGTACAACTAGTGTATTTGCCTAGTGGATATTATCCCAGATTAAAGTCCTGGGGATGTTAATGATTATCCCTACGCTACATTTAAATGTAATCAATTCTATGTCAAAGCTTTTGAACTTTACTGCATCCCTCACGCATGCGCGATGCAGTAGAACCAGCAGCTTGTATGGTGGCCATCTTTTAACTGATGTTTTTACGATCAAATCATATCTTGTATGTTTGTATTGGTGCAACTAGTGTATTTGCCCGGTTGATGTTATCCCGGAGCAAATTCCTAGAGATGTTACTTATCAACACTACGTTATATTTGAGTGTGATTGATTATAAACCAAGCTCATGTAATGCATTTTCTTATTAATTGCACTAGCAGTAGAAGGCAAGACACTTGCCTGGCAGCCATCCTAAACCACATAGATAGCTTATTATGTCTTCTACATTATTATTTTAATTTCACTGTCAATATACCGCTAAGCACTTACGTAGCACTCATCTTAGACCAGTTTGTTTCACAAAAATGTCATATTGTGCGAGCCCACATTGCACAACAAGTATATCACCCGACAAAGTCAAGTGACAAACCAAGTCAAAAGATCTAAAGGCTACTATACATTATGTCTAGAGTTATACACCAGAGAAATAAAATGTATAAGTTACAACACTCAAAAGTGATAATCATTGCATTTTTCTCAACAATGCCAAGTCAAGCAGAGTGGAATTCACGCAACAATGTGTATTCCTTTGTCACAATACTCTTGGGACTCATGCCATTACATATGATGATGAAATCTTGTAGATACATCTTGATTGACCTCATTATGTAAAGAATGGCCACTATCAAATTAATTGTATATTCACAATGATGATATCGATGTGATTTCTGAATTGGACCAATCGTAAAGGTTGCATACATCACATGAGTGACCAAATGATGTCAGTTAGTTAGGGAGACGCCTCGCCGCATTTGGGGGTCTGAGTGAGCGGCACAGCGGAGGACTACACGCCCCAGGAGCCTGAGGGGCAGAGCGAGAGTTGGAGGTCCCGCCCACTGACACCGGGCACCGTACTTTAGCGCCTCGCGCCTCCCGCTTCGCGGGAGACGCCTCGCTGCATTTGGGGGTCTGAGTGAGCGGCACAGCAGGGGACTACAAGCCCCAGGAGCCTGAGGGGCAGAGCGAGAGTTGGAGGTCCCGCCCACTGACACCGGGCACCGTATTTCAGCGCCTCGCGCCTCCCGCTTTGCGGGAGACGCCTCGCTGCATTTGGGGGTCTGAGTGAGCGGCACAGCGGAGGACTACACGCCCCAGGAGCCTGAGGGGCAGAGCGAGAGTTGGAGGTCCTGCCCACTTACACCGGGCACCGTACTTCAGCGCCTCCCGCCTCCCGCTTCACGGGAGACGCCTCGCCGCATTTGGGGGTCTGAGTGAGCGGCACAACGGAGGACTACACGCCCCAGGAGCCTGAGGGGCAGAGCGAGAGTTGGAGGTCCCGCCCACCAACACCGGGCACCGTACTTAAGCGCCTCGCGCCTCCCGCAACGCGGGACGCGCGCGGGCGAATGCCGGGCTAAGCCCGGGCAAAGGGCGGTCCGTCTGTGGCCGTCCGAGGCAGGGCTGGGCCAGCCCCTTAACACCCAGTTGAAGTCGCTGAGAGAACACCAAGGTACTGTTGTGTTGTCTATATAACGAGACGACTGTGGCACCGTATCACTTTGCTGCTAACATTTGATAATTGGGTCCCCTGGAAGTTCGCCACAGGGGTTCACCCAGTGTTAAGCCACGCAGTGATTCTGATCCTATAGTGTACAAGCAGAATGGCTGCTAAAGTCCAAACCCGATCTGCTAAACTGAGCACCAAGGGCCATCCTAACCTGAGACAAACGAACAATGTTAAAGGAACTTCCCCCCAAGTACCAGCGCAGCAGACCGCTATTGACAGAATGTTGCTCAAGGCTATTGGCGAAGTGTCTAACGAAATCGAGCGCACGGAAAGACGGCTCTCACTAACCCCCCATCTGAGCCAATTCTCGTCACCTGACACTAATATGCCTTCGACCACCCATGATCTGGCTCTGGAGGCCCCGCTGACAATTACTACCCCTGTACAGATAACTCCCACTAGGGGCACATATGAAAATGGTAAAGGGGTTAAGACGCAAGCGGCTAAGAAAAAGGGGAACAGTAAGAGGCAACCTGGACTTAGAAAGGCTAGAAATTGTTTGGTCCCTAACCACCCAGATGTTGTAACCGTAGCAGATAGTAGCGACCAAGCTTTGGATACACAGGCCCCCCCTGGGTGGGTGTCCCATATGTTCTGCTCGATTTTCCCGGCCTTCTTGTGAGAAAAAAGTGATTGAATGTGACTTCAGTCTCTTACCATTCAAGTCTAAGGGTTAGAGTAGTGAATGGAGCCTATTTACTAGGCACTTCGACATGATCCTGTGCTCTTCCCCATAGATCAGGGCTTGCACACATAGCCTAGGGGATAGATTCGTTAGTATTAGGGATAACCTGTCCTGTAGTGAGGGTATTTCATGGAGCTGTGCTGAATTCAGGCCTGGTAGGCCTCAAACGGGAGAGACTCCATCTTTCTTTCTGCTCCGGCAGCTTGGGATGCTTCTAGGTCAAATGTAATGTTTTAGTTATGAGGTGTTATTCGCTTGGAGAGAACCGGTTCAGGCCGGCCCTTATCGAAGGATTGTATTTTTCTTCATGCCGAAGACACTACATCAGGCCGGCCGGCTGGGAACGTGTCCTTGGTACGGGGAGGTACAAGAATTTTGTGGGCGGCAGGTTACGGGCCGGAATTTTCCATGAGGAAACGCACCTCTATATTAGTGAAAGTCTGAGGCAGTTACTGGTTCAGTCCGTAGGCGGCATCTAGCCGTTAGCAGTAAAGCTACTACTTATTCCAGGGAAGACAGACGCCATCTTGAAGGCGGAGAAAAACCGAGAGACAGATACTCTCCTAGCAGAATAGCCAGAGAGGAGAGAGTAGCCGATAAGGAAGAGGTCCCAGTGACTCGGAGAAGGGTGAAGGGAACAGCGCCATGACTGCGGAGGTGTGACTTCCAGGCGAGCCGAGGCACAGACGAGAAGGGAACCTAGATGACCACTGAGTGCAGGCTACACACTACTAAGGTGATGTCGACCCTTTCCTATTAGAGTGTACAACTTAACCTTTCACTTTTCTTTGCAGGTTATGTGTTATATTGTAATGTTATGTGATTGCGTATGTAATGAGTAATAAAGTACCCAGTTTGTAGTGAACCAACATGTGCTGCGTGTTCTTGTATGGGAGGGTAGCCTATTCTTCTAGTCAGCTGCGGCTACATGCAGGTAAGTGGTAACTGAATAAGGGAGAGAGGAGCCCCTCGAACCGGGGAACAGGCTATGCTCGAACTAGCAGTTCTTGTGTGATCTGATGGATAGTGAGACTGATTCCCTTCTTGTATGTTATGGTGATCATAGGATGAACTGCCGTCTGGGTAGAGAGTTCTGGATCCGTATGGGATCGCGAGGCCGCCACTTGTGCTGAGACTGCCGTCTGGGTAGAGAGTTCTGGATCCGTATGGGATCGCGAGGCCGCCATTTGTGATACTGTCGTATGGGCAGAGAGGTCTGGATTCGTATGGGATCGCGAGGCCGCCACTTGTGTTGAGACTGCCGTCTGGGTAGAGAGTTCTGGATCCGTATGGGATCGCGAGGCCGCCACTTGTGCTGAGACTGCCGTCTGGGTAGAGAGTTCTGGATCCGTATGGGATCGCGAGGCCGCCATTTGTGATACTGTCGTATGGGCAGAGAGGTCTGGATTCGTATGGGATCGCGAGGCCGCCACTTGTGCTGAGACTGCCGTCTGGGTAGAGAGTTCTGGATCCGTATGGGATCGCGAGGCCGCCATTTGTGATACTGTCGTATGGGCAGAGAGGTCTGGATTCGTATGGGATCGCGAGGCCGCCACTTGTGCTGAGACTGCCGTCTGGGTAGAAGAGTTCTGGATCCGTATGGGATCGCGAGGCCGCCACTTGTGCTGAGACTGCCGTCTGGGTAGAGAGTTCTGGATCCGTATGGGATCGCGAGGCCGCCACTTGTGCTGAGACTGCCGTCTGGGTAGAGAGGTCTGGATCCGTATGGGATCGCGAGGCCGCCGATTATAAGAGGTCTTGGTATGTATAGTAGGAATTCCCTGTCCTTAGGTGGTAGATATATGTGGTTACCTATCGTAAATAGACCCTAGGGAGAGGGAGGGGATAACGTTCTGGCTGGGTTAGTGAGGCCCTGATGAGCGGGTTCTATCTGAAAGGAAAACCCAAGCAGAACACCATATCATTAGTGACTTACAGTCACATTTCGAACAACTTATTAATGCTCAGACGAAACAAATTCTGAGTAGGCTGGATAAAATCGTATCCCTAGTGAAGTTAAGGGGCAGAGGGACAGGCAACACTCTTTTACCACCATTGACCAATAATGCGGTCACAGAGCCAATGCGTACAAACCCATTGACTATTTAAATAACTAAATCTAGGGAAGAAGAGCAGCCCAACAAAAACACGCCCACCACCCCATCAGATAATGCCGCTGCAGGGCCTTCTAATGCTAACACAAGACCATCACTATCGCCAATCCCGACCCATTCACATATTGATAGAACATACACAGGCCCTCCCCTGAATATAGTCCCTGCAAATTTGGTGCCACCGCATAATTTGTCGGGCTTGCCCCAACTCACAGAAATACCTTCTATTAAACCCGCTAATAACGTGCCTTGTATCCATCTGCCCCCAGAGGCGGCCCCATATGTTATTATACTCACGGGGGTACCAGAGTTAAAACCCGGTTACACAGAATCGCACGACGAACTCAAGAACAAAGTCACGCATTGGCTGAACAAGAACAGGCCATTGCCGAGGGACACACAGGGAGAAATTTTGCATGTAAGAAGGGTAAGGTGGCTGGGGAACAGGCAAAAGAATGTAGTAGGTGATTGTGTGGTGGTAAATTTTAGGGACTATAGAACAGTTGATTATATACTAAGTTGGGGCCCAGCGGTTCAAAGCAGCAACATAAGTTCTTTATCTTTGGGGTCATTTTATGTTAATGATAGAAGCACATTGTTTCGAAATTGGGCCCCTCAAGACACAGATGAGGGTTCGTGGGGTAGCAAGGATTACCATGGAACAAAGTCATACGCCCCCCCGGGGAGATGCAGATTAGCCCTGAGGAACAGATTTGATCCCCTTATGTCCCTGGAGGAGCTGGATTGACTGCGAGGGGCGGAAGATTATGTTGAGCAAACCCTAGTAGAACTGGATATTGCCCAAGTTATCCCCACTTTTATGGCCCCCTGTTACCCCAAGACGCGTAAAATCCGCACGCATTATCCAACTAGGGGGAGGTTCCCAGATAAAACCACTGTAATCAAATGCACAGAAGAAAACAGGTTGGGCAGTTCAGTATGCCCGCAGGAGGCCAAGATTATTGAGGAAGTAGCTCATGTGGCCTCACAAACACAGCACTCACAAGCTGCCCAGACCTCATTAGCGACCAACACAGATGTAAGCACTGGAGCATCGTACCACACTACCCCCAATAATTCCGGCCCAAAAGGGAGACAATTGCAAGAGGAGATTGAAATGGTCTCATGGAATATAGCTGGGCTGTCCTCCAAATTCCATAATCAGGAGTGGAGGCAATACATTACCAGATTTCATATAATTTGTCTGCAGGAAACCTGGGTGGTGGACCACAATCCCTTTCACCTAGTAGGGTATAAATGTTTTTCTGTTCCTGCAAAGAAATTGGCCCCGGGAAGAGCAATGGGAGGGCTAATCACTTATGTGGATCTGCAGCTAGAAGGAGTGTGGACTGATTTTAATTGGAACTCAGCTAACATACAAGCAATTGGGTTCCACGCAAGCAGGCTAAATGTCACTCTGATTAATGTATACAATGCCACAGCAGGGTGTGGGAAGGGGCGCATAATACATGACCTGGACACTTGCCTGACTCGAGAGTTGAATCAAAGGAAGACAGTTATGGCCCCGTGTGTGGTCTTGGCAGGAGACCTAAACTGTCACTTGTGCCCTAATTTAAGACCGTTGAAGGGCGTCTGGTCTGGTTGCACACTGGCAAAAGGGCCGCATTTTGAACACACTCCGGAAGGGTTGGAGTTAGAGAGGGTCCTGGAAAATCATGCGTTATGGCACACATTAGACTTGGTGGATCTCAAAGAGGGCTGTGAGGTCACACCAACATTTAAGGGAAGAGGGTACTGCTCCATCATAGATTATATAGCTGTCTCTCATCTATTCCGGGATTGGATAAACGAGGCAAGCATTGAATGGAGCATATTCAGTGACCATAACCCACTAGTACTGAAGATTAAGTACTGGTCTTCCCGTAACGCAAAGAAAAGGGTCAAGGCAACTAGCACAGTGAGGGTAACCGACCAAGGGAGACGCCTTAGATGGGCAAAAGTGGATGGGGAAGCCTTTTACAGATCCCTAATGGAGAAAGGCAAAGAGATGATCGGGGTGTGCTTAGATCCCTTACTGAAAGGACCTGCTGTGGTTAAAGCTTTTGAGTCTGTGGCACATCTTATAGACGGTCTGCTAAAATTATCCTCGAAATCGGAAGTGAAATCTTCCCCAAGATGGTTTGCCAAAAATTGTTCCCGGGCCCATAAAGACTTAAAAGAATGTCTAAAAATAGTCCCAAGAGACAAGAGGCGTATTGTGCAGTGCAGGATCGCATATAAAAAAGCAACTAAGCAAAGGAAATTGGCATTACAATCACAGGCATGGGAAGACCTACGCGACGCAGCAGATAGAAGAGATTCAAGTGCATTCTGGAAAATAATTAACAAACCCTGTTTTCAGGATACTGCTGCCCCAGTAATTGGCACATCCATCCTCCCAGAACAATGGTCTAAACATTTTGAACTATTGTATAATCATTCAACCGAGAACTCTAGGGGTGACGGGAGACTTTGCCCATGGGTGTCTAAAACTGAATTCACACTGGAGGAAATGGTAGCGGGCATCAAAGGGCTGACACAAAATAAAGCCCCAGGCCCGGACGGAATCCCTCCTGATCTTTATTTAAGTAGGGTTGATCTTTGGGCCCCAATCCTTACAAGGGTAATAAATACAGCGATTGCAACGGGCATGCCACGATCCTGGTCCGAGGCCATAATAGTCCCAATTTTTTAAAAAGGGAAAAAGGATGACCCGCAGTGTTACCGACCCATATCTCTAATTAATGTGACAGCTAAAGTTTTGGGGCGTGTAGTTTTAAATCGCCTATCAGATTGGGCCGCAGAACACCAAATAATTACGTACTTGCAATATGGATTCAGGAGCGGAAAATCAACTACAGATCAATGCCTGAACCTTTATTTATTAGTGGCCAAATACACCCTTGCAAGCGATCAGGCTGTATATTTGGGGTTCATGGATCTCTCAGCCGCTTTTGACCATGTTAACAGGAAAAAGCTCTGGGATCTGATGACTAGACTAGGGGTAGATCAGGGTCTAGTGGACATTTTAAGAGCACTCCATTGGAACACCTCTGTTAAAGTGCGTTTTAACTTGGAGGGCGATACTACGGCACCCTTCCCTTGCACAAGCGGGGTGAGACAGGGATGCATTCTGGCCCCGTTCCTGTTCTCACTGTATATAAATGAGCTAGAACAGGCTTTGTGTAGACTGAACGTCGACACCCCTAGAGTAGGCTCCCGACCGGTTCCCGTGTTGTTGTACGCTGATGATGCGGTGCTTTTAGCCCATACACCTAAAGGTCTTCAGAGTCTGTTAGATGGGTTTGTTAGTTTTATGGCCAGTCTAGATCTATCTGCCAACCTAAGTTCTCATATAAAATAGGCACACACAAAATGGAAAAGGTTAAGACCTTTTCTTATCTGGGTATACTTTTTGACGGGCTTTTAAATTTTAAACTTTTAACTGAAGAACGGAGCTCAAAACTAGTGGCATCCACAGGGGCTATAATGAGTTATGGGCGTAGGTTGGGCAGGTGGTCTCCAGAACAGGTTATGCACTTATACGGCTCAATCTGTTGCCCCAAAGTAATGTATGGGGCAGAAGTTTGGGGTTTTGTATGTACCCAGCAAATACAGATCGAGGAGAATAAATTTCTGGGAAAGATCCTCCAAACTCCTCAAAGTACATCGACCCACATTAGCCAAGCCGAACTGGGAATGGTAAAAAATGGAAGATTAAATTAAGATCAGACCCCTTACGGCCTGGCTAAGAATCTGGACCAATACAGAGGCAGGATGGAGCAGACAAATAATTAGAGACTGCTTGGACAGAGATAAGGGAATGTGCATTCCGTGGCTGAATTATGTAAGGACTGCTCTGGAGGGATTGTGTTGTAGAGACCTTTTTTATAATCCAACAACAATAATCCCCGAGGATAAACTTAGAATTAAAAGAATCTTTTATACAAAAGAGACTGCACGTAGAGCGGCTCTTGAAGAAAGCAAGCCTACAGTTCGTGCCTACAGTATGGCAAAGACAGTAGAAGGCATGGAACCGTATCTCGCCCTTATGTACAATGCACAGGATAGGTTTTTAATCACCCGATTTAGGCTCAATCTCTTACACCACCTGTTGGCCGATCCACTTGGTTTTACTGTTACAGTTGAACAGAAGGGTACCTGCGGCTGCGACAATAGGTCTCCGCAGGATACCCTTCACTTTGTTTTATTATGCCCTTTTAATTCGGTACCCAGACGCAGATTTTTACTAAGGATTTTTAAACAAATGAAGTTTAGACATGCTAAGGTTGCTCTTTTATATTTACAAAGGTCTGAGAACCCACTAACACTGGCTTGCACTATAAATTTCATTAAAGTTGCAATAAGACTTAGGAATACTAGGGGCCAACTTTCAACAAATTGATGATAAATGAATTTTGTGTAGCCAATGTATTTGAAATGAATTGAATTATGTTTTTTTAATGTATTTCTGTACTTTTATGATATTTTTTAAATATCGAATAAAGAATTTGATGATGTTGACTTAACCCATGTAAGATTAGTCTTGTATACAGTAATAATATTCCCACACTCTCAATATCAGAAGGGGTCAAGGCATATCCTTGGAATATCAGAATAACCATAACTTACAAGAAGTAGTGAAGTTCAGAAATGCTGTTTAGACCCAGATGGACTTTTCTCAATCCGCATATCCATCCTGCCTCCGCCTGACGTAGAGACAATTCTCTGTTTCCTCCTTTTTCATTTTTGACAATATGCTCAATTGCATGCAACCAAATCTCACTTTTTTGTTAGGTGTTTCTGTTTGATGCGCATAGCAATAGGATATCTTTCATCACAGTTTTTAATAGCCCGTACATGTTCTTGTTTTCTCGTTTTCAGGCATCATATACTGCTTCCTATATATACCTTATTGCAAGCACAACCAATCACATATATCGTGTGCGTTTTATTGCAATTAATGAACAACATAGTGTGATATGTTTTGTCTGTATTAAACTTAAACTAAGTGACTTTATTTCTGCCAAGACGGCATATGGAGCAATTAGCACAAGTATAAAAACGATTAGGTTTAATGGGTAAACATGTTAGTGCTTGATGCTATGCAATCTCTGTTTTTTACATAACTTGAACATCATTTCTGTTTGATAGTGTTGCCCCTACAGTATATTGCTGGAGCGGGTTAGGCAAAATTTTGTATACCCACCCCATTTTGGATGTCGTTTTATTAATTAGATTAATTAATTAATTATAATTGTACTAAGGGTTTGGAGTGATGTGAAAATAACTAACCAACCTTATTAATGATCGAAATACACGTGGGATTTGCATCTGCATGGCCTATATATGTTGCTTTGGTGATGTAATTGTGTTTCGTGCTTTATTTAATAAGTATAAACCGCATTGAGTGTTGCTTTTGGCTAGATAAATACACACACATATGGGTATTAGCGAGGGAATAACATCTAATTAGTCATTTCTATGTATTAATTACGTTTTTGTGTTTCTTTGCTTAAGTTGACCATTTTGACCTGCCGAAAGATGGCTGACTTTGGTGCCTTACCCGACTGCCAACGCTGAACAAGGCTTGCGCTGATAACAGATACACAGTGGCCTGGACCTGACCCCAGATGAACATGTACCTTTCAAGGACAGTCTGGGACGCCATCCAAGTATTCCAAACAAAGACTGTTGTGTGAACCGGAACTGACAAGGGTCATAACCCAAAAGACACTTTTGTGAGAAACCAAAAGGATGGTCCCTGATTGTCCAATCAGCGAACTCGGATGCCCAAACTTTGATACATTCTGATATTGATTTTACTATAAATTATGATAGAATAGAGAGGTGTTTAGCGCGCTTTTCGATTTCCTGATGATATGCTGACGGAGAGGACGGTGACACTGCAGGACAGCTGTTAGCCTGAATCTTTGACGGACTGAATTAATGTCCAAAATCCTGATGAACTTAACCTGCTAAAATTGATGGGCATAGATTTGCGAGACTGCCAGATTTGACATAGAGGACGACTTTAGCCAGAATAGGTAAATATGAATGGCAACTTGATCAAATGAATGATTTTAATCTGCAATATTAATATAAATTAAATTTAAACATCTACAGAAATGAGTTGGGTTGTTTATTCATTGAAATGTGTTAATGAAAAGGTTAATTAGAGAATTAGAATTTCACTTAAACTACAACTAACAGATCCGTCCCGGTTATGAGGGTAATACCAAATGTGGAATCTAGGGACTAATGAGTATGAGAAGGATTTGTAGGTTTGTTGCTCATTAGGGTAAAGTGGTATCTTCCTCCCTCATTATTCAGCGCTTGGAAGGATAGTCGCCTCTTGCACGGATTGATGGTGAGTGTGTGTTGGTGTTATGGGCCCCACCAGCGAATGTATGGATAGTGTGCGTGTGTGAGATCGTTTGGTCCGTGGCGGAAGGGAGGGATTTTGTATTCCACGCTGCATCAGTTTTTCTGGTAGCAGTATGATGGTTTGTTATTGTTTGGTTTAGTGATTATTGCTTGTACATTGCTTATTGATTTTGGTTATTGATTGGTATTGATTTATGTACTAACACTCTATGTTGAGTTACGTTGAGTTTAATGTTGTTTGCACGGCTTCTGGGATGTAGGGAGTCGGAAGTTTGTAACGGTTCCGTAGTAGAGCAGAGGTAAGCGCTGCTCTCGGGAAAGACAGAATTGTTGTTGCCCTGTAGGTACACAGGGGAAACGTGTGACAATTGAAGTTGCATGGCGCATTGTCTGGGTTCGATTCGGTAGCATCGTCGTGTGTTACCATTAGGGACATTTATAGTGTGAGAGAAGTGTGTATGATAGCGAAGGTTACCTGTGAAGTTCTGGTCTTAGGTACCAGGGATCCAACTGGCATTCCGATAACGCTTATCACTGCAAAGGTAATAGGTACTCTCTGAGCTTGTTAGAAGGACAAAGGAGAGGTAAGCGCTGCTTTGTTAACGTATGTCATAATTCTGTAGTAGTAATTCTGTAGTAGGACAGACGGTTCGCTGTTCTCGGGAAAGACAGGATTCTATGTGAATGTACTACATTTTCTGGTGTGAACGAGTGTGAATGCAAAGGCATTTGGGTTGATTGCGAAACTCTAGGTTTATTTCTCAGGAGCATTGGGTCTCCAACTATGTGTCTTAAATACTAGAGAAACAATTAGCTAATGCTTATTAGAAGGGTGAAGAAGAGGGATGTGCTACTTTATCAACGGAAGTAATGATTCCGTAGTAGGGCAGAGGTAAGCGCTGCTCTCGGGAAAGGTGGAATTCTCGTGAGAAAGGTCTTTTGCTGTTCTTTGGTTAGCGAAGCGGACAATGGAGATGTTTCTATGTTGTTACTAACAGAAGTGTAGAAATTGAAACAAAAACTTACTGAGCGGATTTGTAAAGGAGGGGTAGACAGAAGCAGGAGCAGGAGCTGCCGCAGCGGCTGCTGACGTCAGAACGACCGCGCTGGGATTGGACAGTCGATCAGAATTGTGAAACACCCCGGATTGGTGCGTTAGTGTACGCCGCACTAGGATTGGAGAAGAAACAGGGTGACGTAGGCGCTCCTTGTTGGTGCGTTAGTGTGAGTCGCGCTAGGATTCGAGGACTGTGACAGTGACGTGGACGCTCTGAATAGGTGCGTGAGTGTGAAGTCACGCTGTGATTGGATAGATTAGCGGTACATTTGTAAAGAGGGATTAGCGTTGCGCGAAAGACAAGAAAATGTATTACGACCCACCCGAGAAGGAGAAGAAGACCTGGTTAGGGAGAATTAAGAAGTGGTTTAAGAAAGACAAACCAGTTAAGACTAGGGAAGGACAGTTACTTCCTCCACCGAAAACCCCTGCATCCTTTATGATTGCAAAATATGGGTATCATACTTGTATTTGGTTGGATAACTGGGTGAGATACCCCAAGGACGACGGAGTATTAGCTTTTCCAGAGCATGGTTCATTTAATTTGGCTGTTTTAAGAAACTTGAGGGAATTTGGAACCAAGACCTAGACCGACACAGTTTGAGGCTTTGACAGAATGGGAAGACGAAATGCATGAACGAGAAAGACAAAGAAGTGGTAGAGGATATAGGTACTGGTTTGGAAGGCCATACGGACACGAAACGCATAGTGATCGAATGAAAAGAATGACAAAGGAAGTAAAGTAAAAAGACTTGCAAGAGATGATGTTTTGCTCAATAAAATAAGGAAACTGAGATACAGACTGACATGAGTGAATTCACCAAGAGCTGAACAGGTGAATGAAGTGACAAGTCAAGAAAAATCAAAAGAAGACGAATTAACTGAAGACAAAGAGAGTAGAAGAACAAGGAAACCTAACCAGAAGTATAAGTCACCAGAATGGACGTTCATGGCTCTGCCTAAACAGGGAGAAGAGGCAGATAGTCAAGGAAATCCAGAGGAGACTGTACTGAAAGTGGTTGAGGATGAAATAGAATCGGAAATCCTGAGAGTTCTCTTGTCCGACATTGGAAAAGAAGAAACGGAAGTTCAGGAAAATCCATATTTGGAAGACGAGAGGAGAGTGAAGAACGATGAGATGCCAAACTTAATAAGTTAAGAAAACTATTGATGAAGAAAACAAGATATTGAATTAAAAATAGTGACTGGTAGAACCAAATAGGTGTTAGAACCTTAGGTTAGAAAAACTAGTTGTGAAGTAAAAGAGGCTAAGTCAAAAGACACGTCCATTTTAACAAGATGGCTAACTTAGAAAGTAGTAAAGGTAGATGTACATTCATGAAAAGATGGTGTAAAATGTGTTGTTGTTGTACAGGATTATTAATGCTTTTATGAAGCATCCTTGCTCTTGTCATTTCCTTTAAGGCTACTATTGTCGTGGTCCGGTTGTCCTCAGAGTCGCACGATGCTGTAAGGGGTCCACCTCCCGATAACCCCTTGGTCTGATATATTATGCACAGACAGAGAAGGGTGATCAGGCGAGGGAAGGAAAGGAAGGGGACAGCAGGGAGGGAGATCTGTAATGAGAAAGAACAGTAGGCAGCGGTTAAATCAATCCCTAGCTGTCTTAGATCACTTTCACCCCCTAACTCCCCCTTATACCTGTAAACGAAAGAAAGCCCTCTGGAAACAGGAGACCGGGTGGACCTGATCCCCAGGCAACTGGAACCCTACAGACAAAACACTGGTCAGCCTATGGTGTGGCAGTCATAAGCATACCCCCTTGTCGTAGTACCCCTCTGCGACCTGACCTACCATGAGTTCTGGATTCTTGTCGGTACAGGGGGGAAGGACGTATGCCAGCAGTGACCTTTCCTCCCCTGTAGTGATTACAAAAACGAACAAATAAAAGCAGCAGGGCAATGGATGATGAGTACCTTCAAAATGCCCTAGAAGGTTCCTCCCTACTTCACTGTATCTATATTTCTGAGGCAATGTTCACCACATATAGATGTGACAGCTTTATCACTGATGCTTGCCTCCTCCCTCGTAGAGGTTTGCCAACAACGCACAGTTGCGAGATGCTCTCGCTCAGAACTTAGCGGCAGCCCTCCGCCCTCTTCAATGTCAAAAGGCGGGCTCGAAATCGGGATAGCAATATGCAAATGTAACTATCCTTCCGGAATTGCGACCCCGCACACCTCCAAGTGGCATCCAACGGGGCCGCGAAAAACTTATACAACGTATAACCAAAATACCCTCCGCCTGACTCGACGGGGGTAACCAAGAACAAAGGTGCGTACCAAGTCAGCTTAGGAACTAAGGGTTTGGTGCTGAGCACCCCTACCAGAACGCCGCTCTCCGTCCGCACCGCACTCCGACCTGGATATCAAAATAACCGGCACCCGACTGATGCCGGATGTTCCTTTTTCTTCAACGCTGCGCCAAACGCGCTGACGTCACGAGCGTCAGCCCGCATTGTTCCATGGGACTTGTAGTTCCCGTTATTTCCGCCTCCAGCGGATGGTAGACGCTCCGACTGACAGTGCTCTATGGCGTTCCCTATGGGCCACAACAGTACATCCCACCCCCGAAGAGCACTGACACAAACATGCTTTCTTAGGATATTTCTTGTGGAACTGGGCTACCAGAGCGGGGGCGTGAACGCTGAAAGCTGGTTCCCAAGAGTTTTCCTCGTCCCCATATCCCTTCCAAGCCAGTAAATACCACAACCGAGAGCGATAAATCTTGGAATCAAGAACTCCTCTCACTTCGTATTCTGCTTCGCTATTTACAATGACTGGAGGAGGGGTCTTACTCGGCCCTACCAGAGCAGGCTTTACTAGGGACACGTGAAAAGCAGGATGTATCCGCAAAGAAGAAGGCAGAGACAGCCTCACCACTACCGGATTGACTAATTTCACCACCCGATAGGGCCCTATGTACTTGGGGTTGAATATGCTATACTTCTTGAACCGAATGTTTCGTGTAGATAACCATACATAATCCCCCACTTTATAGACTGGACCAGACCGTCTACTCTTGTCTGCGAAAGCCTTGTATCTGCTCTTAGCCTCTCTCAAATTGGTTCTTGCCGCCTGTAAGGTTGTGTGAATGCGCTCTAGTCTACTCTGCGCCTCCGGTACCTTTTGTGTTTGCACAGGACTAAGGAAAGGCGAAAACCTTGGATGGAAACCATAAGAGCAAAAATAGGGCGTCAGTTTGGTGGAAGCATGCAACGCGCTATTATACGCTACCTCCGCCAACCAGAGTAAATCTACCCAATCATTCTTAGAAGCGCTAGAATAGCACCGCAAGTATTGCTTAAGGGTTTGGTTAACCCTTTCTGTCTGACCATCAGTTTGGGGGTGAAAACTAGTGGAGATGTTTGACTCTATTCCTAACGCCAAACACCAGGTCTTCCAGAAATGTGCTGTGAATTGTCCCCCTCTGTCGGACACAATCCTCCTAGGCAGACCGTGTAGACGTACCACATTAACCAAGAGCAGGTGTGCTAACTGTCCTGACGTGGGCAGCCTCTTACAGGCTATAAAGTGTGCCATCTTTGTTAAATAGTCCACTATGACCGTTATCACTGTACAGCCCTGGTGACAAGGCATTCCCACTATAAAGTCCACTGAAATGTTTTCCCATGGGAGGTCAGGAGTGGGTAGTGGTTGCAGCAATCCTGCTTGTTTTGCATGTGAGGCCTTCATTTGGCTGCATATTCTGCATTCTTTGATCCACGTGCTCACATCTTCCCTGACTGTAGGCACCAGAATTGCCTCAGGAGCCTATCAAGCGTTTTCTCCCTTCCGTTGTGACCTGCTATAGGTAGAACATGACACCATTTAAATGCTTCAAGACTTAAAGCTCGGATGGGAAGGAGAATCTGTTTTCCTCGTATGGGTATGTTTTGTACCAGTTTCCAGTCAGGATGTTTTCTTAGCCAGTTCTTCCATTGTGTGGTATTAATGTTCCGGGATACACTCTTCAAAAACGGATCCGTGCACGTCGCCCCTATAACATGTTCTGGGCTGATGATGGCTCCTTTAGGAGAGATAGGGAGGACATTCTGGGACGCCTGCCTGGATAAAGCATCTGCTTTTCGGTTTTCCTTTCCTGGCCTATAAGTAACCAGAAAGTTGTATCCCGCAAAGAAGAGAGTCCACCTCAATTGACGGGGTGTAAGGTGTCTAGCCGCCGTCATGAACTGTAAGTTCCTGTGGTCGGTATAGACCGTCACCACATGTCTAGCGCCCATTAAATGATGCCTCCATTCACTGAAGGCGTCTTTGATGGCAAGTAGCTCTTTTTCCGCAATGTTGTAATTGCACTCAGCTGGGTTTAATTTTCGTGACATGTATGCCACCGGATGTAATTGCCCTGTTTCGCCATGCCTTTGGGACAACACAGCTCCCAACGCTGTGTCGGAAGCGTCCGCCTCCACGATGAAGGGATGTTCTGGGTGCGCATGAGCCAACACAGGGGCCGTAGAAAACGCCTCTTTTAGTTCTTCAAAACCTTTTTGGGCACCTGCAGTCCACAGAAAAACGGACTTCTTGCGCAACAGCTGGGTGAGAGGGGTTGCTAATTCTGAGAAATGGTTGATAAAACGACGGTAAAAATTGGCAAACCCTAAGAAACACTGTACATCTCTAAGGTTGTGTGGGGTAGGCCATTTCTTTACTGCTAGAACCTTCCTCTCTGACATTTCCTGCCCCCATGGATTGAGGTTTACCCCTAGAAATTCCACCGATGTTACCCCAAACTCACACTTACTAATCTTGCAAAATAAGTGGTGTCTTCGTAGTGTCTGGAGGATGGTTCGTACGTGTTGATTATGTTCTCTTGTGTCGTGGGAGTATATCAATATGTCATCGATGTATACTATGACAAAATGGTCCAGATATTCGCGAAGGACATCATTTAGGAAAAACTGAAAGGCCGCAGGGGCGTTGCACAGCCCAAAGGGCATAACCAAATACTCATAGAGCCCGAATCTAGTCTTGAATGCGGTCTTCCATTCGTCCCCACTTCTCATTCGGACCAAATGGTACGCCCCTTTCAGGTCTAAACGCGTGTAGATTACGGCCTCTTTTACCTGCTCCAGCAGAACATTAATTAACGGTAGCGGATACCGATTCTTCACGGTGATGGCATTTAATGCTCTGAAATCCACACACGCGCGAAGTTCTCCGTTGGCCTTAGGGATAAAAAAGAGGGGCGATGCAGCGGGAGATTTCGATACTCTGATAAACCCCAGGCCCAAATATTTATCCAAATACTCCCGAAGGTATTTATGTTCAGGCTCTGTTAGCGCATACACCCGTCCAGCGGGAATGACCGCTCCCGGTATCAGTTCTATTTGGCAATCATACGTCCTGTGTGGCGGCAATTCTTCTGCATTGTCCTCATTAAAGACGTCTTCGTATTCTTTATATACCTCTGGTAAGGCTACGGCTTGTTCTACTGCGGTAGCCACTTGGTAACAAAGCGCCAATGAAGTAGCAGGGTTCTGTGTGGGAATGGTGCAGTTTGCCAAACAATAGTCGGATGTAAACCTCAGGGTTCTTTCGGACCAGTTGATGATAGGGTTGTGAAGGCTTAACCACGGTAATCCCAGAATTACTCCGTAATGGGGTGCCGGAATAACGTTCAAAGAAATCAGCTCCTGATGCTCCTTCCCCTGTCTTACCGACAAGGGTCCCGTATGGAATCTCACGGGTCCTGAATCCAACATCTTGCCATCAACAGCAAATACCATCTCCGGCCTCTTCTTCTCCTGTAACGTGAGTCCGAGTCGGACCACCTGATTCTGATCCATAAAACACCCTGTGGCCCCTGAATCCACTAACGCTCTGACTGGCAACCATACGTCTTGCACCATAATGTGTACTTCCACATAGAAATGATGTCTTTCCTTGGTCTTTAGGTCTTCCAATGAAGGGATATACATGGAGCTCAAAGGATTCCCTTCCTCCTCCTTTAAGCTGACTCGTTTCCCGCCACCGAGGCGTTTGTTCTGGTTACCGCCGCTTTCGGCTCCATCCTTGAACCTTTAGGCCTCAGGCTACATTCACGTATGAAATGTCCCTTCCGTCCGCAATACAAGCATAAGCCTCTCTTCCGCCTGTACTCGCGTTCTTCTGATGTGAGCGGGGAACGGACAGCTCCAATTTCCATGGGTTCCGATTGTGTTGGAACCTGGTGGTTCGCAGCTCTGGTAGGTTCCATACTAGGTACTGGTCTCTCCCTTCGTCGGTGATCCCCTTTCCTTGCGCTTATGCGATGATCCAACCTTAACACCAGACTGATGAGAGCTTCACATGTGACATGTTGTGGGTCAATCTGAGCCAACACGTCCTTCATCTCTTCGCTTAACCCTTGATGAAAAATGACCAATTGCTTCTCTTCTGGCCACTCGGTTTCTGAGATCAGTCTCCTGAAGTCGTTAAGATAGGAGATAACATCCCTACTACCTTGTCGTAATTCGAGCAGATCTCTGTCTGCCGAGAGTGTGGCTGCTCTGCGATTGAAGGTTTTCTCGAATTCCCCCAGAAAGGCATTCCAATCATAAAGGAGTTGATCATCTCTTCTCACCAATGGGACTGCCCATTGAGCGGCGTCCCCAGATAAATAAGAGAGAAGAAAAGCGACTTTCGCATGATTGGTGTTGAACGCTCTTGCCCTACAAGTGAAATGCAACATGACCTGGGTGAGAAATACTTGCAATTTCCCCCCATCCCCATTGAATCTTTCGGGTGTGGCTAACTGAACATGCGAGGGAATCTCCACTACTACCGGGGCCACTGGGGTAGCTCTTTGTAAGCCCGCATCAAATGGATTGCGTTCCAGGCGGTCTACCTGCGCCTGTAGTGTTGCTGTGTCTGTTCTAGAGGCAACCACCTCAGCCTGTAACAAGGCCAAAGCAGTTATGACTTCCTCTAAAGTGGCTATCCCACCGTGCGACTGGGAGGACAGTAATCCGTGGGCCGGTTATTCTGTCGTGGTCCGGTTGTCCTCAGAGTCGCACGATGCTGTAAGGGGTCCACCTCCCGATAACCCCTTGGTCTGATATATTATGCACAGACACAGAAGGGTGATCAGGCGAGGGAAGGAAAGGAAGGGGACAGCAGGGAGGGAGATCTGTAATGAGAAAGAACAGTAGGCAGCGGTTAAATCAATCCCTAGCTGTCTTAGATCACTTTCACCCCCTAACTCCCCCTTATACCTGTAAACGAAAGAAAGCCCTCTGGAAACAGGAGACCGGGTGGACCTGATCCCCAGGCAACTGGAACCCTACAGACAAAACACTGGTCAGCCTATGGTGTGGCAGTCATAAGCATACCCCCTTGTCGTAGTACCCCTCTGCGACCTGACCTACCATGAGTTCTGGATTCTTGTCGGTACAGGGGGGAAGGACGTATGCCAGCAGTGACCTTTCCTCCCCTGTAGTGATTACAAAAACGAACAAATAAAAGCAGCAGGGCAATGGATGATGAGTACCTTCAAAATGCCCTAGAAGGTTCCTCCCTACTTCACTGTATCTATATTTCTGAGGCAATGTTCACCACATATAGATGTGACAGCTTTATCACTGATGCTTGCCTCCTCCCTCGTAGAGGTTTGCCAACAACGCACAGTTGCGAGATGCTCTCGCTCAGAACTTAGCGGCAGCCCTCCGCCCTCTTCAATGTCAAAAGGCGGGCTCGAAATCGGGATAGCAATATGCAAATGTAACTATCCTTCCGGAATTGCGACCCCGCACACCTCCAAGTGGCATCCAACGGGGCCGCGAAAAACTTATACAACGTATAACCAAAATACCCTCCGCCTGACTCGACGGGGGTAACCAAGAACAAAGGTGCGTACCAAGTCAGCTTAGGAACTAAGGGTTTGGTGCTGAGCACCCCTACCAGAACGCCGCTCTCCGTCCGCACCGCACTCCGACCTGGATATCAAAATAACCGGCACCCGACTGATGCCGGATGTTCCTTTTTCTTCAACGCTGCGCCAAACGCGCTGACGTCACGAGCGTCAGCCCGCATTGTTCCATGGGACTTGTAGTTCCCGTTATTTCCGCCTCCAGTGGATGGTAGACGCTCCGACTGACAGTGCTCTATGGCGTTCCCTATGGGCCACAACAACTATAGACACTTTAGAAGGACATAGTGAGAATGAAACTAATATAGGGAAGATTCCAAAAGTAGTTCCAACTAGAATAGATACAAATTATTTGCATAAAGACAGGTCAATAACAGATTTTTCTAATAATGTGTTTTCAAAATTATTGTATGAATATGTAAAGACAATGGACGTACGGGACTGCTACGTATGTATGCAGTTACCTGCATCTGTTTCTGAGGGAGTGACTTATCATCACCTTCCGGCAACGTATGGAATAACATGTAGTGTAATGGCTAGTTTATTTTATGAAACAGGGAAATTAGAATATTATTTTTCAGATGTAGATAACATTTTTGCGCAAGTGCCTTCTTATAATAAAGTTGAACAAAGTAAAACCTGCTAAGGTATTAGGTGATTTCTTTTTAGAAATTAAGGAACTAACATTAGAGTATACTTTTAGAAACAATTTAACATGCAGTTTGAAGAAGGAGGAAAATACCAGGGGTGGAGGCCCTGTAGATATAGGTAGAGTACTTATAAAATATGTTTTTATAAGCCGTGGTGCTGGAAAAATGGCCCAAGTCATTTTTCCTTTGCAAACCCCCTGCCACATAGGTTATCATGGGAGAAAGTTATTAACTAATAACTCTAAGTCCAAACGAAGAAAAGGTAGCCGGGAGCAACAGCAAAAGCCAAGCCGATTGCCTTCAACCGTATGCTGGGCAGGATCCTTGGTTTGCTCCACTGGAACACTCTGGAGGTCGGACTTAAATAAATTTGACATGGAGCTACTCGCAAGGCATTCCCTCACCAAATCCGGACTGGCTGAGAGCTTCGAGTGACCCCTGGAATAAAAGCTCCAGAAAAGTTTCTAAGTCCGAAGGTAAAAACTGTAACCGAGACCTACCGCAAGTGGAAGACAAGCAGGGCTCCATCGCGGTGGGCCTGAAACTTTAACTTTGACCCGACCTATCGCAACCAGATGTCCCGATAAGGCGCTATAGGTTTCTATGTGCTAGAAATTGCTAAGTCTTTGAAAATTCATATCTCAGATTCCCTACATGGGATTATTGCTGTTTTGGTGTCATTTTAAAGATAAAAATATTTCCTATTTTCATAAATTGGTATTAGATTTTTATTTTAAGTTGTGTCATAATTCTTTATTGAATTGGTGTTTTTAAATGCTTTACATACCTGTCTTTGAAGTTAAGGCTGCCTGCTTGCAGCCAAGCTATCAAGGGTTGAGCATAGGAATAATTTTCTAAGACATATATGAGCCCTATACTGTGTTAGTGGCCTTATTGCCAGTGGCAGATCTATATTTGCCCCTACTAATAATCCACTTTCCAACATCCTCTAAAATTTCCTTGTCCCTAATTCTGGTACTAGGCTCTGAAGGTTGCATGGTCGATAGATTGCCCTCTCCTACCAGCCCATCCATAAAAACTAGAGTATCCAAATACCCTTCTCATTGAGCTCGGCGCCTTATCAAGGCTTATAAAGGTTTGTACATATTTTGTTAACGACCTCACCATTCCTTCTCCAAACTACGAACCACTGGCATCAACACTTGACTCCCTGTTTGCTAAATTTCTCAGTTCAGGATTTATACGCATGAGCACTGTCTTTCTCCTCTCTGCTAACAGACCCACATTTGCGTTTCCCCAAAAACAAATGGCCCTTTGACACCATCCACGTAACAAAGTTAAATCCAACTCTAACTTTTTTATATATGCTTCTTCAACTGCGTCAAAATATTTGCCAAAGGACCCAAAATGTCAAGTACCTTATCCTGGCATTGTTTCAGGGACCTTTATATTCCTTTTCTAGGATCCTTCCCCATCTTGAATAAATAAGTTATTCATTCAGGATCCAAATTCGGTGTTATAGAAACATTTTTTCCACTATAATTGGTCTCGAGCATTCTGCCCGCATTATATCTATTTCCTCCTTCTCTAGTGATTTCCTAAGTCTTGACCTAATGCTCTAAGGGCCACCAATCTTTTCCTTTAGGATGCTGTTCTGCTCGATTTTCCCGGCCTTCTTGTGAGGAAAGGTGATTGAATGTGACTTCAGTCTCTTACCATTCAAGTCTAAGAGTTAGAGTAGTGAATGGAGCCTATTTACTAGGCACTTCGACATGATCCTGTGCTCTTCCCCATAGATCAGGGCTTGCACACATAGCCTAGGGGATAGATTCGTTAGTATTAGGGATAACCTGTCCTATAGTGAGGGTATTTCATGGAGCCGTGCTGAATTCAGGCCTGGTAGGCCTCAAACGGGAGAGACTCCATCTTTCTTTCTGCTCCGGCAGCTTGGGATGCTTCTAGGTCAAATGTAATGTTTTAGTTATGAGGTGTTATTCGCTTGGAGAGAACCGGTTCAGGCCGGCCCTTATCGAAGGATTGTATTTTTCTTCATGCCGAAGACACTACATCAGGACGGCCGGCTGGGAACGTGTCCTTGGTACGGGGAGGTACAAGAATTTGGTGGGCGGCAGGTTACGGGCCGGAATTTTCCATAAGGAAACGCACCTCTATATTAGTGAAAGTCTGAGGCAGTGACAGGTTCAGTCCGTAGGCGGCATCTAGCCGTTAGCAGTAAAGCTACTACTTATTCCAGGGAAGACAGACGCCATCTTGAAGGCGGAGAAAAACCGAGAGACAGATACTCTCCTAGCAGAATAGCCAGAGAGGAGAGAGTAGCCGATAAGGAAGAGGTCCCAGTGACTCGGAGAAGGGTGAAGGGAACAGCGCCATGACTGCGGAGGTGTGACTTCCAGGCGAGCCGAGGCACAGACGAGAAGGGAACCTAGATGACCACTGAGTGCAGGCTACACACTACTAAGGTGATGTTGACCCTTTCTTATTAGAGTGTACAACTTAATCTTTCACTTTTCTTTGCAGGTTATGTGTTATATTGTAATGTTATGTGATTGCGTATGTAATGAGTAATAAAGTACCCAGTTTGTAGTGAACCAACATGTGCTGCGTGTTCTTGTATGGGAGGGTAGCCTATTCTTCTAGTCAGCTGCGGCTACATGCAGGTAAGTGGTAACTGAATAAGGGAGAGAGGAGCCCCTCGAACCGGAGAACAGGCTATGCTCAAACTAGCAGTTCTTGTGTGATCTGATGAATAGTGAGACTGATTCCCTTCTTGTATGTTATGGTGATCATAGGATGAACTGCCGTCTGGGTAGAGAGTTCTGGATCCGTATGGGATCGCGAGGCCGCCACTTGTGATACTGTCGTATGGGCAGAGAGGTCTGGATTCGTATGGGATCGCGAGGCCGCCACTTGTGCTGAGACTGCCGTCTGGGTAGAGAGTTCTGGATCCGTATGGGATCGCGAGGCCGCCACTTGTGCTGAGACTGCCGTCTGGGTAGAGAGTTCTGGATCCGTATGGGATCGCGAGGCCGCCACTTGTGCTGAGACTGCCGTCTGGGTAGAGAGTTCTGGATCCGTATGGGATCGCGAGGCCGCCACTTGTGCTGAGACTGCCGTCTGGGTAGAGAGTTCTGGATCCGTATGGGATCGCGAGGCCGCCACTTGTGCTGAGACTGCCGTCTGGGTAGAGAGTTCTGGATCCGTATGGGATCGCGAGGCCGCCACTTGTGCTGAGACTGCCGTCTGGGTAGAGAGTTCTGGATCCGTATGGGATCGCGAGGCCGCCACTTGTGCTGAGACTGCCGTCTGGGTAGAGAGTTCTGGATCCGTATGGGATCGCGAGGCCGCCACTTGTGCTGAGACTGCCGTCTGGGTAGAGAGTTCTGGATCCGTATGGGATCGCGAGGCCGCCACTTGTGCTGAGACTGCTGTCTGGGTAGAGAGGTCTGGATCCGTATGGGATCGCGAGGCCGCCGATTATAAGAGGTCTTGGTATGTATAGTAGGAATTCCCTGTCCTTAGGTGGTAGATATATGTGGTTACCTATTGTAAATAGGCCCTAGGGAGAGGGAGGGGGTAACGTTCTGGCTGGGTTAGTGAGGCCCTGATGAGCGGGTTCTATCTGATCCGAAAACCCAAGCAGAACAGATGCCTAATCTCTTTAGTGTTAAAAGGTACCTTGCCATAAGGATCAACTACCTTTTCAGAACTTTTAACTCTACCACTTCCACTCACATCATTTCCCTCCTCCAAACCATCTTTATATTAAAAAATTGAGAATATATTCATCCATGTCTGCATTATAATTATTCATCACATCCTCTGCTGCATCTCCTTCATTTTCAGTGCTTGACTGACCTCTCTTTATAGCTTGGGGTACCTTCTCCATGTGAGCCGCTTTGGACTCAACTCTGTGAAACGTTATTCTCTATAAGCTTTTTTTTAGATAGGCATTTCCCTCCTGGGCCCCTCTCACTATTCTCCTCATCAGAAACTGAGAGATACTCTTCTTCCTTAGAAATCGTTCTTTTTCCCAAAACCTGCTTAACTGACTCTTTTAGTACATCCTTAAATTCCTTAGAGATAATCTCCCTTATAAAACTTACCTGCTCCACAATATTGGCTTACATATTTATAAATTAATTATTTTCTTTATTTCTTAGTTAAATGTTTATTTATTTTTTTCTCTCACATGACTGACAATCCTGTCAGTTTCAACAATCTTTCCTCAACCGAAGCGCTCAACGTGTACCGTTACTATGCCAACGTACACATTGAGCGATCTCCTTCAGAAAGAAATGGTAATGCTGTACAACAAGCTCCATTTCCTTAGAAAACAGAGCAAAACCCAACCAATAACCAATCGGTATGCGAGTTGTGAGACTACCTCGCACAACTCACATTATCGCAACGATATATTCGACGTGCTGCCTCTACGAGAACTTTCCAAATGCCGATTCCTACCGCGCACCTATCTCGCGGTCAGAAAAATCTCAGCGCAAGCAACCTTAAACAGGTATTTCATGTGCCCTAAACAAAACGGCACTTTTGAAAATACTCCACTAGCTCGCGCTTTAAAAATGCTCTAAACCCTGTAAATGTGTGCTTCAATATTAGCACACTCTTTCTCTTCAAATTATTACTTTAAACATAAATAAACAATTTTACCTTACCCACTAAACAAACCTGTTAATAAGTTGATTTACTCCATAAAATTGAATAAAGATAATCCTTTATTGGCAGCATTATAAAATCATCTTCTTCGTTTCATCTCCCATGCTGTAATGCCTTAACTGCCCATTTCCTTCACTGAAGCTCCACACAGAATGTAGAACCCCATTGAAAGAACAACATATCATCATGCAGTGACTAGCAATACAGTAAGACTAATTAAAGAAATATACACAGAATTACATGTGGACTATGTAACACATCTCCCTTTTTCACAAAGAACTAAACAACCCCAACTACTGGAAAAAACATAAAATTGAACTATATGAAATCTGCATATCGTATAGGTGCATTACTGATACGCTTACCATCTTTAACTCTATGAGCAATAGAATCACCTTTGTCATGTTCACTTTCCACATCAAATGACAATTTCCTTGTGGATACATCTTTGGAACATTTAGCCAACCTTTTTACATTCCATACTTTCCCATCTTGTGTCATAACACTACTCTCAAAAACCCTTTTAATCTGAACCGGATCACTGAACTTGTTATCACCTTTACAAATTAGACCAGGTTTAAGTATTTTTACCCAATCCCCTATTTTGAAATCATGACATCTTGTTCTCCATTTGTTGTCATACCACGTTTTGGTTCTGACTTGTTTAGACTCCACACGTTCCGCAATCTCCCTCAGATCTTCCTTCTTAGAAACAAAAAATTGGGATTTTTCTCTCAACCACCACGACAATACTTCTGAAACAGGATCTCTACCTTTAAAAAGCTTAAATGGGCTAACCTCAGTAGTAGTGTGTGGTGTAATTCTATATGTCTATAAACGTTCCCTTAATGCACTAATCCAATTTGCACCATACTTCACTGCTTCACTGACAAAACCTTTCAAAACCCGATTAAAACGTTCTACTTGACCATTTTCGTGTGGCTCATATAATGAAGTAAGCCTGTGATTAATCCCACATTCTTTCAGAAATTCAGACATTTCCAATGAAGTAAGTTGAACATCATTATCCGTCACCAAACATGATGGGCAACCCTCTCTGGAAAATATGTCTTTGAAGAAACTAATCACAGCATTAGTGGTAGCTTTCGGAACAAACTTTACTTCGGGCCATTTGAAGTGGTAATCAATCATTACCAATGCATACCGTGAAGATACAGGAAGAATTTGAAAAGGACCAGAAATATCAAAAGCAAATTTTTTCCACGGTTCGGAAGGCCAATTGACATACTTAAGGGGTGGAGTAAAAACTTTAAGCATCTTCTGACTTGAAACACACTCAGGGCACTCCCTGACCTTCCTATCAATAAATTTATCAATGCCCGGCCACCAAAAATGTTCCCTAATCAACCTCTTCATGGAGGATATGCCAGGATGTGTTTTGTGTGCAATGCCCAAAATCACCTCATACATGCTCTCAGGGGGAATGCACTTCCCTGATTTGAAAACAAAGTCACCCTCAATCTCTAATTCTTCAGCCACCTTGAAAAAAGGCAAAAATTCTGGACTAATTCTATCTTTCCTAGGCCAGCCATGTCTTATATGACCTTTCAACAATGCCTAATTCTCATCCTTCTGTTCACATTCTTGCCAGAGTGATTCAGATATGCCGTGAAATTTTCCTTGTAACACATCTTCAATAGTAACCACAAAATCAGCATCCATAACAGACTTAATTGCACTTTGCTTGCACGGTAAACGTGATAAAGAATCTGCCATGACATTTTTCTTCCCTGGCACATGTATAGTGGTAAAATTATATTCTTGCAATCTTGACATCAATCTGGCAATCCTGGCTGTAGAATTCCAACCACCTCCCACAGATAGTATGTTTACTAACGGTTTATGATCTGTTCTTAAAACAAATCTGGAACCCCACACATATATCCTGAAATGTTCGATTGCCCACACGCAAGCCAACAATTCTCTTTCTATGACTGCATACTTGCGTTCACATTCATTAAGTGTCCTTGAAGCAAAGGCAACATTCCATTCATCACACCTTCCTTTTTGCGAGACAACTGCACCCAAACCATATAAGCTCGCATCCACAGTGATAACACATTCAACGTTAATTCGGAAAGGTTTAAGTGTTGGGGCATTTATAATGTCTTGTTTGATGTTCTCAAACGAACGTTGTTCTACATCTCCTCAAACATACTCAATTCCTTGTCTAAGCAGTCTTCTCAAGGGTTCCATTTTTGTGGCAAAATTATTAACAAACTTGCTGTAGTATTCGCATATTCCTGCAAACGAAAGCAGTTGATCCTTATTCTCTGGAGGTGGAGCTTTAGAAATAGCTTCTACATTTGATATTTTTGGAACGACGCCATCTCCTGAAAGCGTATGGCCTAAGTACTCTACAGACGCCTTGAATAGTACACATTTGTGTGCCTTGAGAGTTAAACAATTTTTTTCTAACAATCTACAAACATTTTCTAAATGTTTTTCATGTTCCGATGTGTTCTTTGAAAAAAACAATATATCGTCTTGGAAACATTTTACTTAAGAATAACTATCCCTGAAAATCTGAAACATGATTCTTTGAAAAACTGAAGCTGCAGGTGTGAGCCCAAACGGCATGCGTGTGTATTGAAATAATCCTTGTGGGGTAATGAACGCCGTGTATTTTCTAGATTCTTGTGTAAGTTCTATTTGATGATAAGCTGATCTGAGATCAAGTGTCGAAAAAATCTTTGCTCCATTCAAAAGAGAGACCAGTTCATTGATGTTAGGCAAGGGATGGCAGTCAATTATGATATTAGAATTTAATGCTCTTAAATCCACACACAACCTCAACTTTTGATCAGGTTTCCGTACCAAAACTATGGGAGAAACCCACTCAGATGATTCGATGGGTTCAATGATTCCATCTTTGAGTAGTTCATCTAACATTTGTTTGAGTTCATTTCTGATGTTGATAGGTACGTTCCTGAGTCTTTGCACCACCGGATTGTTATTAGACTTCAGTAATATTTTGTGTGAAATTTTTTTAAGTTTGCCTAATTTGTCTGCAAACACACTACCAAAACGGCCAATAAGATTTTCCCCTTTATCTGTGAGATCTGTTTCCTTTCTTTGTGGATTTTCAACCAGAGCAATAGTGTTCATTAGATGATCCTCACATAATGATATCGGTACTTTAGATCTAGCATTAAGAGTAATTCCTAATTTCCATTGGTCTAACCAACCCAATACATTGACTCCTTTTTGAGATATGTATAACTTAACCATGGCTTCTCTGTGTTTAAATTGTAAATTGACCCAGAAAAACCCAATAATGTCAATTCTTGTTCCACAGAAGCTTTCAGCCACTATGTCTGGTGTTTCTAATTTGTCAATAGGCATACAGTTTGCTAACGTTTCAATATGATATTCGTGAGATATGATGGTCCACGGGGAACCAGAATCTACCATGAGTAGTAATTCAACACCACATACCTGAAAAACACATTTGGGGGAAGAAGTTTGACCTTCTGTGATGTTTTCCACCACAGAAACTACAAAACCATGTGTGATTTCAGTACTCACATTCGGTACTTCTTCTTCAGACACAGTAGAAATAGACCCTTGTCTATGATATTGTTTGCTTCTGTCTCTGCACATGTTACTAAAATGTCCAACTCTATTGCATACTTTACATTCTCTCTTTAACGCTGGACAACCAGGATATGAGGCATAATGGGATTTGTTCCCACATCTATAACATACTCCTTGGTTATTAGATCCTTCAAACGGTTTTTGATAGACATATTGTTTTGAACGATTGACATAATGCCTTTCATTTGTTGGGTTACGTTTAGCTGGATATTTGTGACTAATAGTACATATTTCATCCTCTTTCGTTTTTTTTTTCAGTATTATTTTTTATTGTATCCATCCATAGATCGGATTGTTCTTGAGCCTTAGCTGTGGCAATAGTCTCATTTAGATTTGGATCACCCATGACCCATAGCTTGTCTTGAATTTTTTTACACTTTACATGGACTATAATTTGGTCACGTATCATTTTGTCAGACATGTTTCCAAAATTACAATGCATGCTTAAGGACCTCAGCGATGTTAAAAAATCATCAAAGGATTCATCATCCTTTTGTTTTCTGGTATAGAACTTAAAACGATTCAACGCAATGCTTACATTTGGCTTAAACCTTTTTTCCAATCTAGCTAGTGCTTCTGTGTATACATTCATTGAATCGCCACTACCTGCATTTTGTGTAACAACTTGGGGAAGAGATCTGAAAATTAGTTGACCTTCTGACCCTAAACAATGTAAAAGAATACTTTTTTTCCTCTCTGCGCCCATTCTTTCACCATCAATCGCCTTCATGTAGTTAAAAAATTCCTCCTTCCACCTTGACCAAGGCATGGGTGGATCGCCTTTAATTTGTAAAAATGTTGCCGGTGGGTCAAACTGCATGTTGACCCAAAATTATACAAAATAATAAAAAATATGTATATATCACAAAACACATGTACTTGTTGAATATGGTTTGGAAAAGTGATAATTAAACAAAATTATATTTTTAGCACTAACTGCAACATATACCCAGTCTTGTTTCAGAATATTTCAAACCTTTTGTGCAACCAGGTGTTTGTCAATAAAGCATTTCAATTGACATTGAGAAAGCTCACCATCCAATAAGCGTAGAACGAACCAAAATAACCTTACACTCAATTGTAAAAATTTTCCTCTAATAGTCGTTTCTAGTTCTGCTCGATGCGTTCAGGAATATTGTAATACAAAGCTTACTTTTGTTTTCCGCTTTGTTAACACTACACGTAGAGATGTTGATTTCGTTGCCTTGGATACCCAAAAATGGCGTATGTGCGTGTGACGTTTGTACCTCAAATGCGTGAAAACACGTCAAGATGTTACTTCCGTTGCTTAGTTACCGCAATCTGGTGTCAGTGCGCGCAACCGCGCGAACACCCAACGTGCTGACGAAGAATCCAGCTCGCTCACCCAGCAACGATGATCCGCTGTCAACAGCTCGCGGTAATGTATATATTCAAAAATTTTGTAAATCCACTAAGTTTTCCGCTTTACAGTATGAGACCCACGAATCACAGCATTAAATCCAATCGACGTAGACACAAACAACTCCTCAAGTTGATCCTCAATCCAGGACGGCTCTATGCGTAGTGCACCTCATTTAAAACACTTTGTTTTTCTTACTCATTGCCATACCATGCCAATTTAATTCCATATAAAATGGCCATATAGCGTCGATTCTTCCTCTTTTGGAGCCTCATTTTCTGCCGCAGGTGCAATCAAATCACGAACAAAGTTTAAAACACCCACAGGTATAAATCTTTAAAATAGCAAAATAAAAGCTGCAGAAATGGTTCGACCACTGTATTACCAAATGCTGCCCAGTGGTTCCCGTCGTCGCCAATGTTAATAAGTTGATTTACTCCATAAAATTGAATAAAGATAATCCTTTATTGGCAGCATTATAAAATCCTCTTCTTCGTTTCATCTCCCAGCTGTAATCCTTAACTGCCTATTTCCTCCACTGAAGCTCCACACAGAATGTAGAACCCCATTGAAAGAACAACATATCATCATGCAGAGATCAGCAATAGAGCGTGACCCATTAAAGGAATATACACAGAATTACATGTGGCCTATGTAACAAAACCTCTTTTTAGGAAATAAACAATCCGTTATTAACCAATTTAATAAAGCATACACTCATAAATAGGGTATTACCAATCTCTCAATCAAAAATTCAAACCCAAAATACTCTGTGTATAAAAAATTCACACAACAATGTCCAAATACTTATCTGTTCAGAAGCAGCAAACAAAAGAGGAGGAAAATGGAGGACAAGACTATTCATGGGACTGAACATTCTGTTTTGTTACTGTGATTTGTTTTGGTTTCTGTTAAGCTTTTAATGGTTGCTGCTCAGAAGTGGCAAAAAAAGGTTATTATGCATAATGCTAGCCTTCTGTCTTGACATAAGAATCCTTTGACTGTGCACTGGGGCCATATTACAGACGCAGACACAGAGTCAAAGAAGCCCTCAGGAGGTGCCATTTAAAAGGTGGCGCACTGTCAGTGTGCCTGATGAGAGTAGCCCACTGCAGGGGGTCCCAAGGACCCCCCCGGACATCCCCTTGCAGACAGCTGAAGTCACTGAGTGCACCCGTCTGCAAGGGGGTCTCTATACCCCTTCGAAAGTGCAGGCGGGTTTCGCCTGCACTGTGAAAACAAGGAGCAGCTGCTCCATGTTTTCACATGAATGCGCTGCGCACAGGGCAACGCGAGTTCGCGGCTACCCAGGGGGCAGCGCATACACCATAATGGGGCGCCTTTTTACTGTTTGTGCCCGACGCAACTTTTGAAAGCTTTGCCGGGTTCAAACTGTGAAAATGTATAATACGGCCCTAGTTGTATTCCGGAGGACACATTCATTTTTATGGTTTTGTTAATATTTTTTCAGCATGTTACACAGCAGCGCTGTGCAGCATGTTTTAAAGTTAAACAGAAAGGACTGTGGCGCAGTCAACACTGTCTGCAGCATTGATCTTTAAGAAACAAAACTTTAAGCAATGTTGTACAGCAGTCAACGTCACTGTGCAACAAGTGTTTAATACAATTGACAAAGGCAGTATATTTTATGGAGAGTAAACCTATTTCTTGTTATTTATTACAGTAATAGTGAATAATATAACAATATTTACTAATATCATGATTCAAAAATGAGCAAATCCAAGGAAAGTGGAGTCCCAATCAATGTTTATACAGACAAACTGACTCTGCGTTACAACAACCTATTTTGCCATCTCTGAGTCTCAACTGCTACCCCTGGCGACCCCTAAATGACGTCTATGTTCCAAGGCTCTGCCTGATCAGACCTACCCAGCTGGAGTTTGGGGGTAAAAATGTCTGAAAAACACAGGAAAATGATTCCTTGTAATGATGTGTTTCACTGACAACGACATGGCTTTGATAACTGGCAGATTTTGTTTTCTTATCATTAGTAGCATTAAATTACAAGAGGGAATGACTTAAAGAAAACAGAGGTGGGATCAGAAGATCAGCTGTAATCGTTAGGAGTACCTTTATAGGAAGGATTTGATCATTGTCTGCTGAGATGTCTCTACTTGTGTCATGGGCGTTAAGTACTCACTGTGCTTACTCCCTCAGCCACATGCATGGCAGCCTCCTGGCATAATTTTGCATCACGTAACGTGCTGCCCGGTGCTCATCAGGACATTTTCAAAAGGTATCTCACAACTGGTTTTCTGAGAACTTACCAGTAATTCTGTATCACTGTGACCTAAAAAGGCCTTTAAAATACATGTGGACCACTGAGGCCCACTACAGTATAAAGACAAGCCTAAAAGAGACCATTAGTATTAGTGAAGACCACTCTAGCTGCCTTCAATATTAAGAACAATTTCAAAATAGTCCTAAATATTAGTGTGGATCACTGTATGTGCCTAGATTATGTAGAAGATTCAATAAGAGGCAGATCAGTGAGCCATGGAGGCGAGCTTAAATGTGAGACCATCCAGGGGCGTTTTTCGAGAAAAATGGCGGCCTGCTAACGTAACCGGTCGGGAGCTCTCTATCTACAGTCTACCCCTAGCCTTGAAGATATGACAATTCCGTCATTCTGATCTAAAACAAAACCCTTATAGAGATCTTTTATAGTACTAAGAGTTAAAAGTTGGTAAGATTGCGTTTCTCTTGCTTCTGCCCATTTTTTTCGGCCATGAGACATGAGAACGATCTACTTACCGAGCTCGTAGATACGGTGGTTGAAAACTCGCGGACATCGCGTACAAACGGCAACGCTTTACTCGGTGTCTGGGCGGAAGCGCAAGAGGCAAGGACTGGCTTCTGGAGGGCTGCAGCTAGGTTCTCTTTCCGGGTCGGTCAGGGCAGAGTAGCGGAGTTCGAACCAACACAGAAACTGACACGGGAGCGGGATCTGGCGCATTCAACAGGGGATCAAGACTCAAAGACCCTGGATTTGTACACGAGTAAGGGGGAACCGGCCACAAGGGACGAGAAACCGGAGAATAAGGTAAGAGTAGGGGGCTGTATGAGGAGGGCAAAGAAATTAGAGGGAGTTCCCCCTACAAAGGCTTTAAATATAAAAACCCCTCTCACAACTGTCAAGCAGACGGAGAATAAAACCCCGAAAGACAATTCTACGCCGAACTTTATTTCCTTAACGATACCATGAGGTGGTAACTTGACTTCGGGGAATTTAGGGGGGGCTAGTAGAGATATCTATGGATTTAACAGTGGAGCTAGCTATTGCCTCAGGAATAAGCAATTTTTAGCTGATTGCCCATTGACTAATCTAAACTCAAAAGCCCCACAGATTACTCCTGCCAGTACTAAGAAAATAAGGGGTAAAAAGCGAGGTATAACTACAAAATCTCCATCAGCCTCCTACTCTAAAAACCAAAATAAACAGGATAGGGTTAAGCAACCCCTTCTGGAGACAGGTCTTAAACTCAAGGTTACACCCTCCCTCAGATCTTTTTTTAAAATCCAGATCCAAGAGGAGAAACAAACGAACGAACAAAACTCTGAAATTACTTTGGAACCTATCTCCGACAGCGCTACCTTAGATCGAGATAACAACTTAATAGATACGACCATTATAGCGAAGATGGATCCTATAAGTAGCGGAGTTAAGGCCAGGAGCAGCCCGATCGAAACCGAGACAGAGACCATGATTGAATCTGAGTTTGACTCTGCTTCAAAGGCCAGGGGGGAGAGGAGCTTAGGGAGTGAACATCTTTGTACTATAGTCAATGACCTCCCCCAGGCGGATTCAGCCGAGGTTATACCCTCAGATACTAATATGATCGATCAACACATATCAATGACTACATCGAGTAGTCTCCTCGAAACCGTTCTGTCAGAAATTAGAAATAACTTTGCTATCTCGGAGAAGAATCAATTAAAAATCCAAGAGACATGCAAGGCATTTGATACCAAGCTGAATGCTTTGGGAGAAAGAGTTAAAATAGTGGAATCAGCAGTGGAACTTCTGAGTTAGGAAGTAGAATTCTCGCAAAGTGAGATCAGCATTTTAAAATCTAACGAAGCTGCTCTTCGAGATAAGTTGGAATCTCTCGAGAATCAATCTAGGAGAAACAACATAAAAATTCTGAATATACCAGAGGGTCGAGAGGGCGGAGATATGAAAGGTTTTGTAACAGGCCTACTTAAAGACCACTTCCCTTGGGCAGATCCTGCAGTTTTAGCAGAAGACATACAAAGAGCACACCGAGACCCATTTGGAAAAGATAAACTCAAGAAAAATCCAAGAAAAATCCTTATTAATTTTAAAACTTATTCCCTTAAGGAAAGAATACTGGGTGAAGCTCTAAAAAAGGGAGTTTACAATAAGGATGATTGGACCTTCAGAATCAGATCTGATGTTGCCAAGGTCACACAGGATAGGCAATCGCAACTTGGACAATTTATGACTGAGCTAAGATCTCTTGGGGCGACAGTGCAGATGAAATTTCCAGCCTCCTTGAAGATTATGTGGAGAAATAAAATGCACAACATTAGAGATCCAAAAGAGGTTGAGCAATTACTGATACAGATGAAGGAACAAAAATAAGAAAATACGTTTTTAGCCTGGTAGGTAGAGCGGGCAAATCAATTTGCCAATGAAAGAAACAAGGGAGGCTTCCTCGGGGTGGGCTTTTAGATGTATTGTAAATCAAATCAGAAAAATATTGCACAAAAAGGGTGGGGAGCAAAATAGGGAAAAAAATAAAAAACGTCCTCAAAATAAAAATAGGAAGGTGGAAGGGGATCAAAGGGCAAATAAAAACACAGCTCTTTTGTGATGAACAAATAAAAACACCCCCCAGTACCGAGAAAAAGACATTACCTCATGGATGATCTATTGACAGTAAAATTTTTATCCTGGAATGTTAATGGTCTCGGGATTAAAAACCGGAGGAGGATGATTCTAGAATACCTGAAATATGTGTAATATCTTGATTCTCCAGGAGACACACTTGTTGAAGGATGAGTGGGAAAACATTATAAAAAATCTCAGATGGATAGATTCATATGTCTGTACTAACCAGAATTGTAATACAAAGGAAGTAATTATCTTATTTAAAAAAACTGCAAAAGCATGTGTAGTAGCAAGCACAGTTGACAACAAGGGGAGATGGGCTATGGTTAATATAAAATTACAAGGTAATCCATTTACCATAGTTGGTTACTATGGCCCTAACTGCGATGACCCTGAACCACTGCAAAACCTTTATACTCAGCTACTAACATCATCAGCCCCCATAATTTGGGGGGGAGATTTTAATATAATTCTAGATTCAAAACTTGATAGCCAACCTCCAAGGAAAGAAATAAATCTACCAAAAATGAGACAATGGATTTCACTGAGCGTGAAAGATCTTGGATTGGTAGACATCTGGAGAAAAAAAACCTCTGAAATAAAGGGATTCACTTTCCAAAACAAAAGATTGGGCCACTCTTCCCGAATTGACTTTTTCCTCTTAGATTCCAGCCTAGTGCCAAACACTACTAGAGTAGAACATATTTCGGCACACCTACCAGACCATTCAGCAATAGTTCTGGACTTTCAGGTGGAAAAAAATAACGTCCCAGGGCGCTGGACAGTAGATCGTACAATTTTCTTAGATAATCAGTATATAGATCTACTCATGACTGAGACAGTAGAATTATTTAGGATAAATAAAGAAGAGATGCCCTTGCAAATAGTTTGGGACACTTACAAAGCAGTAATAAGAGGTACAATTCTAAACATAGCAGCTTGGAAAGTAAAAACGAATAAATCTAAGATCAGACTTATGGAGGAAGAACTAAAAACCCTTGACACTAAACTTGAAGGAGAGTCATCAGTTTTAAATAGAGTACAATTGATAGCTGAAAGAACTAAAAAAAAGGAAAATCTAGCTGATCATCTAGAGTTGAGATTAAGAGAGAAATGGGAGATGAGTAAACTTTCACACCACGAGTATGGAGAAGGCTGTGGGAAGCTACTAGCATGGAAATCAAAAACAGAACAAACTAGGAACAAGATACTCAAGATACGCAAGGGTCACTCGGGAATATCAACATCAGAAGATGCAGAAATCAGAGAAGAATTTCAAAACTTCTTCAATGGTCTATATAAAGAAGACTGTTTTCTGACTGAAGCTCAACTCCAAAACTATCTGGAATCTATAGACCTTCCATCCATCAGCAACAAGGAGAGGATAGGGCTAAACAAGAAAATAGATGAAGAAGAAGTCGAAGAAGCTATCAGAAGTCTTAAGAGAGGAAAAGCACCTGGACCAGATGCCTTACCGAATGAATTATATCAGTCACTAAGTAAAGTTTTAATCTCACATTTAACAGAATTAATGAATGACATTTTCATTAATTAAAAAGACCTCCCGACTTCATGGAACGAAGCGATCATTAGCATCATACTGAAGCCGGGAAAAAATCCTGACCAGTGTGAATCATATAGGCCCATATCCCTTTTAAATTGTGATTACAAGATCTATACACACGTTTTAACAAAAAGACTGACCAAAGTAGTCAGCCCCTTAATCAACAATAACCAGAAAGGTTTTATGAAGGGTAGACAGATACAAGAACTGACCCAAGAACTTATCACAGCTATAGATATAGCAACTCAGGAAAAACTTCCATTAGCCATTATCACCTTGGACGCAGCTAAAGCGTTCGATAGGGTCAACTGGCTATATTTGAACGCAGCCCTGAGTGGATATGAGTTAGGAGATAATTTTCAAGATTCAATTAAATCAATATATAGAATCCATCAGCTAGAGTCCTAGTCAATAACAACCTCTCGAATAGGATACAGATTATGAGAGGTACCAGACAGGGATGCCCTCTGTCGTCACTTCTTTTTAATCTGTATATTGAACCTCGAGCAATTCAATTAATGAACAACTTTAAAATATCTCCATTCTCTTATAATGGTTGGACGAAAAAAGTTGCCCTTTTCGCAGATGACCTGATGATTTTTACAGACAATTTTTTAAAATCTTTCCATGACATTGAGGTTTCTATTTATCAGTTTGGTGCAATCTCCGGATACATGGTTAATCAGGCCAAATCCGAAATTATGGAGTGGAACTGTACTAGCAATCACCCCTTGATAAAAACGAAAATAAGATATTTGGGTCTAGACATAACTAAAGATATAAATAAAATCGCGGAAGTAAACTTTAAAAGGTTACTAAGTGAAACTAGAAAATTGTTAAAAACTTGGAGTGGTTTACCTCTAACTTTTATGGGAAGGTCAAATATCATCAAAATGATGATATTACCTAAATTTACCTACATCTTTAGTACGATTCCGTTGGAATTTGATAGAACATCAATAAGGAAACTACAGGGAGAATTAAATTCTTTTATATGGGCTGGTAAAAGCCCCCGAATTGCTTGGAATAAGCTTAGAAAGATGAAAGATCGAGGGGGTATAGCGAGCCCGGATCTACTACAGTATTGTAGGGCCTTCCAGTTCGAATACGCTAGAATTTTATTAAATGATTATGAACTTTACCCACCTTACCTTCAAGCCATAACGAGACCTGTGGGAAATTTTCTATACAAATTTGGCCACCCAAAATTCTACAAAAAAATCAAATTAAAGGTTCTCTTATCAGCAGCTAAACTCTGGACGCGAATAAGAAAATCAATCAAAATCCCTTACTACAGCGAATACGCCCCGATCTGGGAATCCCCAGGCACACCGGAATGTCTCCAAGATAGTCTTTCAACTCCCTTACTTCTAGCAGGGATTACTAGATGAGGGCAATTTATAAAACAGGACCACATTATAAACTGGTCTCTCCTGGACAATATCATGGGAGGCTCCCTATCCAAATTTAAGTTCTATCAATTATCTAGCTGGATTAAGGCATTGACAGAACCCTACGAAGGAGACAGAGAACTGGAACTTAAAATGCTCAGCATTGGAGCCCAAAAGAAAGAAGTCTCTCTATGGTACTGGGCACTCATAGAATCAGGAGAGGATAATCTCAAGACACTAGAGAAGATCTGGAGGAATGTACTGCCGACGAGCGACATTGAGAACCTATGGCAAGTATCTATGGGGAAATGCTGGGGTGTTATAAAATCTGCTGCCCTAAGGAGGAATCACCTGTTTACTCTTCATAGAGCGTACTGGACACCGAAAAAGCTCTCAAAATTTAAAAACTCGGATCGGAAAAAATGCCCAAAATGTGGAGAAGAAGAGGTAGACGACTTGCACATGTTTCGGCAGTGCCCCCAGATCGATGTCTTCTGGAGAGAAGTGACTAAAACCCTGGAGAAGGTATTTAAATATCCAGTTGATGTAAGTACCCATTTGGTTATCTTTGGGGCTAGAGAAGAGGGGCCAAATCTTGTTAAATTAACGAAAGACCAAGAGAACCTGCTTTTTAGCCTAATTTTACTTGCCAGAAGGGAAATATGTGTGAATTGGATAAGAGCCAACCCCCCTCACATATGGGGTGGATTAATCACATACATAGGATTTCTCGATTAGACAGAGGTGGGAAGGTTAATAAAAGATTAACATTTTGGGAAATTTGGGAACAACAAGAAGTCTTGGCTAGTTAAACAAAATGCTGTTCTAAATGGGTCCAATGATTATGCAATGGCAATACACTAGAAGCTTCGGCTGCTGGAGTAGCCTGAAAGGCTAGCTCTTCCCACCTCCCCAAAAGGGTAAAAGAGATACAGTGACCTTGACAGAACAAGGGAAGCTCCCCTATTTATATTCTGTAATGGGGGTAGCGAAGGAGAGAAACACAAACGCAAGAGATCCCTGAGAAATCTCAATACCCGGTATTGCAAAATGAGGACAAAAAAAAAAAAAAAAAGACCATCCAGGGGCATCCTAAATTTAACTGTGGAGACTGGTACTGCTTACAATATAAAAAAGAGCTTCACAGGTCATTAACGTTGGTGTGGACCACCGGAGCTGCGTAAAATATAAAGAAGAGCCTAACAGATCGTTAACATAATGGTGGAATACTGGAGCTGCGTAAAGTATAAAGCAGAGCCTCACAGATTGTTAACATAGCGGTGGACAACAGGAGCTGCGTAAAATATAAGGAAGAGCCTCACAGGTCATTAACGTAGTTGTGGTCCACCAGAGCTGGGTAAAAATTAAAGAAGAGCCTCACAGCTGATTGACATAGTGGAGGACCACTAGAGCTGCGTAAAATATAAAGAAGAGCCTCACAGATCGTTAACATAGCGGTGGACAACCGGAACCTTGTAAAATATAAAGAAGAGCCTCACAGGTCATTAACGTAGTTGTGGTGCACCAGAGATGCATAAAATATAAAGAAGAGCCTCACAGGCCATTAACGTAGTTGTGGCCCACTGGAGATGCGTAAAATATAAAGAAGAGCCTCACAGGCCATTTACATAGTTGTGACCCACCAGATCTGGGTACAAAATAAAGAAACGACTGACAGGTAACTACCATAGCGGTGTACCACTTGAGCAACATAACAGATAAAGAAGAGCCTCACAGGTCATTAACGTTGTGGTGGACCACCGGTGCTGCTCACAACATATAGAAGAGCCTCACAGGTCATTAACATAGCGGTGGACACCCAGAGCCTCATAAAATATAAAGTAGTGCCTCTCAGGTCATTAACGTAGCGGTGGATCACAGGAGCTGCGTAAAACATAAAGAAGAGCCTCACATATCGTTAACATAGCGGTGGACCACCGGAGCTGCGTAAAGTATAAAGAAGAGCCTCACAGATCGTTAACATAGCGGTGGACCACCAGAGCTGCGTAATGTATAAAGAAGAGCCTCACAGATTGTTAACATAGCGGTGAACAACAGGAGCTGCGTAAAATATAAAGAAGAGCCTCACAGGTCATTAATGTAGTTGTGGCCCACCGGAGATGCGTGAAATATAAAGAAGAGTCTCACAGGTCATTAACATAGTCGTGGTCCACTGACGCTGGGTAAAATTTAAAGAAGAGCCTCACAGGTGATTGACATAGTGGAGGACTACCGGAGCTGCGTAAAATATAAGGAAGAGCCTCACAGGTGATTGACATAGTGGAGGACAACCGGAGCCTCATAAAAGAGCCTCACTGGTCATTATCGTAGTTATGGCCCACCCGAGATGAGTAAAATATAAAGAAGAGTCTCACAGGCCATTAATGTAGTTTTGGCCCACCGGAGATGCGTAAAATGTAAAGAAGAGCCTCACAGGCCATTAACATAGTTGTGGCCCACCGGAGCTGACAGGTAACTATCATAGCGGTGTACCACTGGAGCTACATAACATATGAAGAAGAGCTCACAGGTCATTAGCATAGTGGTGGACCACAGGTGTTGCTTACAATATAAAGAAGAGACTCATAGGTCATTAACATAGCAGTGGACAACCAGAGCCTCGTAAAATATAAAGTAGTGCCTCGGAGGTCATTAACGTAGCGGTGGATCACAGGAGCTGCACAAAATATAAATGTAGCTGTGAACCACAGTGGCTGGGTAAAATATGAAGAAGAGCCTCACAGGTCATTAATGTAATGGTGGACCACTGGTGTTGCTTACAATATAAAGAAGAGACTCACAGGTCAAAACCATAGCAGTGGACCATTGGAGCTGCATAAAATATGAACGTAGTTGGGGCCCACCGGAGCTGGGTAAAAAAAAAAAGAAGTGTCTGACAGGTAACTACCATAGCTGTGTACCACTGGAGCTACATAAAATATAGGTCAATAATGTAGCAGTGGACCACCGGAGCTGGCTAAAATATAAAGATGAGCCTCAAAGGTTAATGTTAATGTTAATGTTAAGGGGAATTTATTAAGCGCACTATCACCATAAGTTTCCTGGCGCTGATAGACCACGGGGATGTGCAGAGAGGCTTAACGGGAATGTGAGAAGAACAGAGTTTTCAGCGATTTCCTAAAAGGCAGGAGAGAGGGCTCAGCCTTGAGGAGGGGTGGGAGAGAGTTCCACAGCTTGGGAGCCAAGTGAGTAAAGCTGCGGCCGCCTAATCTAGAAAGTTTGAAGCGAGGGATGACTAGGAGCTGGAGATTGATGGACCTCAGTGTGCGGGAGGGACAGTAAGGGGTGACCAGAGATTTCAGGAAAGCTGGACAGAGGCCTGACCGAGCTTTAAAAGCCAGGCAGCAGACCTTAAAGGCTATTCTTTCACTGATGGGCAGCCAGTGTAGTTGATGGAGCAAGGGTCTGGCCGACTGCCATCTAGGGATTCTAAAGGCGAGTCTTGCGGCCTGGTTTTGAATGAGCTGAAGCCTAGATAGCAAGGATTTAGGGAGGCCGAGGTACAGGGAGTTGGAGAAGTCCAGACGGGACATCACCAGAGCTATTATCACCTGTAGCAAGGCTTCCGGGGTCAAAAGGTAGGAGACTTTCCGTATCCGGTAAAGCTGAGACATACAGGCGGAAGTTACAGCGCTCACCTGGGCCTTGAGAGTAAGCTGAGAGTCGATGATGACTCCAAGACTCTTTACACAGTCAGCTGGTGAAGGTGGAGGGCCGAGCTCAGAGGGCCAGAACTGAGGGCCCCAGTGGGCGACGCTCCTCCGGGGAAGGAGGAGCTCAGTTTTACCTGGATTGAGCTTCAGTTGGTTTTGGTTCATCTGTGGTAAATAATTTAATTACCGGGACTGAATTTGATACGGAATCTAGGAAACATAGCTCAGTAAAATAAGAGGCAGAATCCGTGGTATAAGAGGTTTCTGAATGGGCTTTATTCCAAATGGACGACTCGAGTCGTGGCCTCCAGGTTCCGTCACCACGGGGGTTCAGGAAGTGAAGTACAATGCTTTATTGACAAGAAATTGCTTTTATAGAACATACATTACAATGAAACAAATGCGGAAGGCGTAACAATTGATAAGGAAGATAACAATTCACATGCGTAGCCTAAAATGGGCGTAATGAGGAGTAAAAAGAAACGTAATTGGTTATGATGTCACATATAGGTGGATCTATAAGATAATACTTGGCAGAGATGCGCGCGCAGCAGCATGACGTGTGATTGACGTGCAACTAGGGGGTGAAGGGGACTTGACATTTAGCTCTACATGTGGAGACAAGAAGTCTGGGGGGTCAAGTCAACCTAATCCCAAATCATATCTAACATCCTATGTTTAAAGAACTATGTTATCCACAAAGGAAGGATTCTTGGACAAAATCTATTCTATACTGACTGTGTATGCGTGCACAAGCGTCTAAGTGTCTGAATGGGATGTAAGGGGCAGAAACTTTCCATGGTAACGGGGCTATGAATTACTTGCATGAGGACAGAGAAGCTAGGCCCTTTGCTCAGTAGCTGAAGGAAATGTTTACCTAAACTACTAGACAGGAATGCATCGGCTGAGGAGCGAAGCAGATAACTCGAAGGTGAAATACAGTTTTTGGCAGGCAGGCAAACCGACCGAGGCAGGCACCGTTAGCCGCACAGGGAGTAGGACAAAGTTCATGGATACAGATGCGAACTCAAGCTGAAGCTGTCAGAGGCAGAGAGCAGAGAAAAGGCTTGATGGCAGAATCAGGGCCTACTCGCCTGAACTGCAAAATGGAGTAACTGAGCCATATAAAGTCGGTGGCCTTTCGTACTTAGGAATCGAATATCCAGCCCATTCATGGCGGATCTGACAGAGGACATGTTGACGGTGGACACACATGTGTTTGCGTCTTCAAAACTGGAACTGGAGGGAACATACATGTACTTGTAACATGCACATAGAACCGTTGGGGTCCAAGATAGGGGACATAACTGATCATAGAAATCCATATTTCCACATTCCCTCCTTGTCCCCTACTTGCCCATCAAGAGACATCAATCTTCATAAATCCATCGATTTGTTCATTGAGCATCATTTGTTCTTCTTTCTTCTTCCGGGATCTTGAGTGAAAACCTTGATGTGGAATACACAATGTGGCACACAGGCCACAAATCGCTGGTCCACATTGCAGGCATAGGCAGCAACTGAATAGTATAAGAAGGCCAATACCCAGGAAGGATAGAACTCTCCATCCCCAGGCTGATATCACGCTCCAAAACCACCCGGACCAAGTCCAAGTGCCTGGATTCTGGTGTATCAGGCTCACAATCTTATGAAGGCGAGTTATAGCTTTATAAACAGATGGCGAATTTTCTGGTATGAATACGCAGCAGCTTGATCCGATGACCCTACAAGCTCCGCCCCTATCGGCCAAGATGACGTCAAGGACAAGACGATTTTGAAGAACAACAATCCTCATCGCAGACTGCTCCTCTGTCAAGTTGCCTAGGGCGGCAATAGTTTCATTCACTACAGCTTCAAGAGTTCTAGTTAATCTACGTATTAGCTTACTATTTGTAACTGTACCTATATAGGGAAAGAGGCCTTTATTAAAATCTACATACTTTTCCCATGCCGTCTCAGTGTAATCGACAATTGGGAGATCTCTCCTTTCTCTATTGTGTACTAAATGAATATTTCTGTGATAATCAGGAGGTGCTAGAAAAACAGGTGGCAAAAGGAATGCAATGTAACAGGTACCATCCCAATCTAGAGGCAGACGCATATATGCAGTCTGACCACATATGAAGTAGGAATGGCGAGAAGCTCTAAATGAAGATTTGCCTTGATCACTGAATTCTACTACAGTAGTGCATTTACTATGGCCCATATGTATGGAACCATTCTTTCTTACACATAATTCACCCTTAGCTGGGAATACTGACATGGTGGGCAAAACTAGTTCGACTTCGGATTCGACATTCAGAATCATGAGATTAAGTGTAAAATTACCTAATCCATATACTTCATTTTCTAGATCAGTTCCTGTTCTTTTGGGGCGACCCTCCTTGTCAGGGTAGCAGACTTTGAGTAAAACTAGGTTCAGATTTCCCCATACCCAATGGTCTTGATAAACTGCTGTGTCTGAGTCTATGGAATTGATTAAACTAAACCATGCTCCACAGGAGCCATTATGTGTAAATGGATATGGAAAGAAAGGCAGAACTCCCTTATAATTCTGATAGGGAGGGAGTCGGCCACACACCCAACAATTAGTAGCATTACTAGTCTGATGGGAATGATGTAACATACTAATGAAAGTGTTATTGCGCAGCGCAAGTCTATAGGACAATTCATGCGGGGGTAGGTCACTAAAAGAATGCTCATCAGTTACATTGAAAACATGTTTAGAAATAGGATAATATATATGCAACAATATACTTGCAGTGATTATTATAAAACTCAAGAAAAACAAAATTAATAACGTCACTATACAATGGCTACGCAGTGATTTACAGTACGCATGTCGTTTCAACATTTTTCGAGTTTTTCCTCGATTCAGGTCTAAGGGATACATGTCGGAGACAAATTCAACCGCTTCACCTTGGAGAGGACTTAAACAATCAAATTGTCCGACGGTTTAGACCTAAGTTTCAGTTTGTAAAGTTCCTGGCTACTGGCCTCAGCCAAAGGTAGCTTTGAGTCAATGGGTGAAGACTACAACGGCCCCCCACAGACGCCGGGGATGCCTGGTTTCACCTTGGAGATACCCAGATAGGGACCATCTCACAGGGAAAGCCAGGACGGGTTCCCCAGCGGTCTTCAGCGCCGGGACACTTCCGTTGGAGGTAGCTGCGCGCTTTACAAGCTTCCATAACATAACATAACATAACACACGAGGTGTACTATTTACATCCGAAGGAAGTCCATGAAATTTCTTGATATGACTTGAATGCACCCATCCCTTTCTGCCCTCGATCTTCACGGCTGTCCTTGTAGTGAGCAGAACCAATTGGGGCGACTTCCACCTGGGCTCCAGCTGAGTCTTTCGGTCAAAATTCCTCACTAGAACAAGATCCCCCGGAACTACGTCATGGGGTTTCACCTCAGTGTTGTCAGGAAAGGCTGCAGCTACCTGTGAACGACAAGATTGTAGTGCAGACATCAAGGAAGCCAGGTAATCTGTCAGCATATTACAGTCAACATCAGTTATTTTACGAGGTATAGGCGTCCCCCACATATTCGGTGGTCTTCCAAAGATCACCTCATAAGGGGATAGCCCTGTTCGAGAGTGTGCTACCATTCTCATGTAAAAGAGTGCAACTGGTAAGGCTACTACCCAATCAACACCTTTCTCCCTACATATTTTGGACAATCTGATTTTCAAAGTTTGATTATGTCGTTCCACGAGACCTGCTGCCTCGGGGTGTCGGACACAATGAAACTTCAACTGATATCCTAGCAAGAGTGAAACATGTTTCATCAGTTCGGATGAGAACGGCTGGCCGTTATCTGAATAGACAACACGTGGTAAACCGTACCGTGGGAAGAATTCTCGAACTAGCTGCTTGGCAGTAGTCGGGGCAGTGTAATCTGATACTGGGTACGCTTCAGTCCAACGGGAAAGAGCACAAACAACTACGAGAACGTATTTGAATCCTCGACATCGTTCCATCTGGATATAATCCATCTGGAGGACTTCAAAAGGGTGATCAGGAGGCTGAAATCCACCCTGCTCTACGGGGATGCTTTTACCTGGGTTAAACTGACAACATATCATACAGGTACGGACTTTTTGCTTAGCTGCTGCTCGTAAATGTTTGTTGAACCAAATGTGTTGAATGCTGTCTAGCATAGCTTTCTCTCCTAGATGTGCCGGACTGTGTATTGTAGTTATGATAGCTTGGACCATAGAGTCAGGAAGAAACCACACAGATTTCTCCTTCGTCATCCATCCCTGGTCTGTTTGGATCCCTCCTAGTTCAGTCCATTTCTTTATTTCGTCTACTGTAGCATGTGTCTGTATATCAATTATGTCAAGTGCGGGATCCTTAATCGTCATACAATGTGTTGGTGTCGGAACTATTGTCTTTGTCATGTCGGATGTGCGGGTTTTAGCAGTCTGTTTAGCTGTTCTGTCAGCTAAATCATTGCCTTGAGAAATGATATCAGTAACCTTTGTATGCGCTTTGCATTTCATAATCGATATAGCAGCGGGCAGATGGATTGCGTCTAACAGAGCATGAATGAGGGACCCGCGCTGAATGTGGGTACCGTGAGAAGTTAAATAACCTCTCTCTCGCCACAGCACACCGAAGTCATGTACAACTCCGAATGCATAACGTGAATCAGTGTATATGTTAACTTTCTTATTTGTGGCTTGGATACAGGCTTGTGTCAGAGCAGTAAGCTCTGCTGCTTGGGCTGACAAGGTCTTTATACAGTTTGTTTCAATGACTTCAGTATCTGTTGTGACTGCATACGCGGCCACTAAATCTCCTGTACTTGTTCTCATACATGATCCATCTACATACAACGTCAGGTCTGGATCTAATAATGGAACGTCTGTCAAATCTTGTCTGGGTTTTGTCGTTATTGTAATAACTTCAACACAATCATGAGCTAGTGGGTCTGTTCCGATTACAGGTAAAAGTGTAGCAGGATTCAATGTATTACAGCGTCTGATTTCTATATGTGGCTGAAACAATGTTAATTCATACCCTGTAAGCCTTGCTATGGTTAAGTGTTGTGTTTGCGTTCGGTTCACAAGAACCTCTACTGCATGCGGTACTTGTACTGTCAACGGATGTCCTAACACTATGGCATCGCTTTGTCTGATTGCTAAAGCTGTTGCTGCCACTGATTTCAGGCACGCAGGCAAAGCCTGGGCTACGGGATCTAATGTACTAGAGAAATAAGCACATGGCTTGCGTGATCCTGCTTGCTCCTGAGTGAGCTTCACGTTCTGTAACAAAAAGTGTAAAATGTTTATAGTAACATGGTGTCGCTAAAACAGGTGCTCGACACAGAGCTTTCTTTAGGCTTTCAAAAGCTAGTGTGTGTTCTTGAGTCCAAGGGAGGACAGTCGATGTGGCCGCCTCCTGTGCTGTCAACTGAATGAGTGGTTTTGCTAAAAATGCATATTGAGGGATCCACTGCCTACAGTATGAAGTGAGGCCTATAAAAGCCCGCACCTCCTTTTGTGTCTTGGGTATTGGCATGTTAGCAATTAACTGAATGCGGTCGGGTGTAAGCTGCCTTCCCTCCTTGGACAGCGAGTGACCAAGATAAACAACTCGCTGGACACAGAATTGCAGCTTAGAAGGGGACACCTTGTGCCCCTTTTCGGCTAGAAATTGTAAAACCGTCAGTGATGCTTTTTCACATTCAGGTTCGCTTCGGGCGGTGATCAGCAGATCATCGACGTATTGAAGCAGGGCAGTGCAAACTGGCATGTGGATACTGTCAAGTTCTCGTTTCAGTGCTTGGCTATAGATGCTGGGGCTTTCTGTAAATCCTTGAGGTGCGCGTGTGAATTTAAAGCTTCGTCCATTTAAACTAAATCCGAACAAGTATTGGCTTTCCGGATCTATTGGGACGCTGAAAAAGGCATTCTTGAGATCAATTACTGTAAAGAATGTAGCTTGTGAATCAATGGCTGTCAGTAATGATGAGATATCGGGGACCACAGGAAATTGTGGCACAATGCATTTGTTTAGTTCGCGCAAATCAATGACCAATCGATATACTGGCGGGGCCATTGGATCAGTTCGTTTAAGAATCGGAATTATCGGGGAATTACATACATTGGAGTCGGTTTCCACAACCACTCCTTGGGCAATAAGCTCGTCAATGATTTTCAGTAAAGCCACTACAGCATCTGGTGGTAACTTGTATTGTCGCATTCGTGGTAGTACCACTCCTGCCTTTAGTGTGACTCGATATGGTGTAATGTTCATGCAACCAACATCAGTAGGGCCTTGTGCCCATAAATGTGCGGGTAAAGTCTGTAATCGGTGATCCATGTCTCTGGACACATAGTGACCTTTGAAATCACGTAAAAACAATCTTACTCCTTCCGGAGAACAACATATAATAGCCCCTAGAGCCTTCAATGTCTTTATACCTAACAAGTTTTCTGGACATGATTTGGTAAGCAATAAATCTGTAGTTCGTGTCAAGGGACCAATCGTAAGTGGAAGGGGCTGTGATACTTCATTAACAATAGGTTTTCCTGAAAAACCAAGGGAAACATTTTGAGAGCCTGAGAGGGGTGCCCCTGGAACTTCACTACGTTTTATTGTTGTTCGACTTGCCCCTGTATCAAGTAAAAATGTTCTGTCTTGACCTAATAATTCACTGTGCACATAAGGTCCTTCTTGGTCTACTGGGATCTCAATAAGGGGTAAGTCAACTTCCCTCTCTAGGCTTCTTCATGCGTAACGTTGATACTCAGGATATTCATACTGTGCGGTCTGATACATTTGTCGTGTCGTGGTTTGTGTGGCAGCAACAGGCAGCGCTGGTGCAGCTGGCACAAACTGTATGGACTGTTGTGAGGCAGGCATGGACTGTGCATGCTGCGGAGCTCCCTGTTCATTCTGATCCTGTCTGAGTGGTCGTGGTCTTTCCTTTGCAATACCTACAGCGATATTACGTTTCAGAACTGGACAATCGTGTACATAATGACCTAGTTGTTTACAATAATTGCATGTCCCTTTTACAGGAACTGCTGAATCTCCGGAATGTGTCACACCCTTTTTGTGACCATCCGCTGGAACTGTCTGGGAAACTAGCATTTTCATTTTAGTGTCCTTCATACGTCTTTGTTCGTGTTCTTGTTCATCTCTAATTCTATTGTGATGATACTGCAACATTTGTAACATTTGTGATGGGGTGTTACCTTGCCATGTACTCTCGAATTTCAATACTCTATTCTTCACTTGGGGCAAGGAATTTTCAACCAACTTTGTCACAAACAGATGTGGATATGATTCACTATTTGCTTTTATGCCACTATTTATACCAAAACATTTTTCAAATCGGGCATAGAAATCACTAGTGTCTTCATCTTGTTTTTGTTTACAGGCTGATATTGCACCCCAATCTTCCTTTTTCGTAGTTAATAAGCGTGGCAATACCTGCACTAGTAAACTTGGTAGCGCTTTAACTTTATCCCCAAGCCCTGCTCCTGCAGTTCGGCCCCTTTCTTCGGCTTCTAATGCTGTCCAGTCTATCTTTTGGTCTCCCACTTCCCACTCTTTTTCCTTAAGTTTTTCATAAATGCCAGCGGGCATTAGCACCTTTAATATCGTCATAATGTCAGGATAGGTATACTCTCCCATCAGTAACATGTCTTTAATTTCTCGGTGGAAACCCGCTGGGTCCTTGTCATGACTAGGTACCACCTTCTTCATTTCTAACAATTCCATTTTAGATATGGGAGTATATACAAATACTCGTTTAAACTGATTGTCCTCGCCTTTTATTGGGTGCACTTCTCGCAAGGGATTCTGTCTATCCATATAATACGGCGTTCTTTCCTTGTTGGGCAGTGAGAAAGGGTCTGGGCTTACAAAAAGAATGTACTGCTTTCTTGATTCTAGTATTTCTCTAATTAACTTAGTACCTGAACCTCTCCATCTATTCGTGAGTAGTTCAGTCAATATATCAGGTAAGGGACCAGGATCTGAATGTTGGTGCTTATATAAGATTAGAAGTTGCTGAATCATATAAATCCCAGCCAAACGCTGTTCATCTGGGCTGAGGTTCAAAAACGTGTGGGCGACTGTGTCATCACCATATTTTCCGGGGCTGTCAATCCAATGAACGGCTGACCTGGCTAATTCTTGTTCGTCCATAGAATCGAGGAGGTGATAACCTCTTCGTTCTCGAAGTACTTTGTCAGCAGCTTGGAATGAATGTTCGGGGGACCTCATATTTATTATAGGTGTCGGATAAGTTCTGTTATTATCTGGACATATCGGGTGTATCGGATCAGTAAAACATCTAGTATTATTACAGGACCTTCCTCTACCTACATAGGCTATGGTGTCCGACTGTCTTGCGGGAAGTTCTGATTCTCCCCCTTCATTTTGCTCAAACTCGTCTACCTCCAATCTCTCTTCATGTATTCGTTCTATTTCTTTCCTTATTTTTCGGCACATGGCCACTATACATCCTTGCTTATCATGTCTCCCGTCTGATATATTCTGGCTCCATCTCGTAAGGGTTGTCATTACTTCCGGGTTTACCCCCGGTCGGTCTTGATTTCTGATCACACAATTTACGAGAAAACGTAACAATTCCCCCTGTATCTCCACTTTCTGATATTCCATAGCTCTGTTAATGCATTCAGGATCTCTCCCTGTTTGGACAAAATGATATATGTTATCCAGATGCATAATCATTCCTGGTAGCTTCCCTAAAAACCCTGCAGCTCTTCTGATGCGTAATGATGCTAGGACCATTTCGTCCTCTTTGCCGGGCACCGGGTCATATCTACAATCTACTAGAAGGTCCTTAAGCGTGCGGGGATTTATAAGTTTGGGCGTACGTGAATGTGCTTGTTCTTGAAAAGTAAGTTTACTTATTCGGGGCGGTGTAGAATAAACGCTGGTAGCACCTCCGGTAGCCCCATCTGGGGTACTCGGCGCGAAAGGATTCGTTGAACGTGCCACAGCAACTACAGGTGTGGACACAGCTGTAGAAGTGGCTGCGGGAACAGATACGGAAACAGATGTGCTTGCCGAAGCTTGTGTCGGAGTTTGTTGTTGCACAGATGCAGACACCTGATCTTGACGTGGAACCCCCCCAGCAGGCGGTCTATGTGGTGCGGGGTTAGCATACTCGGGAGCTGCGTCATCTAAATATGAGGAAAGAAAAACATCTTCTGCGGTTCTGGGATGCCCTTTAGGATGTACCTTTATTGGAAACAATGGGGGTGGCAAGTCTTTTGGTATCTCCGTAGTAGCCTTAGGTAATCCTTCGGCCAGAAGGGGATACATACCTTTCATAAGGGCATTTCTTTGCCTATCGGCTTGTTCTGCTTTTACTCGTGTACCCTCTTCAGTCAACAGATTTTCTCGGACTTTATTTGCACTTTCTTTACTTCTCTCTTCCTTTCTTAGTGCTTTTTCGGTACGTCTATGCGATTCTTTACGCCATAACTCAACAGCGTCTTTCTGTGACTGTCTAGCTTTCCTTTTCCATAACTCTTCTTCTACTTTCATAATGCACTCTGCATCCCAGGTCCCCGCTGCGGGCCACCTCTGACTTTCTGGTAATTCTTTGGTGTAGTCCACCCATAAATCAAGAAACAATATGGCGTCTAAGCCATGTTTGTGATACATGAAGTGCCCTGGAGTGTCCCTAGGAGGAATAGGAACAGCTTCTTCAAGCACCCCTTTCCTAGTTGTGATCTGTCTTAATTTCGAAAAGAGCGGCATATTGACAACTGATCTGATACTTAATCTTGAACACACTTAATACAAAAAGCACAATAATGAACAATCATTCATACCACAATATGCAGGACGTTTTTAACAGTGGAAGACGCAAACACATTACGTTTTAACACATTATACATTTAACCTTTAAATGAACAACAATGATGATCGTCTGCAAAACTAAATCACCAAGCATAATTCTCGACAATAACTAGATACCTCGGAATACTTGATATACTGCTAAACAGTACAGATACACTGCTGAAACAGTGCAGACCGGATTTGTGTACCCAAATCCGTCTTGACCGGCACAACCTATGTGCACGTCAGAACGCCTCCCCAGCAATGGTACTCACCGGGTAGCTCGGAACGGAAGGCCTCGGAACGGGACTGAACTGGACTCGACCCGACAACTTCGGAAACTGCGGACATCGGACCCTCTGGACGTCGGGACTTCGAGATCTGGTGGGCCTCTGTATACCTCGGATCTTGCTCTCTCAGCTAGGCTCTGGTCGGGATACTTCGCACTTCTCACCGCCTCGTCTGGGTTGATCGCAGCCTCAGTCGCCCCCGCTTGACCGGAGGGAGATACAGGAAATCCTGCTGGTACGCGTTTTTGTCCGTCCAGCTGTGGTAGGAGACCGGGCCTGCAACGCACCACCGGCGCGTGAGATGAGAAAGTGTCCCTATTCGGGCGCCAATCATGTGGTAAATAATTTAATTACCGGGACTGAATTTGATACGGAATCTAGGAAACATAGCTCAGTAAAATAAGAGGCAGAATCCGTGGTATAAGAGGTTTCTGAATGGGCTTTATTCCAAATGGACGACTCGAGTCGTGGCCTCCAGGTTCCGTCACCACGGGGGTTCAGGAAGTGAAGTACAATGCTTTATTGACAAGAAATTGCTTTTATAGAACATACATTACAATGAAACAAATGCGGAAGGCGTAACAATTGATAAGGAAGATAACAATTCACATGCGTAGCCTAAAATGGGCGTAATGAGGAGTAAAAAGAAACGTAATTGGTTATGATGTCACATATAGGTGGATCTATAAGATAATACTTGGCAGAGATGCGCGCGCAGCAGCATGACGTGTGATTGACGTGCAACTAGGGGGTGAAGGGGACTTGACATTTAGCTCTACATGTGGAGACAAGAAGTCTGGGGGGTCAAGTCAACCTAATCCCAAATCATATCTAACATCCTATGTTTAAAGAACTATGTTATCCACAAAGGAAGGATTCTTGGACAAAATCTATTCTATACTGACTGTGTATGCGTGCACAAGCGTCTAAGTGTCTGAATGGGATGTAAGGGGCAGAAACTTTCCATGGTAACGGGGCTATGAATTACTTGCATGAGGACAGAGAAGCTAGGCCCTTTGCTCAGTAGCTGAAGGAAATGTTTACCTAAACTACTAGACAGGAATGCATCGGCTGAGGAGCGAAGCAGATAACTCGAAGGTGAAATACAGTTTTTGGCAGGCAGGCAAACCGACCGAGGCAGGCACCGTTAGCCGCACAGGGAGTAGGACAAAGTTCATGGATACAGATGCGAACTCAAGCTGAAGCTGTCAGAGGCAGAGAGCAGAGAAAAGGCTTGATGGCAGAATCAGGGCCTACTCGCCTGAACTGCAAAATGGAGTAACTGAGCCATATAAAGTCGGTGGCCTTTCGTACTTAGGAATCGAATATCCAGCCCATTCATGGCGGATCTGACAGAGGACATGTTGACGGTGGACACACATGTGTTTGCGTCTTCAAAACTGGAACTGGAGGGAACATACATGTACTTGTAACATGCACATAGAACCGTTGGGGTCCAAGATAGGGGACATAACTGATCATAGAAATCCATATTTCCACACATCCAGTGCTGGATGTGAAGCATGACCATTTGGAAATTAGTGATGGCGTCAGGGGAGGTGAGTGGGAAAATAATTTGTAAGTCATCCGCATAGTTGAACACGGTGACGTCCCACCTACCCAGGGAGTGAATAAGGGGTTGAAGGTACAAATTAAAAAGGAGGGGGGACAAAGAGGATCCTTGGGGAACGCCACAGGGTAACGGGGTGCTGGAAGCTGTAAAAGGGCCCAGTTTGACAGCTTGAGATCTTCCCTCAAGGAAAGACCTGACCCAGGTCAGAGCGAGCCCATGGATTCCTGCTGACTCGACACGGTGGAGTAAGATGGCATGGTCCACCGTGTCGAATGCCGCCGACAAGTCCAATAGGACCAGGGCCTGGGAGAGACCTCTGTCGGCGTTAATTCTGAGGTTATCCATTACGGCGAGAATAACAGCCTCGGTGGAGTGGGCTGGTCTGAAGCCGGCTTGATTTAATTCTAAAAAGTTGGATTCCTCAATGAATTGCGAGAGGCAGGCAGTGACATGTGCTTCTAGGATTTTAGACAAGTAAGGCAGGAGGGAGATGGGCCGATAGTTTGCGAGGATCGATGGGTCCGCGCCAGGCTTTTTCAACAGAGGAACCAGAATGGCTGGGGACTGTTCCAGAGCTGAGAGAGGCATTGAGTAGGGGAAGAACACTATGTGGAAAAGTGAGGCAAATCTGGCGAAACACTGAAGGAGGGCAACAGTCTTTGGGGGAGCCAGATTTCACACGTGTGGCCAGTTTTGCTAGGGTTTCGGAGTCGAGGAAGGGGAAACAGGTCAGAGTAGAAGCATTAATGGAGGGGGCTACGACAGTGGCCAGGGAGGGAGAGTGAGGGATAGAATTTTTGATTAACAAGATCTTATCAGTAAAGAAGGAGTTCAGAGCATCACAGGACTCAGCGGAAGGCGCCTGGTTGGGGAGTGTCCTGGCGTCTGAAGTTAATTCAGCAAGAACCTTGAATATCTCCTTGGATTTGTTAGGGGCAGTTAGTATTCTCTTGGAGACGAAGGCAGCCTTAGTGGTGATGATGGCTTTTTTATATTCCTTACGTGCAAGCACGTACGCCTCCCTGTCGGTGCTGAGGAAATTACGCCTCCACCTACGCTCCACTTGACGTAGGTCAAGATGTTGAGATTTCAAAGTTGAGTTGAACCATTTGTGGGACTTGCTATGTCGGGAGCGAGGGAACCGAGAGGTGGGGGCGAATTGGTCGCTGGCTGTCGTAAGCCAATGGATGATATCAGCCTCCAAGGCGTTGACGCCTGAGCTGTTACTAGGAGGGGGTAGGGTTTCTGCAAGAAAAGAGAGGAAGGCAGGAAGATCAAGGGCATTCCATTTCCTGGCAACCCCACCCTCCAAAGACGGAAGTCTGACCGGGCCATTCACCGAGATAGAGGTCTCGATCAGCGAGTGGTCTGACCAGATGCATGGGGAGATGATAGGGCAAGAGAGCGATACCCCCGTCGACCAAATGTGATCCAAGATGTGGCCCCCGGTGTGAGTGGGAGTAGTGACATGCTGGGTCAGATTCAAACTGAGGAGTGCCTCAAACAGTTCGGTGGCATGAGGACCGGCGTCAGCCTGATTATACCAGTAATTAAAGTCGCCAAACATGGCGATACGAGCAGAGGCAATCATCAGGGTGGCAAGCTGTTCGCTGAGGGCAGCAGAGAACAAAGGCATAGGGGTAGGAGGACGGTACAGAACAATGAGGGTCAGGGCTCCAGCCTCGGAAGCTAGGCTGATGACAAGATTCTCAACCTCTGGAAGGCAGAGCGAAGAGGAAGCAATGAATTTAAGATCTTTGCGTATGATTGCTGCCACACCTCCGCCGCGACGCGCTGAAGGCCGATTGGCATTCAGCATATAATAGCTAGGTGGCAGAGCAGCCAGAATATCGGGAAGGGAGAGGTCAGATAGCCAAGTCTCGGTGAGCAGCAGGACATCAGGGTTCTCGGCTGTCAGGAGAAGAAATATGTCAGAATGGTGTTGAGGGAGGGAACGTGTGTTGAGATAGAGTATACGAATCCGAGACTCAGGCTGGGTCGGGACAGACAGAGCCTGATATATGGGTGGGGGTGAAAGTATGTCAGCCGGGATGCCAAGAGACACTAGGCGATCCCAAGCAGCAGAAGGGAGAGCACAGGGACAGTGCTGTAGTGCTCTGAGTGTAGCAGCGGGATAAGTGAGGACAGGGGCAGCATTCCAGGGCCCTGGGCCCGGCAGGCCGCGGACGGGCGCAGACGGGCTTAACTCAGGCGAGACTCCGGCGCGCCTACGACACGCCCGCTGCGCTCGTCCGCTGCGCTTCCGGGGAGGGGAGGCCATTTTGTAGGGCTGAGGGCGGGAGGGGCCGAGCGCTAGTCCGCTCGCCTCGTCTCCGCTCCAAGCTCCTCACCCAAGATGGCGGCCAAAATCGGGTCCCAGGCGGCGCTACGATCGCCAGCCAGGGGACAGATCAGGGCGAATACAGAAGTGAGGGCAAGGTAAGCGCAAACCGTAGACCTGTCATTATTGTAGTGGTGGTGGACCACCAGTGCTGCTCACAATGTAAAGAAGAGCCTCACAGGTTGTTAAAGTAGCAGTGGACAACCAGAGCTGAGTAAAGTTTAAACGTAGCTGTGGACCTCGGGAGATGGGTAAAATAAAAATGTAGCTGTGAACCACAGGAGCTGGTTAAAATATTAAGAACAGCCTCACAAACCATTAATATAGAAGTCCACCACAGGAGCTGCCTAAAATATAAAAAGCCTCACAGGTCATTAATATAGCAGTGGACCACTGGAGCTAAGTAGCATATAAAGAAGAGTCTCACAGGTCAATAACGTAGCAGTGGACCACTGGGGCTACGTAAAATGTAAAGATGAGCCTTGCAGGCCATTAAAGTAGCAATGGACCATTGGATCTGGGTACAATATGATGACCCTCACAGGTCATTAGCGTAGGGGTGGACCACTGGAGCTGCTTAAAATATAAACAAGAGTATTATGTATCAATGGGGTAACCCAAAATGCTACTGTTGCAGGGATTCTGCTTATGCACAGAACTATGCACAGGAAACCAGGACCTCAGTGAATTGTGGTGTACCAAAAACTCACCTCAGAACCCAGAACCCCTTATCCGACCAGCATCAGTGTCCCATTCGTTTTCCGAGTTTTATCTCGGCGGTCCCAACGTATAGACAACCCAGAACAAGCGACTTAGAGTATTCTCAGGAATGGTGGGAATCAGAAATACCTGTTCGTAAGTATTCTCATATCAGTCCACAACAGAATAAACAGAGACACGGTAAAGTTTAAAGAGTTTATTTTATAAACCTCGTGTCCTAAGATGCAGTACTTTGGCTAACATAAGCAGACAATTGATTAAAATCAAAACCATCAGCATAGTTACAATACCATAGAAAATGAAAGGAGTAATCATACTAAAATGACAGTGGATCTCAGCCACCTTCCTTTCGCTAGCAAACTAATATTATTATTATTAGACTAGTAAAAGGTCTCTAGGCTTGAATGGGGAACCCCATACCGTAAAGATCAGCTCAGTGAGATCACATCACAGGATCAGCTAGGCTCTGCTCCTGGGAAAGCTCTTCTTCCGAATGTAATGAAAAACATGTAACACTGCAATATTAAAAGCACCCGACTTTCAGATATTTGCAGCTGCGTGCGTGTTATGGCTAAATAGTGGGCCGATCAACCTGAACCCAACAACATGCACCGTCTAGCGACCCAGACTGTTTCTTTACACGATGTGCAGACCAAGGCCGCTGCTCACTGTTTGGGATGTGAACAACAGAGAGTTCTCATGTGAAGCAAAGTCGAGCAAGCATTTCTCAATTAATAACATGTGACTACAGTGTCGTGTGCAAAAGCAGCAAAAGCGGCAAGATGCCTTCCTAACATCTAACGCGGTTGTGCTAACTTAGCATTGTACGTTTATAGATAGCAATCTTCACTACACCCCCCCTTGATCGGACCACTAACCAGTAGGGGCGCACTTGCAAGAACGCAGAGTTCAAGTTTGATAGAACGGAACCAAGGACATGAACTGTAAGTCCATATAAGGTAAGTGAAAAAGTTCGAAGAAAAAAACAAAGAAAAAATAAAAAGAATTGAAAAAAAAAACATTTAAATGATAAAACAACAACATCATTGAAGGACGTATGATGAAATGAAAGTGCTCAAAGGTCAATCCATCAATGTATAAGCACAATAAGTTGCAACAGCTTCCAAGAGGAAATCATTGGAACGTTCTGCAAAATTGTCTGCCATCCAGTTCAGCACGGGGAAGGAACATACATGCTCCTCGACCACCGGAGCCTCCATACCATTCGAGGACAACTGGCGTGCTCTTCAAGATAACTTCTCGCTAAGAATTCAATAGCAGCCGTTCCGATGTCCCAATTCCCAAGGACTCCATGTGCTGCTCCACAGGCCATAATCCCGACACCAGAACAGTCCAACTCATGAGCCACTAAGGGGCTCATCAGCCGATCATAATCCGGGGCAGGAGACACCGACAGACACAAATCCAGAGCCCATTGGAATGGACAATCTAGGCAATGAAAGACGGGCTGTACACAAGTAAAGTAGGGAAACCGAAAGGACAATCCATAGGCTATGCTTAAGGTCGCCAGTGGTAAAGTGCCATAGTATTCAAGCATCCGGTTACGAAGATGTAACAGCCGGGACCTGCTGTCGTGAGATGCAAGTTGTGCCTCCATAGCGTAGTGCGCAGATCAACAAAAGTACCCCAGCTACGAGGGCGAGAAGCAAAGGGAGACCTCCGAAGACGCCGGAAAAAGCTAGAATGAAAAATTGCCGGGATCACACCAAAAATAGTTTGAAAGGAGGTCACGAGGCCGGAGCCCACAATTTTAAAAAAATGAGCCAGGCCATTTGTTGACGAGGCATTAAAGATAGTCTGAATCAGGGTCCCAAAATGAAGATCAGTATTCAAAAGCGCTTGCACCTCAGTGCGCGTGTTTGCTACGTGAAGGACAAATGTTTCACGGGATGAACTCAACGCGACTTCTTTTTGAGACAATAGAGCCCTTATTCTGCTCATCTCTCTGCTTTCAAGGTTGGAATGGAAGGCCAGATGGATTCATCGAGCCAACCATGCGAGGGTGGGAAAAGGACGTTATTACAGCAAACCACTCTCTGTGATACAGTCACTATGTAGGGAATTCCCACTAACATCCCACAGCAAGCTTCATTATTCAATAGCAAATGACTACCGTTAGCAAGCAGCGTAAAAGACGGTGTTATAACTGGCACAGGGATACCTTTCAGGACGCAAGCTAAATTAGGAGCGTGCACATTACATGCACCATGCAATTGAATGTGCCTACACACAACAGAGTGAGCCGGAGTGGAAGTGCACTCTTCACCTTTTAAGTATACCTTTTTTCCGTCTCTCACACAACTATACGTGAATGGGAGTGACCAAACTTCGTGCAGGAAGGCAGAACCAAGTTTTTCATATCTGCCAAGGGCATAATGTTTCATGCACGAACTCAACTTAAACAACCTTAAAATAAAAGGAGGCAGGTTGCGTCTGAGTCTGCTTCTAAAGTTAGACTGACACACACCAAATTGTTGTATTCCAAGTCCTTTATGGACGAGTTGGCAATTGGAGGATATGATCTGTGGAAAGCTACTATCGATCTTAAATCGGTTTGGGGTTCTAAACCGTGGCAGGTAAAGGGAACAGAAGCTTTGCATCGTGCCTGTCTTATCCCGAATCCCATGTTATTTTTAAATTCGTCCCTTTTTCAGACCACCTGTTTTGGATTGGCTACTTCTAAAAAATTAAATTTTCCCTCCATTCCGGGTCTGGGTGCTTATCCAAATTGGGGTAATCATACGGATCTGTCCCTTGCTACGTTGACACACTGAAATCAGAAAAATATGTGAATTTGTCCACTAACGTGGTGGAGCTGCCCAGCCTAGGGGCGGGACAGTGTTCCCATTGTGTATAATTTATGAAATTCCTAAACGGATTTGCTTTGTGTAGGAAGTGTGTGCCATAATGTTGATAGCAGAATTGCTCATCATAATTAGCAGTATCTAAATACAAATCTTCAGCATCAAATGCAGCATAATATTTCAAATCAGAAAACAGTGCTTCTATTGCTTGCACATCCCAATCATCTGAGTGGATGTTCTGCTTAATCCTTTCGATGCGCATGACGGAGCGGTTCCATCATGCGCATCGGTTGCGCTGTGCGTATGACGGAAACGCTCCGTCATGGCCCCTCCCGCGCAATAGAACCTTCAGCACAGCGCGGTAATCCGCGCCACGCTGAAGGGGTTCACTACATCACCCATAGAAACACGAAATACATTTGGCACATTGATTACTTCAGTGGGGCCATGAATTTGAAATTTTACAGCATCCCAAGCGGTCCCATCATGTACAGGCCAGGCAGTAATGTTCACAAAAATCTGGTCCCTTTTCATGATATGTGATGAGGAGTGGGGGGCCAAAGTTCCATCAATTAGTCGAATTGTAGATCTTTCTTTCAGGTAGTGTCCATTGATAAGTCTAAAAACACTACCACAAAGCCAATGGACATAAACAAAAAAATACCTATGAGCACCAGCCAAATGTAAGTCCAAGGGGGAATTAAAAAATGTCTTTTGAACTAGGCCACAAAAATCGAAACTTTGGACGGGGCAATGGAAGTCATTGAATTAGAGTCAAAAGAGTATCGTGACTGTGGTGGATTGTAAAACAGGCAATGGAACATCCGCAGGATAAGCATACTCAACATCTTCAGGTAGACCACCAGGTGTCGGTGGCAATAAAGGACCAGTAACTGTATGCATCTCGATGGCAACATCAGGCACGGTGTTAGGAGCTTGGGCCACAACAGAATTTCTCAGCATCGAAGGGCAAGAAACTGCCGGTGTCATACTAAGAAGAATCGGCTACTCGTTGTAGCTTGACATTGTCAATAGAGATGTACCTGTTATCCTTTCGACCAGGAAGTGGAGGTAAAATGACTGTTCGTGTACCCTGTACTCCAAGCACTGGAACTGGTGCACGATAAGAGGGGCCGAACTCCTTCTTGTTCTCCACCTTCTCACGGACCAGATCACCAACTCGAAGTAGCCAGCCGACTACCGGAGTCTGAAGCGCAGCATCAGATGAGGAGGGTATGTGTTCCTTCACTAGACTGTCTCTGGCTTCTCGAAGATTTTGTAATACAGCACAGTGATCATCTACGTCAAAGGGTGTGGCCGACACCGCCGTGTCTAGACCATCAAGGTCCGGGACAAACATTCGTATGCCAAAGAGCATCATGTATGGGGTCCGCCCACCCAGAGACCTTCTAGGGAGATTATTAAGTGCACGTTGCATGTCAGATAAGTGGGCTAGCCAGTTCCGGCCAGTACCTAAAACCCTGGCTGTCAAAGATTGCTTTAAGTCATGGTTCATTTGCTCCACTACACTATTACCCTCAGGTCGGAATGGAGACGAAAATTTGACTTGGACCCCCAAATTTCTCATGGCATCTTTGTACGCCTTAGAGTCGAACGAAGGGCCCTGATCAGAATGAAAGGTACCACATGCAAAACTTCCAACAAAGACACGCAAATCCTTTATGACAGTACGGGCATTGGCACTCCTTCGTGACCACACCCACAGAAAACGTGTGCACGAATCCACTGCAACCAAGATGTATTTGTACGCAGTATCAGAGGTAAATGGACCGCAATGATCTAAATAAATACAACCTAGTGGTTTATTAGATATGTACGACTGAGTTTGTGGTGGGCGTGGTGCAGTTTGGGTTCCTCAATTCCCCCTTTCTACCACGGACAGAGTGATTTTTCAGTCACACACACACATACACATCGCACGCTGGTGGGGCCCATAACACCAACATTCATTCTAATCAATCTATCCGTATGAATTTTATTCAGAATAGGGGATAAGACATTTGGGTTCCGAACTACACTGCTTCCCTTGATGGGAATTCGCTAACATCACTTATCAGAATCCCTCTACTCCTCCTCCCATCAAGGAGAAACAACAAACTTGATGAATCATTTAGTTGGAATTAGCTTAATGACTTCTTAATTCTCTGACTCAATCAATAATACATTTCAATGAAAGAACAACGCAACACATGAATTTAATTAATCTTCTTTATCTAAATCAAATGCAGGTAAACCTAATTAGTAAATTTTAGCTTTTGTCATATTTACCTATTCTGGCTAATTGTCGTTTTCTAAGTCAGAATCTGGTCCTCAGTCAAATCGTCAAAGTTCTGTTCTATCATGCAGAGTCACCGTCCTCTCCGTCAGCATAACCTCAGGATACTGGATATGATGAAGTGCGTTCAGAACGACCCTCTCTAGTCTACTATTATTTATACTAAAAATGTACATTCAAAGGTTGCAATCTTCTTTTCCAGAGCTTCTCATTGGTCAATCAAAGTACATCCTAATTCATTAGGAAACATTCAATGTCGTTCCCACAGGCTAAAAGTTCCAAAACGAATGTATGGGAATGTTGGCAATTCATGGTTTAGGTCGCAACAATTTGTATCGAAGGGTTGGCTTTTCGCCTGGTGCAGCCTTGATGGGCACAGCGATGACAGTTCACCGGCAGGTCGCAGCTGCTGAGGTTTGCGCAGGCGCCTTTCTCCATTCCCTTCATTGCTTTTACTTTTTAAGGTCTGATTCAGTCGGCGCCCATTTTATAGCAGGCCCATATGGTCAACTTAAGCAAAGAAACACAAAAAACGTCATTAATACATTGAAAATGGTTAAACAGTGTTATTTCCCTTGCTAATACCCATATGTGTGTGCATTTATCTAGCCATATGCCACGTCCAAAGCCATTATTACTTGTTTATTTAAGCGAATTCACGATAACATAACATAAGCAACGTTTATCCTATTAATATGCATACAGACTTAGTTTACATATTATCTTTAGCCATGCAAAGCAATCCCACGTATATTCTCTCGGTTAATAAGGTTGATTAGTTTCTTAAACAACACTCTATTAATTATTATGATTAATCATTAGTCATTTTAATACAAACATATATAAATGGATTGGGTATATAAAAAGAAAACATTTTACCCGCTCCATCAATCCCCTCTTTGGTGATTTTATCACCATAAACAAAACCCACAAAATCAATTTATTTTCCCTTTTATGGAAATTCGAAATGTTTTCTTGCTCAATTATAATTCTGTTTCACCTTCATCTTCTCTTTTTGTTTTGTCATACATACTCTCCTTCCATTCTTCCAATTCTATCTCTTCAAAATCCCTTTCTTGTTTCTTTTCCTTCTTTTTGATAATTTCTCGTCTAATTTTCTTTTTATTTCTTTTATGTCTGCAACACATACATCCTAATCTAAGTATCAATAATATGAAAATCACACACGTTAATGGAAATAATATTTTCCCTAATATAGTACTACCTAATTTACCTAAGAAAGTCTTAATAGCAGCCATCTTATTACTAATTTTAGTCCAGATACTTTCAACCTCCAGTGGTACTATTTCATCATGCAGTTCAGTAATATTTTTAATATATACCTTTAGATCTTTGCTTTCATCAGGAATGTAAGTGCAACAATGTTGAGCTTTCAGCATTCCACAGACTCCACCCTCGTTTGCCAATAAGTTATCAAGGGCAAGTCGATTTTGCATAATCATAGCACGCATAGCAACCATTTCGGTGTTTACCAAAAGAAATCCTCCAGCGGTGCTTGTTGACAAGCGATCCACTATGGTTGACAATTTCCGAATATTATTTGCATTCAAAGATATTCCCACTGCGGTATCAAGGCTCCAAAAATATCACCTACAATTTCTAACCAAGTTTCTCTTCTACTACGCATTAATAGGTTATGTGGTCCACTATTTTCGACTCTATCCATGTGAAAGATTTTTGGAAAGACCAGGCCTACATAACATGTGCCATACCAATGGTCAGGCAACCGGTAATAAGCCTTGTTCCCACAAATGTAGTACAATCCAGGAAAAACTGGATCTTCTCCGCCTCTAAATCCCCATCCGGATGCAATAAAATATGTATCATGGCACTCACTTGTCCCTATATAATAATAATCATATTGGGATCTTTCCCTCATAATACATAATTTGCCTTTCTGTGGTGAATCTATAGCTATTGTTGGTCTAGCTTCACCCTTGGTCTCCTCTTTCCCATCTATGTCCCAAACATTTTCTCCTACTTCATGTCCTTCTGCCTTTTTATGCATTTTCAATCTCCTTTCTTCAACCATGTCTAGAAATGTTTTCTCTTCTGTCTTTAAACTGCAAGTTAAATTGTTTCTAAAAATATATTCTAATGTTAGTTCTTTAGTCTCTATAAAAATCTCACCTAGTATATTAGCAGTTTTAGCTGGATTCAACTCATTATTCATGGGTAATTGTCCAAGAATGTTATCTAAATTAGACAGATTATATTCTAATGTCCCTACTTGATAAAATATACTTGTTAAAACGCTACATGTTATTCCATAAGTTGCTGGAAGGTGATGATAAGTCACTCCTTCTGAAACAGAGGCAGGCAACTGCATACATACGTAGCAATCCCTTACGTCCATTGTTTTTACATATTCATACAAAAATTTTGAAAATACATTGCTAGAAAAATCAGTTATAGACCTATCCTTGTGTATATGTTCAGTACTTGTTTTGAATGGAACTACCTTTTGTGAACTCTTTACTACGTTAGTCATATTTTCTGTATGCCCTTCTAGTGTATCTAAGGTTACCTTAAAAGAGATCAATAGAGCGAGTACGCTCCAAAGAAGCATTAATAATCCTGTACAACAACAACACATTTTACACCATCTTCTCATAAAGGTACATCTACTCTTGTTATCATCTATGTTAGCCATCTTGTTAATTTGACCGTGTCTTTTGACTTAGCCTCCTCTACTCCACTCATTGTACTTTCACCTGAAAGAACTAAGCACTTATCAGGTTATCCCAGTCCTTCAATTTCTTATTCAATCTTTTATATTTTCTACAAGAACCTTCTTGAAATCACTCAGTTTGGCATCTCAACGTTTTTCACTTCCTTCTCATCATCCACATACAGAATTTCCTGATCTTGCGCTTCTTCTCCGATATCGGATAGGATAACTCTCAGGATTTCCGCTGTTTCTTCTTCCTCCACCACTTTCAGTAAAGTCTCCTCTGGATTTCCTTGACTATCTACCTCTTCTCCTTGTTCAGGCAGTGCCACATACGTCCATTCAGGTGACTTATACTTCTAGTTTGGTTTTCTTGATCGTTTGTTTTCTTCTGACACTTCTGTCTTTCCCTCTTTTTCTTTGTGCTGACTCGTCACTTCGTTCACTTGTTCAGCTTTCGAGGGTTTAACTCGTGTCAATCGATATCTCAGTCTCTTTATCTTGGTTGGCCAAAGCTCTCCTTTAGCATTTCTTCTTGGTTTGCCTTCTTTACTGTCTTTACTATTTCTTTCTTCGATACAAGTTCTCTTTTTCAGAACTCGACCCTCTGGTTCACTGCCTTCAGATTCTGTCTCATTTGTTTTTTCTTGTTCACCAGTTTCTTTTTCCACCTCTTGTTTTTGCCCTACGTCTGTCCCTCCTCGGGTCTCCGGCACGCAATCTTTCTGCTTGCTGCTTGTCCCTTTACCTAACTCAGTGTTGGTTGTCCCTACACCTCCTCGGGGGTCTTCCGCAGTAATCTGTCCCTCTCTCTCTATTTCTGTCCCTTCTTCTCCTTCAAGTATTTTCTCAGGTGGAACTTCTCCTACTTTTTCATCTGGTGTGAATGTTACTTCTGTCGAGACATTCTTTTCTTTTCTCTTCTTCTTTTTGTGCTTGCCACTGGCACTTTGCTCGTCTCCAGAATCTGAACTATCTGAAATCTGCAATCTCCTCCTCAGGATTTCTTCTCTTGGAGTTGGAACTAGTCTTGGCTCCTTCTCCCCCCTTTCGGGATTTTCTTTTGTCTTTGAATTCTCATTGTCTGAATCAGCACTTGATTCCGAATCATCAAAATATTGTTTTCCAATGCTGTCTGCTGGATTTGGAACTCTCAAAGTGTGACTTGCATGTATCCAATTTTTCAGTCCAGCACACTTCACAGCAGTTGTTGTGGTCAGGATAACTTGCCTTGGCCTTCCCCACCTTGGAACCAAGCAATTCCTTCTTCTGTGGACTTTTATTCTCACCCAGTCACCTGGGCTCAGATCATGAGCTGGTTTTCATTCAAGGGTGGTGGCATCCGCTCCAACCTGGTGAAACACAGAATGGACTGCGTCAGCCAGGCCTTTACAATAATCCAAAATCATGTCATCAGTTATTGTCATCAATTTGTTGACTGGAACAAATACGTGTCTCATGGCTCGTCCCATGATAATTTCATGGGGACTCAAACCTGTAGTTCTGTCTGGAGTAGATCGGATTGTCATCAAGACTAGAGGCAAGACATCAGGCCATTTCATTCCTGTGGCTGAACACATTTTCCCTATTCTGTTTTTGATCGTACCATTCATCTGTTCAACCACACCAGAAGCCTCTGGTCGATAGGCACAATGTAGTTTTTGTTGTACACCCAATGCTTCACAAATCAATCCCATGATCTCATTGTAAAAGTGTCCTCCTCTGTCTGATTCAATAGTCACTGGGAACCCAAATCTTGGGATGAATTCCCTTAACAATAGCTTGGCCACTGTGATTCCATCATTTCTTCTTGTTTGGTACGCCTCCACCCACCTGGAGAACAGACAAACTACCACCAGAACATACCTCAACTTGTTATAAGGGGGCATTTCAAAGAAATCTATTTGCATTCTGGTGAAAGGTCCTCCCTCTCTGCCAATTGTGCCTAGGCTCACCACTGTTTTCCTTCCAGGATTTTACTGCTGACATATCAGACATCTTTGACAGAGACTCTCTGCTATCAACCTGAATTTTGCATTATACCAGGTCTGCTTAAAGGCCCTTATCATGGCATCTCTCCCTAAATGTCCTTGTCCATGATACATCCGTGCCATGGTTGACATCATGCTATCAGGCATTACTGGTCTTCCATCCTGATAGACCCACACATGATCTTTCTCTCTTGGTGCACAACCTGCTTTTACCCACTGTTTCATTTCTTCATCTCCTCTTTCATCCTGCAACTGCCTCACTTCTTCCCATGTTCCCACAACGTTAGTAAACATTATGGAGCAAGAAAACATTTCGTTTTCTTTTGCCCTATTGATTGAATACTGGTTTCGGGCACAGTACTGAGCCATGTCATTGGCATATCGGTTCCCGGTAGTAATGTAATCACTACCTTGACTATGAGCAGCACATTTTACAACTGACAGTTCTTTTGGCAACTGTATTGCTTCAAGCAATTTTCCCACCACTTCTGCATTCTTTATAGGAGTTCCACTTGAGGTCAGGAAACCTCTCTGCAGCCACAGTTGGCCAAAATCGTGGACAACTCCAAAGCCATACTGGCTGTCAGTTATCACAGTCACTCTCACATTCTTCCCAATTTTGCATGCCCTTCTCAACGCCACTAGTTCTGCTACTGGAGCGGATTTAACTCCTTTCAAGTGTGATGCTTCTATGACTGCAGCCACTGTGCATATAGCATAGGCTGCACTCAACAATTCTTCATCTGTTCTCAAACAAGATCCATCCACAAACAACACATAATCACTTTCTGGCAACGGTAAATCTTTTATGTCTGGTCTGGGTTTCGTGCAAAATTCAAGCACATCCAAACAATCATGATCAACATCATCTCTTACCTCCACTCTCTCTGCATCTGGCAATAGTGTAGCTGGATTCACATTCACACATCTTTCCAGACTCACATTGGTTGCACCTAGAATGACCTTCTCATACTTAGTCAGCCGACAATGTGACATGAACTGTGTTCAGCTCCTTGTTAAAAGGATCGCCACATTATGAGGTACAAACACTCTTACTGGATATCCCATCACAATTCCCTCACTCTGCTCTAGGCTTCGGCAGGTAGCAGCTACTGCTTTCAGACATCCTGGCAAACCTACCGCCACTGGATCTAACATTGACGAGAAATATGCAACTGGTCTTCTCAATCTTCCATGTTTCTGTATTAACACTGAGAGTGCACATCCATTTTTCTCACTGCAGTACAATTCAAATTCTTTCTCATAGTCTGGCATCCCCAGAGCTGGGGCTTCACAAAGGCGGTCTTTTAATTGTCTGAATGCTGCCAATTCTTCTTTGTTCAACTCAAGGGGGTCTTTAACCTCCCTTTTTGTCAATTTTACCAATGGTTTGGCAATCAGGGAAAAGTTACTTATCCACTGACGACAGTAGCCAACCATACCTAAGAACATTCTCACTTCTCTTTGAGTCATTGGGGCTCTCATTCCTCTGATAATTCTGATTCTGTCTATTGTTACTTTTCTCAGCCCTTTTTCAATGTTATGTCCTAGATATTGTACTACTTTTTTGCAGAATTGCAATTTTGTCGGAGATACTTTTAGTCCTCCGTCAGCCAAATGATTCAGCAAAGCTATCTTGTCCGTTTCACAAGCTTCGCGTGTTTTCGACGCCACCAATAGGTCTTCGATATACTGGACCAGAACTGAATTCTCAGGCATTGTTAAACTTTCCAGAGATTTCTTTAGCAACTGATTGAATATTGAGGGGCTCTCTGTGTACCCCTGTGGGATTCGGCACCATGCCAAAATACGCTCTCCAAACCGAAATGCAAAAATCGGCTGGCTGTCATGATGCAACGGAATGGAAAAGAAAGCATGACACAAATCAATTACTGTGTACCATTCTGCATCATGGGGAATCTGATACAAAATCACCGATGGATTTGGAACAATGGGACAACATGACACTACGATCTTGTTAATCTTTCTCAAACCCTGCACAATCCTGAACTTCCCATTGGGCTTTTTCAGTCCCATTATAGGTGAGTTACATGGACTGCTCATTATTTCCCTCAACACTCCTTGTTGAATCATTTTCTCTATTAAAGGCGTCACTCCTTCAATTATTTCAGGTGTCAGTCTATATTGTGGAATGTTTGGATAAATCACTCCTTCTTTTAGGGTAATTTTTACTGTATCTATATTTCTCATAAGGCCTACATCTTCTCCAGTAAAGTTCCAGACTCCTGCTTTCACTGACTGCTTCAATTCTTTGGGTAATTCATCAGGGTTGAATACGGCATAGGTTCCTGCGATTTCATTCTCTTGATTAGCTATGGTCATTTTATACAATACATCCTCATCTGGTGTCTCAAATGCTATTCCATCTGGAGTACAGAATATAGTGCAATTCATCTTGCACAGAAGATCCCTTCCTAACAAATTCACAGGACTGGTATCGCACACCACAAATCGGTGCATGTCTGTGAATTTCCCTATTTTAACCTTTACCGGTTTGGTAAGGTAGGTCCTAATCTGGGTGTTTGACACACCAACTACTTGGATTGTTTCATCCGAGAGAGGAAGATTCTTCACATCTGCTGACCTGACAGTAGATCGCGTAGCTCCAGTGTCTACTAGAAAAGTAATGTTTTCATCATTAACTTTCCCATCCACAAATGGTCCTGTCTGATCTATTTCTAGAGTTGTGCCAAGTACGCACTCTTCTTCCTCTCTTCGGCACCATCAATAATTCTCTTCTGACTCACTCTCGTCATTTCGCAGCCAATATTGTGAAACAGCGCTCGCGCGTTGTGGTTTGTTTACCTGTTCTTCATTGTAGAATCCCACTTCTTTGCTATATTTCTGGGTATTTCTGCTTTGCGGTAATGGCGGTTTTGGCACCTGATTCTGTGGATTTACAGCCTTCTGCTGTTGCTGTGGTGGGCCACTCACCTCACACTGCACCTGTGGATTCAATGATGGATTTTCATTATTAGTACTTGATGGATATTTACACTCAGATTTCCAATGCCCTAACCTTCCGCAATTGTGGCATGGAAACTTCTTTTTGGCTTCTTCTATATTACCCTTTCCCTTTCCTGGGCCAAATCTCGGTTTGATTCCTGGGTTATTGGCTTGTTCGACTAGCTGAGCTTCCTGTCTTTCTGCGACTTTCACCTGAGCCCACATTGCCTTTTCTTTTAGTTTTCTCTGCTTTACCTCAATATCATCACTAAAGTATTTAGCCTGTCTCAGGATTTCATCAATCTTCTTGCTTTGCCAATCTACAGTGTGCTGCTTGATCATTTCACCAATTTCGGGACGTAAACCATACACAAATCTGTACACAAAATGACTTAGATCCTTTTCTCCCAGATTTTCATCTCCACTAAACTGTTTGAAAGCTAGTATTAGTCTTTCATAGAAAGCGTGAACTGATTCTTTCACTTCCTGATGCGTTCGATCTATGTTAACCCAATCTGTTTCTTTGGGAGGCACTTTGTTTTTCAAAAATACCATAAATTGTTCGTATTTCTTCATTACCTCGGGGTCGGGTGCTCCTGTTTTGGGATCTCTCGGGTATTCTTTAGCTGGCCAGTCTATGACTATTTTGCATTCTGCAGTACTTGGGACACTTTCTGCCCCTGACCACTGGCACAGCGAATTGCATTTGCAGTACAATTTCATGTTATCTTCACTACTAGATCAGTTTCTTTTCCATCGTTTCTTTGCTCCATTTTTTCACCGCTATTATATTCATAAACTTTCCGATCCGCATGCAAAGTATTGTGGCATTTTTCCAGATTTCTAATGCTCCTGTAGGGCCATCCGTACCTCTCATCAAGAACACGACATAAGCCAAATTCATCGATAGCAGTTTATTCAAACCCAATGCATTTCGGGCCTAAAGGGGCCCTTCGTCATGGGAAACTGTAAATAACAATTGTTCAATAATTAAAATTCCATACCACCAATGTGTACACATACATCTCATTTTTAAAAGTTTTTCTTCATATCACAAACTCAACTGTTCATAACCTTTTAAATGTATTATAAACGTTACTCGATACTATCATCCCTTCAGTGCCTGGGTCCTCGGCTCGGTCTCTTCACTTGACCATTAGCAGTATAAAAAATTAATATCGCACAGTGATACAATACTATATTTCCCCCTGCTTGTACTTCCACTCCCGTCCTTCCCTTCAGCTTTCACCCAACAAAACCTTCCTTTTCCTCTCCACCCGTCAGGACGTTCCTCTTCAAACTTCCCTTTGCTCACTACACTCTGTTTCCTTACTTGTCTTTATGATGTCACCCTCCTGTTATGAACACTTTTCACTCCTCCCATCTAATCTCCACTAACCATCTCAGAAAGTTCCCCTCATTTTTTCTTTTGCTCCCGCCTGTTATTAAACACTTTTAACTGCTCACATCACATCCTAATCCATCAGCTTTCTCCCAACAAAACCTTCCCTTTCACCTCCTCCCATCAACACATCCCTTTTCACGCTTCCCTTTATTCACTCCTCCCCACTTCCTTGCATGTTTTCCTCACGTACCTGCTAACAAACGAACTTCCTTCGTTCACCATCCCGAAATATTCTCCATTTTCTTTTACGCCCGCCTGTTTTTAAACCCTTTTCACTCCTCCCATCTAGCCGCCTGCCACCTAATCTCCACATGATTATCACCTGCGCCACTTTCTAAACTCCCAAGGCTCCTCAAAAACTACTGCTCCCGTCATGCATTAACTTGGAGAAAGTATCGGAAACTAAATACATGTGACAATTTTAAAACATTTCAATGCAACATTAATCATTTTAAAATCATTGCCAATCGTGTACATCATGTGTTAAAGATCAATGTTATGTTGGAAAAAATTTCCTGTTCTACTGACAACAAATAATAAACATGCTTCGTAAATTTCGATGTTCCGCCTTGCATGAGGATGAAATGCAAGATTACCAAACTGTTTCTTTTGTCAATTTTTCTTTGATGGGTGTTAACCCGGTAGGGCATGACTTGCATAAGCACTATATGTGGTTGTACGGGTTGCGACACCTAATTCACCCAATTCATCAAAATCTTTGAAAGTCCTTACTGACACGGCGTGCTCAATGGTATCGTGCCCAGCCCAACTGGCACGTGTATGACAAAACTGCAGTACTTGGGACACTTTCTGCCCCTGACCGCTGGCACAGCGAATTGCATTTGCAGTACATTTTCATGTTATCTTCACTACTAGATCAGTTTCTTTTCCATCGTTTCTTTGCTCCATTTTTTCACCGCTATTATATTCATAAACTTTCCGATCCGCATGCAAAGTATTGTGGCATTTTTCCAGATTTCTAATGCATTCTGCCCATAAGTCGGCTGGCACTATTATATCAAATAGGCTATTTAGATCAATCCACAGCACCTTTGACAACTTAACAAATCTGTCTACCTGTCTGTACCACTCGACAGGCTTTTCTCGCAATCGAGGGAAGTCATTTGTAAATGACAAAATGTCCTGTCTTGTCCAAGGGACATGCACATATCCCCCTCCTGGAATCTCTCTCATGGGAAACTCTGTCACTACCTTTTCCTTTTCTCTCACAGGAAATGCTGAGAAAGTTCTGTCTGAGGTATCATCCCGCTTCCTATACCACCTGCTTTTCCATTTGTCCACATCTCCCCATTTCCTTAACAATGTGATTATGTCCTTAATCTGCCCTATTCGTCCTGCAGTGTTCAGATTCTCAATATCCTTATCCGTGAAATCCACCCGGTAAGGCTTCTGTAAAGCTTTTACCTTGTCCATGTCAATTCCCATTTCACTTGCTATTTCTTCTAGCCTGTCATGTAAATTCTTTGCTCTCCAAGTGACACTCTTACATAAGAACAACAGCTCTTCATCCTGGTCATTTTTCAGCTTTTCTGTGGGACTTGTTCCTACTATTAATTCTTCTAACACCATGCGTAATTTTGCCACATCAACGGTTTGGGATTCTTTCTCTTTTCCTTGCAAGCCCTTCAGCCATTCACTCAATTCATCTGTAGTTATACCCACCGATTTCTCTACATTCCCTGGTTCTGTCATTCTCTGTGGTTCTAATATCGATCCTCCTACTGTTCTGTTTCTCTCTACAAAATCAGGACTATAAAACGGGTTATTTGACACGTTTAGTTCTCCTTCACTCATTGTGTGTCTCCATGGATTCTCCCTTGCATTCATTAGGGGTTGCTACACTTGTCTATTGCTTACATATGGAACTGTTAGACCATGCTCCCTTTCTTTCTGCTTCTCAAAAATGGGCATAACTGGACCTATGGTTACAGGGACTGTAACTGCTTCTAGATTTTTAGTCAATTCTCTTATTTTCTCTGTCGGTTCTAACGTGGTTTTTGCTAATTCCCTCGAATTTTCACTTTCAGTCTTATTTTCCATCTCTCTTTCCCTAAGGGAATTTCTTCTCTTTACCTCTGGAGTTGCAATTTCTGTATTGATGATTCGCAGGGTTTCCCTCACTGGAGTACCTGAGGTCAGTGTCTCTGATTCCTGTCTGTACGGAGGTGGGCTTTTGTAAAACATATCATCTAGGATATCATCCTCTATTTCATTTGCTCCACACCTTCTGGGTTCTACATTATGCCTTTTCTCTATACACTTCCTCCCTTCATTTTCCCCTGCAGTTCTTACGGGAAACAGTCCTTCAGTCATACTTGCGTCTCGCCACCTTCTCATTCGATCACAATGAGTTTCACGATCATTTGGCCGTCCGAACATATATCTATATCTACTGCCATTTCTCTGTTTTTCTCGCTCATGCATTTCGTCTTCCCACTCAGTCAAAGCTTCGAACTGCGTCGGTCTAGGCCGCGGATCTAAGCTCATCATTCTCTCCCGCAAGTTCCTTAAAATTGCCAAATTAAATGAACCATTTTCTGGAAACGCTAAAACTCCGTCTTCCTTTGTATACTTTGCCCAATTGTCTAACCAAATGCAAGTATGATATCCATATTTCGCAACCATGAAGGATGCGGGTGTTTTGTCGGAGGAAATAACTGTCCTTCCCTAGTCACAATCTCTTTGTCTATCACGAACCATCCTTTTATTTTACTAAACAAGGATTTTTTCTTCTTCTCGGCTGAATGATAATACATTTTCCTTTTTCTCGTGAACCCTTTAGTCTTTTCTTCAACTGTATGATCTTTGGTCCAATAACAACTCGACTCTCACTCACGCACCAATCCTGGCGCGTCTACGTCACTGTCACAATCCTCCAATCCCAGCGCGACTCACACTAACGCACCAATCCTGGAGCGTCTACGTCACTCTGTACTTCTCCAATCCTAGCGAGGCTTTTCACTAACGTACCAATCCAGAGCGTTTTACTCTTCTGACTAGCTGTCCAATCCCAGCGTGGTCTTTCTGATGTCAGCAGCCGCTGCAGCAGCTCCTGCTCCTGACTCCTGTCTCCAGTCTACCCCTCCTTTACAAGACTACTCGGTAGACTTTGTTTCAATTTTTACAAACCCGTTAGTTACAACATATAAACATCTCCATTGTCTGCTTCGCTAACCACAGAATAGCAATAGACCTTTCTCACGAGAATCCTGTCTTTCCCGAGAGCAGCGCTTACCTCTGCCCTAGTACAGAATCGTTACTTCCGTTGATAAAGTAGCACATCCCTCTACTTCACCCTTCTATCAAGCATCAATTAACTGTTTCTCCAGAATTAAGACACATAGTTGGAAACGCAATGCTCCTGAGAAATAAAACCAGAGTTTCACAATTAACCCGAATGCTATTTCATTCACGCACTTTCACGCAAGAATGTAGTACATTCACACAGAATCCTGTCTTTTCCGAGAACAGCGAACAGTCTGTCCTACTACAGAATTATGACACACGTTAACAAAGCAGTGCTTACCTCTACTTTGTCCTTCTAACAAGCTCAGAGAACACCTGCTACCTTTTCAGTGATAAGCGTTATCGGTATGCCAATTGGTTTCCTGGTACTTAAGACCAAAATTTCACAGGTAACCCTTTGCTATCATTCATACTTCTCTGACACAGAGAATATCACTAATGGTAACACACGGCGATGTCACCGAATCAAACCTAGACAATGCGTCGTGCAACTTCAATTGTCACACGTTTCTCCCATGTACCTACGGGCAACCACAATCCCGTCTTTCCCGAGAGCAGCGCTTACCTCTGCTCTGCTACGGAACTGTTACCAATTCCCGACTTCCTACATCCCAGAAGTCGTGCAGACAACATAAAACTCAATACGACTTCAACATATAGTGTTAGAGTCGGGACCAGCTCTTCTCTTTTCGCTGGCGGGTGACACAGGAGCAGAATGACGTAAGCTCCCAATTCCTCCTCAGAACTCCCCAGCCACGTACAATATTAAATGCGTAGCCAGAAGAGCCCCAAAATGGGGAAAGGGGAATTGGACAGAGAAGAGAATGCACACACATGTTGTCTTCCTTTCTTCTTCTTCTTATGTTGTCTATTTTTCTTCTGGTCTACTGTTCTAGTATGCTGAAAAATAAAATTACATGTAAATCACTCTCTGACTTCTCTTCTCTTTCTAACCTTGTTCTCCTAAATTCGCTCTAAACCTACCCAGGAGCTGTGTGCCTTTGCTTCTCTTCTTATGCTACTTGTTCTTCTGTTCTTAGTATCATTCACTGTAATGTAATGGACTTGTGTTATTTGTTATTCATTCTCTTATTTCTAACTTGTAATTTCTCTCCACAGGTGCTCACTTACAGGACAGAGAACTGCAGCCTTGGTAAGTTTCCTTTTCTTCTTCACCTATATATATATATCTTATTATCTAACTACAGTTGCTTCACTGTTGTTATTTTTCGTCACTGAGGTTAGACGCTATTTCTATTCTCTTAACCTTTTCTGAGTCATATGGATTCTGACCTCATGCGTGTTTTCACTCTCTAATTTGTATGAGAGACTATTAGGAAACGGCATTCACTTCAAACAAAAATGCCGCCACCTCTCAGAACTCTCGTCGAGTACCTTGTACTATTTAATATTCAAGACTTGTGCTGACTCTAGACTCGTACAAGATGACTTATTCAGAAATACTGCGCACTCGCTGTAAGGAAACGGAGCTTCTGGCGAGCATACGCAGTTACAAGTTTTACGGACCCTTTCTCAAGCAAAATTGGAACTGTCTTACTTAGAATAGCTGGCTGTACACAAACTCAAATATTTCATCAGGATTCTCGCGACGCTTAGCTTCTTTTCCCTAAACTAACGCGACACGTTTAAGACACCTCCTACTCCTCCTACTGTTCAGGTGAAGTGCGCAGCTCTCTGCGCGCCTCACCTGTAACACTCCAATCTGCCAATCTGACTAGAGCGCTGACCCGTTTCCTATTAAGGAACAAACTGCCGCCATGTTGCAATCGACCTTGCACTCAATGCTGTTTACACAGTTTAGACAACACGGCAACCATCATTCCTTTCTTCTTATACTGGATACCTTTCTTGATATGAGACCCTTTAGTTGGGGACCTGACAGTACCCTCCCTCAAAGACCTTCCTTCCTTCTGGATCTTGTTTGGGAATCTTCTGTGAAATTCTGCTATTAGTCGTGGAGCATTTACTTCAGACTCTGGCTCCCAAGATCTCTCCTCAGGACCATAACCTTTCCAGTCTAGTAAGTAATATAACTTTCCTTTTTGCAGTTTAGAGTCTAGGATCGGTTGAACTTCAAACTCCTCTCCTTTCTCAGTTTGAATTGGCTTTGGGGTCTTACTTAATCTAACTTCTGGTACTGCCTTTTTTAGTAAAGAAACATGAAAGACTGGGTGTATACGTAATCTCTTGGGTAATTTTAACTGATAATTTAATGTGCTTAGCTTTTTTTTTATTGGATAAGGTCCAATAAATCGTGGTTGAAACTTTCTAACCCCTTTTAGTCTGAGATTTTTTGAATTTAACCAAACCTTATCTCCCACTACCAACTCAGGTTCTTTTCTTCTCTTTCTGTCTGCGTAGTGTTTGTAATTTGCCTTTGCTACAGTGAAATTTTGGATAGCTCTACAATGAACTTGTGTCAGTTGTTCTACCAAATCAGATACTGCGGGAACATCAACTTCTTGGAAGTTTATGGAATGTTGTGGATGTCTACCAGCATTCAAAAAGAACGGAGTGTAACCAGTAGAAGCATTTGTAGTGTTATTATGTGCAAATTCTGCTGCCCATAGATAATCTGTCCAGTCTCCTTCCTGTTCTAGTAGACACATTCTTAGATACTGTTCCAGTTCCTGATTGGTGCGTTCTGTTTGTCCATCAGACTCTGGGTGGAAACTAGTGGAGTATCTGTTCTCTCTGTTCAAACGCTTAGTGAATGCCTTCCAGAAATGAGACAGAAACTGAGAGCCCCTATCTGACACTAAAACCTTAGGTATGCCATGTGCGCGAACTACATGCTGGCTGAAAGCATCCGCTAAAACCTTGGCAGATGGCACCCCCTTTAAAGGCACAAAATGCGCCATCTTTGTAAAGGCGTCCACACAAACTAAAATGGTATCATAACCATGGCTAGAGGGTAAATCTACTACGAGATCTAAGGTTACAGTGTGCCAAGGAAAAGGAGGGGTGGGTAAAAGCTGTAACAGACCTTGTGGACGTCTTCTTTCTGATTTTCCTTTTGCGCAAGTCTCACAAGTTGCCACATACTGATGTATGTCCTTGATCATGTTTGGCCACCAGAACCGTCTGCGCACCAATTCCTTAGTCTTGTTGATGCCCTTGTGCCCTGCTAAGATACTATCATGACATTCTTTTAAAGCCTTTAATTGCATCTCTGGAGTGGGCAAGTATAATGCTCCATTGTGATAGGGTAGACCTTCTCGAATTTCTCTCCTGGAATCTTCCTTTAACCAACTCCTCATTTCTTCACAACTCAAGGTATCAGATTTCTCTCGATTCTCAACTGTTTCTTGTAATACGGCGTTGATTTCCTTTTCCGCTGGAATAATTGCCTGATCTAGAACCTTTTCCATAACTCCTTCCGTCTCTAATCTGGATAGGGCATCCGCCTTTCCATTCTGGGTTCCGGGTCGATAAGTAATGACAAATTCATATTCAGAGAAATACAAGTACCAGCGTAGCTGTCTGGGAGTTAAAGTTCTGGCTGATTTTTAAAATTTCAAATTTCGGTGATCAGTATACACTGTTACTACATGCCGAGCTCCCATCAGATAATGCCTCCATTCCTTGAAAGCATCTTTAATGGCCAGTAATTCTTTTTCTGTGATAGTATAATTGATTTCTGGGGGTGTTAATTTTCGAGACTCCTCCCAAGGCCAGATTCGATGCATCCGTTTCAACAAAGAATGGTTCCGCAGGATCTGGATGCAACAAAATAGGCGCTGTGGTGAAATCCTTTTTTAACCGCACAAATGCTGCCTCAGCTTCCGCATTCCACTGGAAAGGAACTCTCTTCTTCAATAAACGTGTGATTGGAATTAACTTTTTTGAGAAGTCCTGGATAAACCTCCTATAAAAGTTGGCAAATCCTATGAAACTTTGGATTTCCTTAACTGATGTAGGGAATTTCCACTCAATCACAGCCTTTATCTTGTGTTCATCCATGGTGATTCCTCCAGGAGCAAGTACAAATCCCAAAAACTCGACTGAGGTTACATCAAAGGCGCATTTGTCCAGTTTGACAAATAACCCATTCTCACGAAGTCTTTGTAGTACTTTTTTGACATGTTCTTCATGTGTCTCTACTTCTGTCGAGTAAATCAGTATATCATCGATATATACAATCGCTATCTGATCTATGCAATCCTTCAAAACATCATTTATAAAATGTTGAAATGCTGCTGGTGCATTGCATAGCCCATTCGGCATCACCTGGTATTCAAATAAACCTTGCTTAGTTCTAAATGCCATCTTCCACTCATCTCCTTCTCTGATTCGGACCAGGTGGTAAGCTCCTCGCAAATCAAGTTTTGTATAGATTTTAGCTTCTTTCACCTGGTCCAGAAGAGTGGAAATCAGAGGTAAAGGGTAGCGGTTCTTGATTGTTATCCGGTTTATTGCCCTGTAGTCTATGCACGTGCGTAATTCTCCACTTTTTTTTTTTAATAAAAAACAAGGGGGAAGAAACTGGAGACTGCGAAGGCCGAATGAAACCATTCTCTAGATATTCTGCCAGATAATTCTTTAAGTGTTTATCTTCTTGTTCGGTCAAAGCATAGATTCTACTGCAGGGTAAATTCACTCCAGGTTCCAAATCTATCTTACAATCATACTCACTGTGAGGAGGTAATTTCTTTGCTTCGACTTCATTAAAGACATCCTGGTATTCTTGATACTTTTCAGGTAAGGTCACCGTGTCTATCAGACAGACCAAATTTTCATTTTCACTTAAATGATAAGCAGGAGATTTATCTGTTCTGATTTTACAGTCTTTGAGACAATTTTCCTTGCTGTAATTTGAGTTCAAGGTTATCGTTCTTGCTGCCCAATCTATGGTGGGGTTATGCTCGGTGAGCCAAGGTAACCCTAAGATCAATTGAAATTGGGGCGCGTCAATTAAATTGAATTGTAAAATTTCGCGATGTCCTTCTGTAGTTTCTAGTTGCACTGGTTCTGTGTGGCTCACGATGGGGCCTGATGACAGATTGGTACCGTCTACGGCTCTGACTGGTTCACTCTTCTTTTTCCGGATTGCTTGTAATCCAATTCTCTCTGCAAACCGTAAATCGCAGAAATTACCCGTTGCTCCAGAGTCTATCATCACAGCAATCTGTTCCCATCTATTTTCTCGATAGCTCAGAGTTACAGATATCACCAAATGAGGAGCGGCTGATTGCAATGTATTTGCCAAAGCATGATTCTTTGGAGCTGAATTTGTTTCTGCAACCACCAGTCCAACTCCATCTACTGGTGGCGCGTGGCGTTTTCCGCCGACTGTCTCTTGGGCTTTTTGGGGCAATCCCGAACAAAATGCCCGCTTCCTCCACAATAGAGACACAATTTATTGTTCCTCCTCTTTTCCTTCTCCTCCTTTGTAAGAGGTCCACGGATAGTTCCTATTTGCATGGGCTCAATTCCGCGATTGGAATCATGTTCCTTGTGAGGTTCGTATCTGGCCCTATCGAAACGCGGTACACTGGGTCGATAATCTCGTTTCTTCTCGCCCCTTCTCTCGCTCTGGCGAAAATCAATCTCCAATACTAGGTCCACCAAAGCGGAGATGTCAGTAGGACGATTGGGAACTTGCGCTAAAGCATCCTTTAATTCATCCTTTAGCCCCCGATAAAATACTGCTGCTCGTTTGTTCTCTGGCCATTCCGTCTCTAACACCAACTTGTTGAATTGTGCCAAGTATGCCACTAATTCTCTGTTTCCTTTTCGGATCTCCAAAAGTTCATTATCTGTAGCTTGAGACACCTTTCGACGATCAAAAATTTGCATGAACTCTTTCTTGAAGTCATCTAAATTAAATAGCACAGGGTCGTTTCTGGTGACCAAGGGCATTGACCAAGCTGCGGCATCCCCACTTAAGTAAAATAGGATAAATGCCACATGAGACTGCGCACCAGGAAACAGTGCAGGTCTGAATGAATGAATGAATGAATGGAAGATTTACATAGCGCATAGTTACCCTCGGGCATCCCAGCGCTTTCTCCAGAGTGACCAACAAAAAGAAGCTGACAGTTCGACCGCTTTAAGCCGGGAAGAGGTACGTTTTCAGAAGTTTCCGGAAACGTAAGAAACACGTCTCTGTGCGCAAACACAGGGGAAGATTGTTCCACAGGATGGCTATATTAACTGAATATCTCCGCCCCCCGGCCCGAGCCCTTCTAACTCTAGGAACTTGAAGAAAATGTTTTTGGTCCGAACGAAGGGCCCTGTTAGCTTTATAAGGCACAGCTAAATTCCGCAGGATAGGAGGTCCCTTCCCCTGAAGAATTTTGTGCGCAGTACAAAGAGCCTTAAATTTGACCCTTTCGCGCACCGGAAGCCAGTGCAAGGCTATCAGAGCGGGTCTGGCTGATTGCGTCCTAGGTGTATTCATAAGAAGCCTAGCCGCAGCATTTTGTACTTGCTGAAGTTTATTAAACGTGACTTCAGGGGCACCTAAAAAGATGATATTACTGTAGTCTAATCTAGATACAATAAGCCCCTGAACAAGTAGCTTCCTAGACGGCCAAGGTAACAGGGGGAGAACTTTCCGAGCTGCACGGAGAAGACCAAAGCACACTCCTGACGTTTTTTTTGCCTGAGTCCTAAAGGACAGGTCACGTTCCAGCCAAAAACCCAAACTTTTAATCTCTTCTTTAGGGCTCGGCAAAGCTCCCATGCAACTGGGCCAGCTGGACAGAGGAAGTGAGGGGGTTTTGCGTCCGAGCAGAATTAGTTCGGTCTTTGAACCATTCAGCTTCAACGCTGAATCGCACATCCAGGTGTGAACCTTAGACATGCAGGAATGCAGCGAGTCGGAATTCTCCACCAGTTGGGATAGGGTGACCACCAACTACGTGTCATCGGCATAGCTGACGATCTTAATGCCAAATGGGGCCACTACATCTTCCAGGGGGGCCATGTATACATTAAATAATGTAGGGCTCAGAGAGGAGCCCTGAGGCACGCCACACTGGAGGGGGATGGAGGCCGAACGTTCGCTACCTTCCCAAACCTGATACGTCCGGTCGCAAAGAAATGACTTGAGCCACTTCAATGCCACACCTGCCACCCCTATATCTGCCAGCCGTTGGATCAACACTTGATGGTTCACCGTGTCGAAAGCAGCACTGAGGTCCAGGAGGATCACTGCCACTGACCCTCCCGAATCTAAAATGCTCCTCGCTTCCTCAACGACTGCCAGAAGAGCAGTGTCAGTGCCCTGCCCTGGCCGGAAGCCGGTTTGGGAACCTCGCAACAAGCCATTCGCCTCCAGGAAGTATGACAGCTGCCGGTTCGCTAGTCTTTCGGCAATCTTACTAAGACCAGGGAGGCGGGAAATAGGCCTGAAATTTGCCAAATCCGACGAATCTAGATTCAGTTTTTTCAACAAAGCCTTTACCACTGCCCTTTTCCAGCTCGGTGGTACCAAACCCTGCGCAAAGGAGGCATTGATAAGGTCCGCAACTGGGGCTGCGATGGTAGTTACTACCAATTTCAAAAATCTCATAGGGACCGGGTCCCTAGGAGAACCACTTTTCAACGAACCCAACTCGTTGCGAACTTCATCCACTGAAACTGGCCCGAAAGTATCCAGGTAGCCATGAGCACCTCGAGATTGGTTATCTATAAGTGTAGTTCGGGCAACCTGTGGAAGGGTGCTAAGAATATTAACTAATTTCATATTAAAATAGTTTGCAAGCTCCTTACATTTCTCGCCAGGGCTATCAAGGGTTGCCAACGGCTCGGGAACTTTAAGACGTTCATTTACCACCTTAAAAGTTTCTCTGGAGGAATTAGCAGAACTATATATTCTCTCCTCAAAAAATTGGGCCTTCGCAAGATGGAGAGCAGCTTTATACGCCCTCATTGCCGTGCGATAATCCTTTTGCCTCGCCTCTACCCCCTCCTTTCTCCATGCCCTCTCCAGCCTCTTACAGCCCCTCCTGAGTGATCTCAAGTCGAGCGTATACCATAGAGCCGAAACCGACCTCTTCTCCCTTATTCTTTTCCTAGGAATGATAACATCAGGAGAGCTGGTCAACCACTGGTTGATATTTGCATCTGCGCACACCGGGTCCGCAACATATGAAGGGCGCGAGCCTTCCAAAACATTAGCCCAGCTGTCAGCCGACAGCCTAGACCAGGCTCTCTCCAAAGAATGAGCCTTTGGGAGAGGGATCATAGTGATAGAGATCTGGGTATCTAGAATATTCCCACTACCACGAATAGAGTAATCTCACAGTTACACGCACATACATTCATCATACGCTAGGGCCCATTTCACTAACATACGTTCAAATACTCTAGCAGCAATAAACCTGTGGAAAGAAAACCTCCTAATCACCCAGCATCTATATCGAGGTCGATAAGACCTAGTTTTTGTGACTGTCCTTAACACAATCTATACAATATATACAACAATGATCAAAAATGTACACCCAATAATTGACAAGAAAGAATATCCAACACCATGTTTAAAATTATATTGCTTTATCTAAAGTTAATCAAAGTAAATCAATCAGAGTATATCATTTTCTCATAGTTACCTATTCTAACTAAATGTCAGAACGGATCAGGACAAGTCTCTCGGTAAAAGTCTCTCAAAACGAAGTCCCTTCAGCATCGATCCTCAGCAACGCAGATTCACGCGGCAAAGGCAAAATGGCAAGTGGAAAAATGGCGCGCCTAGCCTCTCTAGACTAACAGTTCTTATAATATTTTAGACAATAGAAAGATACATTGGGAACATGTAAAAAGATTGTAATGTCCGCCGGACCTGCTGAGCAGAGCGAGAAGGAAGGGATGTAACATTGCTACATCTGAAAATCTCCGCTCAGGAAAAGTTCACAAAATATAAAACTACGGAACAGGAACCAAGAAATAGAATGTATCTGAATAGTTCCATCTCTCCTCGGCAATCGAGCCACAGTTCATGAGTTTTCTCTAAGGCTCCTTTGTTTCCCAAGGCTGCCAAGGACACTTTCATTTTTCTTGGAGATCCCCCAAAACTGCTGCTGTCCTCATGGAAAAGTTTTCTCAAACAGGCAATCAAGGACCATGGTCAGTTAGCTTCAGGACCATTTCCAGCAGGGGTCTCCCTCGTCTCAGTTTTCACAGAATAAATCACAGCCAGGCTCAAAATTCAGCCATCTTTTCACAGGCCTCCATAGGCCACAATAGACCATCTTAATTAAAGAAATAAAACAATCGTTACTACAGCATAATGATTAAACAATGTTAACCCCACTAACACCCGTATGTGTATGTATTTATCTAGCTCTTGCAACATAAAAAGCATTAATTCGAAAAGCGTTTTGTGCTCAAAAATAAACAGCACACAGCAACGTTTAAACATGAAAACACGCACATTATAGTTACTCAGCACATTTATGCACACTCATGTGTAACTCTCTTTTTTTTTTTTTAAGACAAACGGATTGATTAATATAAACACACTTGCACAAGACAAATAGTTAATTATTAATTATTAATAAATTAGTATAACGAATAGACATGCCAGAGCTTCAAAAGCCATAGAATTTTCAAACAGAAAACTCTGCTCCAGCAATAGCCCGCTTAATATGCCAGGTAAAAGGCACCAGAAAATGATCTGACCACGGAAGGGGCAAAGGAGACATGGTTTTAAGAAAGGGCATGTTAGAAAAGATAGGATCCAACAAATGACCCTTAACATGCGTAGCTCCTAAGTTGGAGAGATTCAGCTCAAAGGCTTTAAAATCGCTCAACAGGTCTGCCGCTGTAAGATCATCTGGATCGTTAAAATGGAGGTTGAAGTCTCCTAACGCTAGAAAGTTGGCTGTGGAGGCAGCTAAAGGCATAGCAGTCTCCATCAGCGAACTCACGAAGTTACCCACACACCCTGGGGGGCGGTAGACCAATAGACCTGCCACCGACAGCGTAGATGAAATCCACAGAGAGAACTGACAGCTCTCACAGTCTAGAACTCCTCCGGGCTGCGCCCTACACACAAAACTGTCTCTATAGATAATGGCAATGCCGCCCCCTCGCTCCACCGGTCTATCCAGATGGTATATAAGGAAGCTTGGGGGGAGACCTTGGACTATGTCAGCTCCAGCACTCGACGTAATCCAAGTTTCAGTCAAAAACAGGACATCTAAGTTCAGGTCCTGTATCAGAAAGTTAATCTCGAAAGAATTGCTAGGAAGAGATCTACAATTCAGGAGTGCCATAGCTAGGCCATTCCTACGCTTTCCTGACTCAGTTGACTGACAACTCCTTCAACCCAGAAACGGTTTGACACATGAGTGCATGTACTTACATGATAAATCTTTAGGGGGGCGCAAAGAAAGGAGATCCTCGCCAGAGTAAGTAATCCTTATGGCATGTGCTTTTGCCAAGAGGTCTGGCCCTAAGCCCGGCTGGGCCCGGACGGGCACAGACGAGCTGGACTCTGGCGTGACTCCGGCGGTGCTCCGGCGTACCCGCTGCGCGTAACCGCTGCGCGTCCGCATGGCCTCCTTAAAAGGGGTCAAGCGTCCTTGTGACGCTCCCCCGACCAATCCGCTGTCGCCTCCCGCAGTCTAACAGTCCTATACTGCTCTAAGATGGCCGCCAAAGTTCCCAAATGACGTGGAAAGGACCCGCAAAAGCGCGGTGCAAAAACAATTATAGTGCAGGTGAGTGGGCCGATTTTAAAAACAGGGGAAAAGGCAAAGCAACCTCAAATTAAATATAGCAACAAGGACAGTGTTTAAAACGCCTCTCAACCAGCGAAAAAAGCAGCAAATAGCGCAGCGCGCTCTGACTGCTCCAGGGAGTCAGTCACTCCACCAGCAAGGCTTGAGCCTCAGATTTGCCCTCCTTAAAAGGGGTCAAGCGTCCTTGTGATGCTTCCCCATGACCAATCCGCTGTCGCCTCCCGCAGTCTAGCAGTCCTATACTGCTCTAAGATGGCCGCCAAAGTTCCCAAATGATGTGGAAAGGACCCGCAAAAGCGCGGTGCAAAAACAATTATAGTTCAGGTGAGTGGGCCGATTTTAAAAACAGGGGAAAAGGCAACGCAACCTCAAATTAAATATAGCAACAAGGACAGTGTTTAAAACGCCTCTCAACCAGCGAAAAAAGCAGCAAATAGCGCAGCGCGCTCTGACTGCTCCAGGGAGTCAGTCACTCCACCAGCAAGGCTTGACCCTCAGATTTGCCCTCCTTAAAAGGGGTCAAGCGTCCTTGTGATGCTTCCCCATGACCAATCCGCTGTCGCCTCCCGCAGTCTAGCAGTCCTATACTGCTCTAAGATGGCCGCCAAAGTTCCCAAATGACGTGGAAAGGACCCGCAAAAGCGCGGTGCAAAAACAATTATAGTGCAGGTGAGTGGGCCGATTTTAAAAACAGGGGAAAAGGCAAAGCAACCTCAAATTAAATATAGCAACAAGGACAGTGTTTAAAACGCCTCTCAACCAGCGAAAAAAGCAGCAAATAGCGCAGCGCGCTCTGACTGCTCCAGGGAGTCAGTCACTCCACCATAAAGTGCAAGGAACATTGTGTTAAGAAGACTTGAGCCTTCTGGGGGTCTCCACTAAAGCATTCAGGGGGTGCTAGGGGAATCACCGGAGATAAGGAATGTATTACTTGAGTGTTTACCTTTGACTGGGATGAAGCTGATTCCCCAAATGAACCCAAAACTGGGGAAGATATCTTAAACCCATCTCCCGAAACTAAACTCCCTATTCTTTGTGCCAATTGTGCCAAGTAGTGTGGCTCAATGATTAGAGCGGCAGACCCTGATGCAGAGGTTTAGCCTGGGACCAGGGCTCAATTCCCTGCCTTGGTGGGTCTTGAGCTCAAATATTCCACGTACCTGATAATTCTCGTCTCGATGCCTATTCCAATCATGGAGTCCCACTCTGCAACTCTGGGCAATAGCTTGCTTAATCTCCACAATGGCCCCCACAACGCTAAGGATGCCTGGCCTCCACCTTGGGGGTGCCCAGGAGTGGATGCCTCACAGGGAAAGCCAGGATGGGTTCCACAGCGGTATTCGTACAAGCGCCTTGAGACCATTGCGGTTGAGTAGTGCGCTATACAAGTCTTAAATTTACCTTTACATTTTTTGAGTTCTCTATTTTCTTCTCTAACTGTAATTAATTCTCTCTGCATCTCATCCAAAATGCCCCCCAGCTTCTTTAAATCCAAACCTTCCGCCATTCTGCTCAGGTGCCTATACCTCGTGGGCACTTCACTCTGTCGGGACCAGCTCTTCTCTTTTCGCTGGCGGGTGACACAGGAGCAGAACGACGTAAGCTCCCAATTCCTCCTCAGAACTCCCCAGCCACGTACAATATTAAATGCGTAGCCAGAAGAGCCCCAATGGGGAAATCTGTCATACAGTAGGGCTTCTTTCATTTGGGTAAAATAGAAGAAAAGTAGAAAAATTGAATTTCCCCAGCTGGGGCTTGAACCCTTGTTAAAAAGCACTCCAAGCTTCAGTGAACTACCACTGGACTGTTTGTTCTCCGATATAATGAACTCTGTCCAAAGCCTTTGTGTCATGGAAGAAAGGTTCTGTCCTTCTTCTATTTCCATGTTGTTTTCCTTTTACATGCCACAAATCTACCCTTGATTTTCGTGATTTATAAACGAAGAGCCCTTCCTTTCTTTCACTCTGGCACTTGCCCCATACTTTTCGTTTTCTTACACAACCATTCCCAAAGTCTCATTCCAGAAATTAAGGGATTTCTTTCATAGCAAACTTTGCCCCCCTTCCACATGCCACAGCATGTCACAAATGTCTGACATGGTCTGGCTTGACTAAAAAGGCCACAAATCTCACAGACACTGCTAAGCGGTGATTTACAAAAGGGCATCCTTCATTTGGGTAAAATAGAAAAAAAAGTAGAAAAGAATATACAATTTAAATTTCCCCAGCTGGGGTTTAAACCCTTGTCAAAAAATATTCCAAGCCAATGTGAAATACCACTGGACCATTTGTTCTGTATTGTTGATTTTTGTCCAAAGGCATTGTGTCAAGGAAAAATGTGCTGTCCATCGTCTATTTCCGTGTCGTTTTCCTTTTACATGCCACAAATGTACACTTGATTTTCGTAATTTATGAACAAAGAGCCCTTCCTTTCACTCTGGCACTTGCCCCATGCATTTCTTTTTCTTACACAACCATTCCCAAAGTCTCATTCCACAAATTAAGGTATTTCATTCATAGGACACCTTTCCCCCCTTCCACATGCCACAGCATGTCACAAATATCTAACATGCACTTGCTTGACTAAAAAGGCCACAAATCGCACAAACACTTTTAAAGTGTGATTTACAAAAGGGCATCTTTCATTTGGGTAAAATAGAAAAGAAATAGAAAAGAATATAAAAATCGAATTTCTCCAGCTGGGGTTAGAAGTCTTGTCATAAAGCACTCCAAGCCCCTGTGAACTACCACTGGCACATTTGCTCTGTATCTCTGTGTTGCATCCCAAGCCTTTGTGTCATGGAGAAAAGGTGCTGTCTTTCTTCTATTTCCATGTCGTTTTCCTTTTACATGCCAAAAATCTACAATTGATTTTTGTGATTTATAAACAAAGAGTCCTTCCTTTCTTTCACTCTGGCACTTGCCTCATGCTTTTCTTTTTCTAACACAACCAGTCCCAAAGTGTCATTCCATAAATTAAGGAATGTCTTTCATTGCAAACCTTGCCCCCCTTCCACATGCCTCAGCATATCACAAATGTCTGACAGGCACTGGCTTGACTAAAAAGGCCACAAATCTCACAGACATTGCTAGGGGTGATTTACAGTAGGGCTTCTTTCATTTGGGTAAAATAGAAGAAAAGTAGAAAAATTGAATTTCCCCAGCTGGGGCTTGAACCCTTGTTAAAAAGCACTCCAAGCTTCAGTGAACTACCACTGGACTGTTTGTTCTCCGATATAATGAACTCTGTCCAAAGCCTTTGTGTCATGGAAGAAAGGTTCTGTCCTTCTTCTATTTCCATGTTGTTTTCCTTTTACATGCCACAAATCTACCCTTGATTTTCGTGATTTATAAACGAAGAGCCCTTCCTTTCTTTCACTCTGGCACTTGCCCCATAATTTTCGTTTACTTACACAACCATTCCCAAAGTCTCATTCCAGAAATTAAGGAATTTCTTTCATAGCAAACCTTGCCTCCCTTCCACATGCCTCAGCAGGTCACAAATGTTTGACATGCGCTGGCTTGACTAAAAAGGCCACAAATATCACAGACACTGCTAGGGGTGATTTACAATAGGGCATCTTTCATTTGGGTAGAATAGAAAAAAAATATAAAAGAATATAAAAATTGAATTTCCCCAACTGGGGCTTGTACCCTTAATAAAAAGCACTCGGAGCCCCAGTAAATTACCACTGGACCTTTTGGTCTGCAGTAAAGACTTTTGTCCAAAGCCTTTGTGTCATGGAAAAAGGTGCTGTCCTGCCTCTATTTCCATGTTGTTTTCCTTTTACATGCCAAAAATCTACACTTGATTTTTGTGATTTATAAACAAAGAGTCCTTCCTTTCTTTCACTTTGGCACTTGCCTCATGCTTTTCTTTTTCTAACACAGCCATTCCCAAAGTGTCATTCCACAAATTAAGGAATTTCTTTCATTGCAACCCTTGCCCCCCTTCCACATGCCACAGCATGTCACAAATGTCTGACATGCACTGGCTTGACCAAAAAGGCCACAAATCTCACAAACACTGCTAAGGGGTGATTTACAAAAGGACATCTTTTATTTGAGTAGAATAGAAAAAAAAGAAAAGAATATAAAAATCTAATTTCCCCAGCTGGGTTTGAACCCTTGTCAAAAGAACTCCAAGCCACTACTCGAACATTTGCTCTCTATTGATGAGATTTGTCCCAAGCCTTTGTGTCATGGAAAAAAGGTGCGGTCTTTCTTCTACTTCCATGTCATTTTCCTTTTACATGCCTCAAATCTACACTTGATTTTCGTGATTTATAAACAAAGAGCACTTCCTTTCTTTCACTCTGGCACTTGCCCCATGCTTTTCTTTTTCTTACACAACCATTCCCAAAGTTTCATTCCAGAAATTAAGGAATTTCTTTCATAGAAAAACTTGCCCCCCTTCCACATGCCACAGCATGACACAAATGACTGACATGCACTGGCTTGACTAAAAAGGTCACAAATCTCACAGACACTGCTAGGGGTGATTTACAATAGGTCATCTTTCATTTGGATAAAATAGAAGAAAAATAGAAAAAAATAGAAAAATGGAATTTCCCCAGCTGGGGCTTCAAACCTTGTTAAAAATCCACTCCAGGCCACAATGAACTACCCCTGGACTATTTGTTTTGCAGTAACAAGCATTGTCCAAAGCCTTTGTGCCATGGAAGAAAGGTGCTGTCCTTCTTCTATTTCCATGTCATTTTCCTTTTACATGCCACAAATCTACACTTGATTTTCGTGATTTATAAACAAAGAGCCCTTCCTTTCTTTCACTCTGGCACTTGCCCCATGCATTTCTTTTTCTTCCACAACCATTCCCAAAGTCTCATTCCATAAATTAAGGGATTTCTTTCATAGCAAACCTTGCCCCCCTTCCACATGCCATAGCATGTCACAAACATTTGACATGCTCTGGCTTGACTAAAAAGGCCAGAAATCTCACAGACACTGCTAAGGGGTGAAATAAAAAAGGGCATCTTTCATTTGGGTAAAATAGAAAAAAAACTAGAAAAGAATATAAAATTTGAATTTCCCCAGCTGGGGTTTAAACACTTGTCAAAAAGATCACCAAGCCCCTGTGAACTACCACTGGACCATTTGTTCTGTACTGGTGACTTTCGTCCAAAGGCTTTGTGTCATGGAAAAAAGGTGCTGTCCTATGTCTATTTCCATGTTGTTTTCCTTTTACATGCCACAAATCTACACTTGATTTTCGTGATTTATAAACAAAGATCCCTTCCTTTCTTTCACTCTGACACTTGCCCCATGTTTTTCTATTTCTAACACAATCATTCCCAAAGTCTCAGTCCACAAATTAAGGAATTTCTTTCATAGCAAACGTTGCCCCCCTTCCACATGCCCAGCATGTCACAAATGTCTGACATTGGAACAACGGGGAAACATGGCGGCGGGCTGACACTGGTCGCGCGAGCTCCTGATCCCAGAGAGGAGGGAGAGAGCGTTTGTTTAGAGGAAACAGCCAAGTTTTAGTAATAGATTAATGCTATTTTTCGCAGTTAGGTAAATTTCCTCCATTTACTTTAAAACTTTGGCTTACCCAGTTCTGCGAGGCGTCCTCCACTTTGGCTTATGGCTTGGGACGCGGAGTTGCAGCAGGGTCTCTGGTGTTACGCCGCGCGCTCGTTTCTGAGGGCTCGCGCAGTGTTCGCGGCAGCTGGCTTCCGGGGCTCGAATGGCAGAGTGAGCACAGGGCATACTCCTATGACGGAGCTGGCGGTGTTGGGGAAGAGCAGGCTGGAGAACGGAGTGAGCAGCGTTGATCCTGGTAAAAGATTTATGCCCCATAATACTCAAGCAAACCGGGAGCAGCGCGGTGTAATAGGAGGTAGGGAATTTGAGGTGATTAATCTTCAAGTTCAAGGCTCCGGGCGAGGGGCTCTGCGACCGATGGAAAGTGACCCTCAATTGTCAGCATCGCAGTTAAAAATACGCCAAGAAGCAAGAGGGACTGATGACGATTGCTGTGATAAGGGGGATACAGAGAATATAGTAAAACATAAATTGGGGGTCTAGTAAAAAAATCGTTACCAGCTTCGGTCACTCCCAGAGGCAAAGGGGAAAGGTAAGGGAGGCAAGGGTGGAAGCAGTAGAGACCTGCTGACTGGTACTGAGTCCTGTGCAGTTTCTCCGAAAAAGAAGTTGTTGAAGATAGGAGGAAAGCCTAAACGCTGTGGCCCAAGGGGGGGGGGTGTCTGTAAAACCCGCGCCCTCCTTGAGATCCTATTTTAAAATTATGGAGCAGGTTGAATCCTCACAGGTACGCAAGCATACACCACCAAATGCTTCACTTTCTTTGGAGAACCGTTTCACCCCGTTGGCAACGTTATCGCAAGGTGTAGAGTCACTAGGTGACAGCTTAAGCCCTGAGACGATCTCTGAGCCCAGTCCTGGCTCTAGTTCCGACTGCATTATTGAGACATCTGAGGGAATAACCATTGGAGGACAGGAAGAGAGTCCTAGTCAAAAACATGATAATCTAAGTGCTGATGGAGGTGAACCTCTTATGGAGAAGATGTTTTTGGCTTTACGTCAAGACATCCTTTCAAAATTTCAGACATCGGAAACAAATCAAAAAGCGATTCATGAGAAATGTGAAGTACTTGAGGAGAGATTGGATGATCTTGCGTCACGTACTGGATTGTCGTACTTTAAAATTTGGGACCGCGTAGGAGGCAGGGCCCTACCCCTGTCTATCCCGGTATTAGCGAACCGCGAATGGTCAATGCGGTATGTACAAGTGCTTTGTGTAACGTTTTAGCTATGAATGCACTATGTATACGTTATTATACATTGACTCCGTGGGTTCCATCTTGGAGCAGTGGCCATCTTATAGTTGCCCTCACATAGGCTACACTTTAAGAACAAATACAGGCCTCTAGAACACATGTGCCTTCCTTTGACTTCTCTGTGACCTGTGCAAACTGACTCCACTGCCCGAGGTCAGCCCTGTCCGGCCGGTTCCTTTTACTGCGGCCAAATGGGATTAGCATCAGGGCCCGAGGCATCATAAATTCCTTCTTCCCACATGAACCCTGACTAATCTCTTTCACACCTGACTCATCCTGCTTTATGGCTTGTTTTACAAACAGGAGGTGCCCGTGTTTATTGGGGTCTGCTGATATCTGATGAGGGATCTGAGCCTCGCTGGGTAAATAATTGCGGGCTGGCTGAACTGAAATGTGGGATTGTAATCATGACTCTGCTTGTTCTTTGAAGTAAAATATGTGAATGACCAACTGCAAGAGAAGGGCGGTATTGCCCAGAGCGTAATACTCTGTATAAAACAGAAGACTGGTTTTTGTTCTAGAGAGTGCCTCATTCAGTTGCTAATGCTTCTGTGCGACGTAGTCTCACTCATTTAAGTTTAATAAAGATGTCTTTTTCATATTTCAGCTTCTTTTGCCAAGTTCTTTGTTACATTACCATGAGAGCGTCTTTTATAATACTACAGCAACAGGATAACCCGAAGTCATAGGGTGCTACCCCTGGCACCGCTGGGGTCCTAAAATCCCCGGTACTTCAGTTGGCGCCCACGTTGGGCATCAATACAAGTGACTATCTGGAGGAGCGATCTTGTCAGAGGACAGAAATCTACTGGGAAGAACAGGACAGAAATCCACTAAGCAGGTACTCTGAGCACCGTGGTTCTGGGGGATTCTTTGTCCCTGCAGCCCAGTATATCTCTGATCTTTCTGACTTTGACTCTCCAAAAGATGTCACTCCCGATTAGAACCCTTTTTGGCGTGAGTATTATAAAAGACGTTTGATTATGTAGAACTTGACAGTTAGAATTTGGATAACCTTTTGATTAGTAAAAATAGGAATTAAGTATAAGTGCTTTGGTTCTTTGTTTTTGATTTGGTTATCGCAATTACCAAAGCCGAGGGGTTGGTTTCTTGGTTTGTTGATTTGGCCATTGCAATTACCATACCCAAGGGTCTCGCATATTTGCGAGTATATTGGTAGAGATAAACCCTTGAAGTTAGAAGCTAGATTAGTGAGCTATAAGATGCCTGATCTTAGCAAGTTTGAAATGTAGCTTTGGAACTGTGAAATTTGTGTTGGCCAACTCTTGATTTGTATAGGTTTGATATGCGAATTGCAATTTGTGTAGGCAGGTAATGAGGAGATATTTCTCCATTTGGTTTAGTTGAACGGTGCACGTACGAAAAATACCTTAAGCACCATTTTGATTATAATACTTGCGTTTTCCGCAGTATTTTTGACATGCCTGTTTGTAAGCTCACATGGAAAAATGTGTTGCTTTTTTGGAAGGTACCATAGTTAAAAAGGTTAGATTTGAAAACATATTTCTTCCTTGGTGATTTTGTACCCCCAGGGAATTAAAATATGACATAATACAAAATAAGGATCCTTCGTTCTGCGCAGTTTTATGAATAAAGATATGCAGAACGATTTTGTGTGGTGTTCTGCTAGGCAAAGCTAGTGAATTGAGCACATTCACTACTTCTTGGACATACATCTGTCTGTTGGGCTGTTTATGCAGCCTTTTGGAATACTATTGAGAAGCGTTTCTTGTAAATATGACTTACAACTAGTATTTGCAAAAGGTTTGGTTCAAGTATAGTCTGTGAGCTGTTCTTTCTTTCTGTCATGCATATTGATTTGTAAGTCAACTGTGTGTTTAAATGTCTATGTGGTTTTCTCATTAGTGCAACTTCTGTAAGTAAATTGCGACGGCGCTATTTATGAAAAATGGCTAAAGCGCGCTGTATTGTCTGTTTGACCCCCTTTCCGTTTATGTCTGAAATGAGCTCAATGTGTGTTTGTGGGTCTTCTGATGTTTTCAGTCTGTTAAGTAAATTGCTGGTTAATTAATATCAAGTATAAACTTAGAAAAGAAATCCAGAAATGAACCATGTGAAATGCTAAAATAGCTATATGGTGCTCTTTAATTTGTAGAATGAGCGTTTGTTAACATATACAAAACGGCCGTTAAATGCTTAAAGGATAAAATTAGAAACACATTCAGTAGATATAAATAAGCCCCCAAAAACGAAATTATCTATTTTTGCAAAAATAAAATAAATTTACAGCACTTTCCTTAGATGCATTGTATTAGATGTTCACAGGCAAACTTTTCAGCTGCAGTATATTTGATAGAAATGTTCATTCAGCCAGCACCCTCCCAGTTGAACACGGGTGGAATTTTGCATAACCGTCCTTTTAAATGAAAGTGGCGCAAAAATGTGACGCGTTTCAAGTTGGGCTTATGTGCTTAGGCTTGTGAGGTAATGTGTCCAAAATGATAGGCAAGAGATGCAGCTTGCTTTTTATACATGGAATTATCACAAAAACGAATAATTGGGATTTTTTTAAATAAAATTATTAATCATGGAAAAATTATTTTAAAAAAAAATAAATGCTTTTCAAAATCGTTTTTTGATATTTATAAAGCTTAATACTCATACTATGACCTCCGAGCATTAGAATTTGATTTAAGTTGTGTTGCATCACTAAAATGACAAGCATTCGCGTGTACAATTTTCCCTTGGCGCAGGCGCAAACAAGCTCATTTTTATAAAGTATAAGTTATTATTTCCAATGCCTGACTCATGGGTTATGTAATAGACATTCTGGTAATGCATATTATGCAAAAAAATTGTAGGATGTTCATTTTTTAATGCCAAAAAAATCAAAGTCGAATTTGGGTAAAAACACTGTTTAAACTGCATTTTCTTTCATTCAGAGTACTTTTTAAAGTGTCTCAGGCTTCAATAAATGCATATATTTAGGTTTGATATATATTCACAGGTTGTGCCTTCTTATGATTCGATGAGTCAATGTGCCAGTACACAGGCTTGTTTTAATATCAGGGTTGAAGGTTCTAACTTTAGCTGTGTCTGTTAGGCTGGGCACGATACTACTGAGCACGCTATGAAAAATAGGACCTTTTTTAAAACTTGGAGAAATTAAATAAAATATGGTGTCGCAGCCCGCAACTATTTGATGTTAATAAAAAACGGCCTTAATCGGGTTAGCACCCACACAGAGAAAGTGTATTCCGTAGAAATGGATTGACAATTACGTGATTCATCTTCATGCAAGGCGGAACATCTTAATTCACCAAGCATGTTTATTTTTGGTGTCAGAAGAAAAGAAAAACTCTTTATAGAATGTTTGTTGCATATAATTGGAAAAGGTTCTTATAATAACCACAGAAGTAATGAAATGTTACATTAAACGTTAAACGTACTCAGTATTTGATAACGTGTTTTAGAAAATGCATTATGGGAGTTGCAGTATGTCATGTAAGCCCGAGAGTCAAAAAGCGGTGCATGTGATCATTACGTAGAAATTAGGGGACAGGATGCTAAGTGGGAGGGGCGGAAGGTTTAAAAACAGCTGGGGAAAGAGAAATGGAGAATTTTTTTTTTTTTTTGATGAAGGAAAACGGAGGATGTTTGTGAGCAGGTACATGATGAAGCCAGTAATGATAGAGGGGTGGAGAAATGTAGAATTACGGTTATAAGAACTAGGTAATATGTAGAAAGGAGAAGAACAATTGGGAAAATAGAATGCCTTGGAGGGAAGAGAGATGATGAAGGGGAGTAATAAAGACATGAAGAGTAGCGTGAGGAAGGTTGTATTGACGAAGGGGATCAAAAGGAATGTGGTAACGGTTTGAGTAAGTAGGAGGGGAAAGATGAGATTGCAGGTTCTAGCAGTAGGGGTGAAAATATTGTAATTACCTAACGGGAGGCACTAAGTTTCATATGCTAATATGAAAGCGACGAACCGAACTTGAATAAAGGAATCTAGGGGACGACAGCGTTTAGTAATGTTAACAAAACAATTAAATGTAAAGAACAGCTGAGTATGATAAGAGAAACTGTTATGAGAGGTTCGGATGGCTCAGCAGGAGCATTAGAAACCTGGGAAATTGCCTTAAATTCCCTGCAGGTTGATTAGACAGTCTTTTGAAATAGTGAAACAACGGAGTGAATGATGATGGAAAAGCAAGTGACTAAAATGATGAAGAAAATATCAAAACTCATTGCAAATGCAATTCGCAGTGCCAGTGGACTGGGGCAGAAAGCGGTCCCAATTGCTGGAGTTCAGTCTAACTTTAGCTGGGCCTACTGAGACGTTCATTTATTTAAGGTTGATGAAATGTGTACCATTGCATAGGACTGCAACAAGCATTTATTCTAAAAACTGGTATGCGTGTCATTAAGTTTTGTGAATTATTCACAGTAAATGTAGTTTAATAATCTGGGAATAGAGATAGTTTTTTTTTTTAGCGCCTAAAAAGGAAAAATTATTTTACAAAATAGAGTGAATTATTGCAAGTTAGGAGGAATTAGGAAGGCCTTCTGGCTTTGACAAATTCAGAGTGGCAGAAGCTGGGGGCTAGGGAGCTGCAGAGGCTGGCTCCAGTCGCGCTGCAATGGAGTAGGCTGCCACGTTGACATTTATGACCTTTTAAATTAGGGCCTTGCCTCTGTGGAATGTAGAATGACCTTGCTACACGGGCCTCTAAAGGTGGGGTTTCTGGTTTCTCCATAGCAACATCACTAAAACTAAAGAACTTAATTCCAAAGGGAAAATATAGCAAAGGGGTTTCTTTGAAAGCCCAAACATCATGTTAAATGCTTTGCAGGACAGATACATTTGTGTTATTTAACAGAAAACGAAGTGTTGCATTAAGTCTTAGACATAAAATAAGATACAGCCCACTTCTAAAATTTTTAAGGCTACATGCCTAAGTGAGAACATATCGCCAATTAAGACTTCTTTTTCACAGTGGAAATTGTAGGTGCCAAATTAATATGGAGTGTCAGTGTAACGATTTTTATTTTTAGAAAGGTAAAACTAAAGTGGCTGGGTGTTGCAAGGACTGACAAGAGGGTAACAGTTAAGTAATGGAAATTTATTTTTGTGTATTTGGTTCCATCATGAATTGTTCTTGCTGGTCCTGAATGTTAGAAGAGAGACAGTAAAGTTATATTTGACAGCAGATTTCCATTGCCTGGTGATCTACTGTCAAAAAGGAGGGTAAGGATTTTAAACCTGACAAATTAAACAGGCCCATATATTGGGTTTTGGGCTGCAGGTTTACAGTGCATAAAAGTACATGACATGGTGTTGTGTGTCACCGCTTATTTACATATGCTATTGTTTTGTCTATGCTTTTTGTGCTTGATATACAGCAAGTATATCTGATGGCTTGACGTTTTGTGCGTTTTTTTTTTTTGCATGTTTTCGTTGTTTTTGTTGCTGCTTTTGATACTATTACAAGTTTACCTGTGTTGTGAGGGGATGGTCATGACGATGCCCATCGCTACGCAACAGTTGGTTGAACTTGTTCTGGCTACTAAATTCCACAGCTAATGATATTTCATGCTGTGAACATGAGAGACAACACTTTACCAGTGCATGTCTATTTGGCTATAATTGTATTGAAGGGAAATAAAAGAGATATACAGGATCAAAGTGTGTCACCTGTAGTTAGTCACGTTACTGCCCCTTCCCTTAAAGGAACAGGCAGCCTTACATTTATGTATCCTTGATTGGACCTAAGGATGAAATTATAGATCTGTGACTCAAGGTGGCCTAATTTCTATATTACATTAGTTAATGATGTTTTGCTTCCTAAGTAGCCTATGGCTTTTGTTCCTTAAAAGAAAACTAGGTTTTCATTTTTCCCTGAAGAAGGAACTGGAACGTTACCTAAGATTACCGTATATGGTGTAGCCGCCAGCGGTAGAGTTAAAATGTATGTAACTTTGGCCTTTGTGTTGTGTCACATGCCTGACTATCACCCAAATAATTTTTGGTCTTCCTATAGATTTTTTTTTTCCTTTCGTTGCTTCTCCCCTGACCAATGTCGCATCATGCTTAGTTATTGGGGATTTTAGTTGTGTCCTAGTTCCAATTCCCTTTTCCGTATTCCTTTCACCAGTCAGCCCATTTATTATTGTAGGTGTATTGTTCAGGTACACACTTCCAGACTGCAAGTTTATGTATAATTCTCTTTTGTATGGCCAGACTGGTTTCCAAGAATTTTCCTTAGGCCTGCTTCAATGTTTTCCAGCCTGACTGGTTAACTGACTCAATATTATAGAAAGACAAGTTTTCCATACCAATAGGAGATATCTTACGTTTACCCTTTTGAACATAACAAATTTTCAATGTCTATTTTTTAATGTGGTTTTTACCCTTTTGTTCCTGCTGCTTTAATTTTTGGTGGGATCAGATGTGTTCTAATCATGCAAATATCAGGACCCTCTAGTTCTTGTCTTTTGTTTGCATATTTGACTATTAGCCTGTGTATTGCATATTGCGCCTGATGTGAAAGTTTTCTACATGCCCATGATAATCTGTACCATGTGATTTCTCTATTGAGATGTTCTAAATAAGGAATTTAGGAACACCTAGATGTAATCATTAAAAAAAAAATGTGTTTGCCCCATTAGACAATGCCACCATATGTGAAGACATCCATGTAGATAGAATTCTCGTGTAGTTATCTACCCTTAGATGATGGAGGCTCTCACACGGAAACCCAATTGAAAAGATTAGAGACACTGTTTTGCCTACTGTCTTTATATTTGTATTGCTTTTTGAGAATGACAGTATATTCTAGACCAAAATTGTCCCATGGCGTGTGGCCACTCCTTTGAAAGACCACAGGCCACCTGTTTGCAGTCCCCTTGAACTGTTTAAAGCATCGAACTTGCTTCATCAGAAGGGGTTCAACATCAGAAAAGAAGGAGGAGCTGGTTTTGCCACAGAACCAGAATTTCAGTGCACAAGAGCGCCTGTCATGTGCTGGTAACCTCTGACAGTGTGCAGTCCCTTGAGCCCCTTGGCCTGAGTTTTTGGCCACACACACCCCCTCTTTTCCTTTGCTCCAATGGAAGTGCAGTGCACCGGCGGATCCAAGATTGACAAAAGGCACTAATTCTAGGGCCCATGAAAGAGCAGCCTGGGCGTCCTCTGACACCGAATGATGAGTGTTGGATCCTGAGAATGGTCCCGGGTCTGCACAAGATGATCCGTGCCCATGACCAATGAAGAGCATATTATTTGTAGTGTCTGCAGCAGAGGAAAGACACAGGTGCACTGCCTTGAGACATTGAGACTCTTGAGTGAGCTGTGGGTGTTTGCCAGGAGGGCACTCCAACTAAGCAATACTTTTCTCATGTAAGGCTTGAATGAAGAGGCCCATGCAAAAGAAAACAACAGAAGAAGATTTGATGGACAATAGAAGCCTGCCAGAGACGCTTTTTGAACGGACTCTGGGCATAGGTGGTTTCACAAGAGGTTTCCGTGTGATTGTATAGAGTAGGTAGTAAGGAGACTGATTGTTTTGCTGGCATTGTTTTAAAGTACTATTCTGTTTAGTAAAAGCAGAATAAAGTCCATTTTCTGTGGAAAGAGTATTTTCACCTCAGAGCATTGATGAGGGTCACCACTGTTTCACCTGAACATATAAAATGCATAGGAGCCCTAAAGGTGTTACTAGATAATTTTAGGACTTGCTTTCTGCTTAGGGTTGTGAAAAATTATTATTTAATTTGTAATAGTGGTCACTACTTTCTCCCGTTGCCTATATGTTCTTAATAACGTGTTTTCTAGTGTTTTTAAAACATGACGTTGTCATTTATGGGTGGGATTGTTTTACTCTACCCAATTGACTTCTGCACCCGCTTCCCAACCTATGTCCTTTCCTACTACTGCTTCTTTGCATTCTTTTTCACCCTTTTCCTGAACATGGGCAGGTTAACAGATTAGAATTCATAAGCAATTCTTTTTTTTTACAGCTTCTGCATCAACATTAGTTAATAATGAACATCACTAATTATTGGGTGTGTGATCTTATGCCGCCTACTACCGACAGAGGTATTCCTTATTTTGTCCCGCCATATGTGGCCTTTGTGCTACTACATGTGTAAGGAAACATGTATCAGAAGACGAGCTAAGTAATAGGATGATGCTACAGCAACATCTCCATGACTTCATGAATATTGACCTAGACTCAGATTGATGAGAGTATAGTTATTGCCTATGTAAGGGCAAAAGGAGGGTCTGTCGTACTTTAAAATTTGGGACCGCGTAGGAGGCAGGGCCCTACCCCTGTCTATCCCGGTATTAGCGAACCGCGAATGGTCAATGCGGTATGTACAAGTGCTTTGTGTAACGTTTTAGCTATGAATGCACTATGTATACGTTATTATACATTGACTCCGTGGGTTCCATCTTGGAGCGGTGGCCATCTTATAGTTGCCCTCACATAGGCTACACTTTAAGAACAAATACAGGCCTCTAGAACACATGCGCCTTCCTTTGACTTCTCTGTGACCTGTGCAAACTGACTCCACTGCCCGAGGTCAGCCCTGTCCGGCCGGTTCCTTTTACTGCGGCCAAATGGGATTAGCATCAGGGCCCGAGGCATCATAAATTCCTTCTTCCCACATGAACCCTGACTAATCTCTTTCACACCTGACTCTTCCTGCCTTATGGCTTGTTTTACAAACAGGAGGTGCCCGTGTTTATTGGGGTCTGCTGATATCTGATGAGGGATCTGAGCCTCGCTGGGTAAATAATTGCGGGCTGGCTGAACTGAAATGTGGGATTGTAATCATGACTCTGCTTGTTCTTTGAAGCAAAATATGTGAATGACCAACTGCAAGAGAAGGGCGGAGTTGCCCAGAGCATAATATTCTGTATAAAACAGAAGACTGTTTTTTGTTCTAGAGACTGCCTCATTCAGTTGCTAAGGCTTCTGTGCGACGTAGTCTCACTCATTTGAGTTTAATAAAGATGTCTTTTTCATATTTCAGCTTCTTTTGCCAAGTTCTTTGTTACATTACCATGAGAGCGTCTTTTATAATACTACAGCAACAGGATAACCCAAAGTCATAGGGTGCTATCCCTGGCACCGCTGGGGTCCTAAAATCCCCGGTACTTAGTATCGGGTTATCCTGTTGCTGTAGTATTATAAAAGACTCTCTCATGGTAATGTAACAAAGAACTTGGCAAAAGAAGCTGAAATATGAAAAAGACATCTTTATTAAACTCAAATGAGTGAGACTACGCCGCACAGAAGCCTTAGCAACTGAATGAGGCAGTCCCCAGAACAAAAACCAGTCTTCTGTTTTATACAGAATATTACGCTCTGGGCAACACCGCCCTTCTCTTGCAGTTGGTCATTCACATATTTTACTTCAAAGAACAAGCAAAGCAGAGTCATGATTACAATCCCACATTTCAGTTCAGCCAGCCCGCAATTATTTACCCAGCGAGGCTCAGATCCCTCATCAGATATCAGCAGACCCCAATAAACACTGGCACCTCCTGTTTGTAAAACAAGCCATAAAGCAGGAAGAGTCAGGTGTGAAAGAGATTAGTCAGGGTTCATGTGGGGAGAAGGAATTTATGATGCCTCGGGCCCTGATGCTAATCCCATTTGGCCGCAGTAAAAGGAACCGGCCGGACAGGGCTGACCTCGGGCAGTGGAGTCAGTTTGCACAGGTCACAGAGAAGTCAAAGGAAGGCGTGCTGCAGATCGGCGCATATAAATTCTCCCTACTTCCACGGACAGAGTAAACCTACAGTCACACGCACAAACGCACATCATACGCTAGGGCCCATCACACTAAAATTCACACAATTACTCTATTCACACTGAATATAGGAGAGAAAATCTAAACCAATCTGCATCTGCAATGAAGTCAATGCGACCTTAAAGACATTGTCCTGAGTCATGATTTTAAACATAGGAAATACATTTAGAAACCCAATAAATGACAAGAAATAAACACCCAACACTGGAATTCAAACAAACGCTTGTTTATCTAAATTAATTCAAATGGAGATCAATCATTAACAAAATCATTATTCTCATTATTCTCATAGTTACCTATTCTAGCTAAATGGGTTAGGACAGGTCTCTCGGTAAAGTCTCTCGAGCTGCCGTCCTCAGCATAGGTTCAGGAAGAAGTCCAAAACGCGATGACCACGAGGAACGCAATGAATGTAATGAACGCAATGGAACACGGACCCTCTCTAGTCTAACATATTTATAGGGAAAATGACAAATAAAAAGTTACAAACTAATGTTGAATATCCGTTGAGCCGCTGAGCAGAGCGAGCAGGAAAGGATGTCACTCGGTTACATTTAGGAAACCTCTGCTCAGGAAAAATCACAAAAATAAAAAACACGGAAGAAGGAAACTCGAGTTTGCAAATGTTACTTTTGTAAATGCTCTTCCTTGGTATCATAGCAGAGCCACCGCAGACTGGTCATTGTTCATTGTGGCTTTATCCTTCTCCAAGGACAATTGGAATCATTCCCAGAGCTGCTGTCCTCACGGAAACTTTCTACTCGGGCAGAGGCTGTGGTCAAGTGTCTTTCAACCATGTTCAGCAAGGCCTCTCGTCAAAATTCAATCACTCGAGCGCAGGCTGTAAATGGCAGCCATCTTGTTTTAGGCCAAAACGGACCATCTTAATTAAAAGAAACACAAAACAACATTACCACATCATAATGATTGTACAGTGTTAATCCCCACTAATACCCTTATGTGTATGTAATTATCTAGCCTTCTGCAACACAAAGAAGCCTTAGTACACGTTATTTTAAAGCGTAAACACGAAACATATAGCACTTTACGACTCTTATTTAATAAAACCGCACATTATTATTAAGCAACATATATGCATCCCACGTGTAGTTGTTTCTTCTCATTAGTAATGTTGATTAGTTCAGACTTTTAACAAAACAAACTATTAATTAATAATTTCAAATTAGTAATTTTAATCATAACATATAGACAAAACTGGAGCTTAAAACTCGATAAATTTTCAACAGAAAACTCTGCTCCAGCAATCCCCCCTTTGGTGATATCTTATCACCACAAAAACCAACCAAAAAAAAAATTTAGTCCCAATTTTAGGAGAAATTGAAAATGTCTTTTATAACACAACATTAAACACCAGACTCCCTCACATCATCCCTCTTTGACTCCAAGTAAACACTCTTCCTTAATTCTTCTAATTCTATTTCTTGTTGGTCTCTCCTTGACCTTTTTTGCTTCTTTTCAGTATTTCCTCTAATTATTCTCTTTTTCCCTCCACTGTTTTTACAACACAAACACCCCAATCTTAGTATCAATAAAGCAACAATTACACATGTCAATGGAAATAATATTTTACCAATAATGGTACCACCTATTTTAGCAATAAAACTCTTAACAGCAACTATCTTATTAGCTATTTTAGTCCAAATACTTTCAGCTTCCAATGGTACTAATTCTTCATGCAAATCAGTAATATTTTTGATATAGACCTTTAGATCTTTGCTTTCGTCAGGAATATAAGTGCAACAATGTTGAACCTTCAGCATTCCACAAACTCCACCCTCCTTGGCCAATAAAATATCAAGGGCAAGTCGATTTTGCATAGACATGGCACGTACGGCAATCATCTCCGTATTTACCAAAAGAAACCCTCCAGCGGTACTTGTCGATAAGCGATCCACCACTGTTGACAGTTTCCGAATCCCATATGCATTTAAAGAAAATCCCACTGCTGGAATTAAAGCTCCAAAAATATCACCTACGATTTCTGACCAAGTTTCTCTCTTAAAACGTGTTAGTAAATTAATATGTTCTACATCTTCTATCCTATCTATATGAAAAATCTTTGGAAAGACCAGGCCCACATAACACGTGCCATACCAATGGTCAGGCAACTTGTAATAAGCCTTGTTCCCACAAACATAATACACTCCTGGGAAAACTGGATCTTCTCCACCCTTGAAACCCCATCCTGTTGCAATGAAGTATGTATCATGACACTCACTAGTCCCAACAAAATAATTATCATATTGGGATTTCTTTCTGGTAATGCATAGTTTACCCTTCTGTGGTACATCTAAAGCTAAAGTTGGACTAGCTCCATTCCTCAATTCCTTTCCCATCTCAATATCCCAAATTGTCTCACCCACTTTATATTTCCCTGCCTTTTCATGCATGCTCATTCTCCTTTCCTCTACCATGTTTAGGAAAGCCTTCTCCTCTTCTTTCAAACTGCAAGTTAAATTGTTTCTAAAAATTTAATCTAATGTTAATTCTTCTTTCTCAATAAAAATCTCACCAAAAATGTTAGCTTCCTTAGCTGGAATCAGCTTTTTATTCATAGGCAATTGCCCAAAAATCTTATCCCTGTTAGACATCCCATAATCTATTTTCCCTAACAAATAAAAAACACTACTTAACACACTACATGAAATTCCATACGTAGCTGGTAAATGGTGATAAGTGACACCTTCTGAAACGGATGCAGGTAATTGCATACAGACGTAGCAATCCCTAACTTCCATTTTCTTTACGTATTCGTACAACAATTTCGAAAAAACATTGCTAGAAAAATCATTAATTGACCTATCTTTATGTATGTAAATGTTACTAATTCTAGTTGGAACTACTTTTTGTGAACTCTTCTCTATGTTAGTCACATTTTCAGTATGTATTCCAAAAGTGTCTATCGTAACTCTAAAAGTAACTAATAAAGCAAGTACACCCCATAATAGCATTAATAGTCCAGTACAGCAGCAGCACATTCTACACCATCTTTTCAAGAAGGCACATCTACTTTGATTATTCTCTGTGTTAGCCATTTTACTACTTTGGCAGTGTCTTTTGACTTAGCCTCTACTAATATCTACTGTATTTCTAGAACTCTAGATTATTTCAAACAGCTAATTTTAGATCTTTTTCTTTCTACTTCTCCCAAAGTGACTCCTTTAGTTCACTCAATTTGGATTTTCATCACTTTTCCCTTCTTCTTCAGCAACATCAAATTGTATTAAATCATCAACAACATCCTGAGCATCCGACTCCTCTCCAATGTCAGTCAAGATAACTTTCAGGATTCCAACAGTTTTCTCCTCAACCACTTCTCGTACGGTCCCCTCTGGATTTCCTTGACTCTCTGCCTCTTCACCTTCAGACAGTGCCACGTACGTCCATTCCGGTGACCTATACTTCTGGTTAGGTTTTCTGATTCTTTTGATCTCCTCTGGTTCTTTTGTGATCTTTAGTTTTTCACCTTTTGCTTGATCCTGACTAGACACCTCGTTCACCTGTTCAGCTTTCGATGAATTTGCTCGTGTCAGTCCGTACCTCAGTCTCTTTATTCTGTTAGGCCAAAGATCTCCTCTTACAACCCTCTTTGGTCTCACTTCTTTATTATTTCTTTCTCCAATCCAAGTTCTCTTTCTCAGAACTCGACCCTCTGATTTCTCATTCTCACTCTCATCCGATTCTGTTTCATTTGCCTCCTGTTCTTCAACAGTTTTCTTTCGCTCCACAGTCTTTTCCACCACTGATTGAGATTTCCCTATTTCTGTCCCTCCTCGGGTCTCTGACACGCAATCTTCTTGCTGTCTACTTGTCCCTTCACCTAGCTTATCAGGAATGTTCCCTACACCTCCTCGGGGGTCTTCCGCAATCTGTCCCTCTCTACCTTCTTCTGACCCTGCTTTTTCAGGTGTAATCTCAAATGGAATTTCAACCTCCTCATCTGATTCAGTAGTAGTCTCTGTGGAATTGCTCTTTTCTCTTCTGTCTTCTCCACTGCTTGTTGGAACTTCAGGCACTCTTACAGAATCCGATCTCCGACTCTCAATGTTTCTCTTTAAGCTTCTCTTGGAAAGAAAAAAGAATCACCTGACTCTCTTTCCCCTTCACCTCTTTCAGGATTCTTTCTTCCTCTCACTGGTTCAGTCTCTGCATCATCACTGGAATCTGACTCTTCAAAATACTCTTTACCAGTCCCATCTTTTGGATTTGGAACTCTCAGAGTATGACTCGCATGCACCCAGTTCTTCACACCAGCACACTTTACTGCAGTTGTCGTAGTCAGAATAACTTGTCTTGGCCTTCCCCACCTTGGAACCAAGCAATTTCTTCTTCTGTGTACCTTAATCCTCACCCAGTCCCCTGGACTCAGATCATGGGCTTGCTTCTTCTCAAGTGTGGTAGCGTCTTCTCCAACCTGGTGAAACACAGAATGAACTGCGTCAGCCACGCCTTTACAGTAATCCAAAATCATGTCATCAGTTATTGTCATCAACTTGTTGACAGGCACAAATGCATGTCTCATTGCACGTCCCATTAATATTTTGTGTGGACTCAAACCTGTGATTCTATCTGGAGTAGACCTAATAGTCATCAGCACTAGAGGCAAGACATCAGGCCATTTCATTCCAGTGGCTAAACACATCTTACCAATTTGGTTTTTTATTGTGCCGTTCATCTGTTCAACGACTCCAGAAGCCTCTGGTCTATATGCACAATGTAGCTTCTGCTGTATGCTCAATGCTTCACAAATTAAACCCATGAGCTCATTGTAGAATTGTCCACCTCTGTCAGACTCAATTGTCACTGGGAACCCGTACCTAGGAATCAACTCTCTTAACAGTAACTTTGCAACTGTTATTCCATCATTTCTCCTAGTCGGATATGCATCCACCCATCTTGAGAACAAACAAACTACCACTAGAACATACCTCAATCTGTTCACTTGAGGCATTTCAATGAAATCTATTTGCATTCTGGTAAAAGGACCTCCTTCTCTGCCTATTGTTCCTAGGCTCACCACTGTCTTTTTCCCAGTATTGAACTGTTGACAAATCAAACATCTCTGACAGATGCTCTCTGCAATTAACCGAACTTTGCATTGTACCAGGTTTGTTTGAAAGACCTAATCATTGCATCCCTTCCCAGATGTCCCTGGCCATGATACATTCTTGCCATTGTCGACAGCATGAAGTTAGGCATTACTGGTCTACCATCTCTATAGATCCAAACATGATCTGTCTCTCTTGGGGCACAACCTGCCTTGATCCAATCTCTCATTTCCTCATCTCCTGCCTCATCCTGCAACTGTTTCACTTCATCCCACGTTTCTAGGACATTAGTAAACATCACAGAACAAAAAGACATTTCCCTCTCTCGTGCCCTATTAATCGAATGATTGTTCTTTGCACAATATTGTGCAATGTCATTGGCAAAACGATTACCAAGAGTAACAAAATCATCTCCTTGTCCATGAGCAGCACACCTCACAACTGCTAATTCTTTAGGCAGCTGTATCGCCTCAAGTAATTTCCCAATCACTTCAGCATTCTTTATTGGAGTCCCACTCGACGTCAAGAAACCTCTCTGTAGCCAAAGCTGTCCAAAATCATGAACGACTCCAAATCCGTACTGACTTTCAGTCATCACAGTCACTCTCAGATTCTTCCCAATCTTGCAAGCTTTCATCAATGCCACCAATTCAGCCACTTGAGCAGATCTCACTCCTTTCAAAGACGAAGCTTCCATAACTTCTGAAACCTTGCACACCGCATATGCTGCACTCAGCACACCATCATCAGTTCTCAGACATGATCCATCCACAAACAACACATGATCACTCTCAGGCAACGGCAAATCTCTTATGTCTGGTCTGGGTTTTGTGCAGTAATCAAGCACATCCAAACAATCATGATCAACATCATCTCCCACATTCACATTTTCAGCATCCGGTAACAGTGTCGCTGGATTCACATTCACACATCTCTCAAGAGTCACATTTGATGCTCCCAGAATTATTTTCTCATATTTAGTCAACCGACTATGTGACATGTACTGAGTCCTGCTTCTTGTCAAAAGAATTGCCACATCATGAGGTACAAATACCCTTACAGGATATCCCATTATTATACCCTCACTCTGTTCCAAGCTTCTGCATGTAGCAGCTACTGCTTTCAGGCAACCTGGCAAACCCACAGCTACGGGGTCAAGTGTCGATGAGAAGTACGCAATCAGCCTTCTCAGTTGTCCATGCTTCTGAATTAACACTGAAAGTGCACAACCATTTCTCTCACTGCAGTACAACTCAAACTCTTTCTCATAGTCTGGCATTCCCAAAGCAGGGGCTTCACACATTCTGCTCTTCAACTCTTCAAATGCTGCCATTTGTTCTCCATCCAATTCCAATGGGTCTCTCACCTCACTTTTTGTCAATTTAATCAGTGGCTTTGCTTTCAGGGAGAAATTACTTATCCACTGACGACAATAACCCACCATCCCCAGAAACATCCTCACCTCTCTCTGGGTCATTGGGGCTCTCATTCCTCTGATAATTTTGATCCTGTCATCGGTCACCTTTCTCAGACCTTTTTCAATATTGTGTCCAAGATAATGCACCTCTTTCCTGCAAAATTGCAATTTGGCTGGAGATACCTTTAACCCTCCATCTGCCAGATGATTCAGTAAAGCTATGGTATCTACTTCACAAGCTTCACGTGTCCTCGATGCCACAAGTAGGTCATCGATGTACTGCACTAGTACTGAGCTTTCAGGCATGATCAAACTCTCCAATGATTTCTTCAATAACTGATTGAATATCGAAGGACTCTCTGTATACCCCTGTGGGATACGACACCATGCTAAAATACGCTGGCCAAACCGAAATGCAAAAATCGGCTGGCTGTCATGATGCAATGGAATTGAAAAGAAAGCATGACACAAATCAATTACCGTGTACCACTCAGCATCATGAGGAATCTGATACAAAATCACTGAAGGATTTGGCACAATGGGACAACATGCCACCACAATTTTGTTAACTTTTCTCAAATCTTGCACAATCCTGAACTTTCCATTAGGTTTCTTTAACCCCATTATCGGTGAATTACACGGGCTACTCAGTATCTCTCTCAAAACACCCTGTTGAATCATTCTGTCAATTATAGGAGTAATTCCCTCAATTATTTCTGGTGTCAATCTGTACTGAGGAATATTAGGATAAACAATCCCCTCTTTCACTGAAATCTTTACTGGATCTACATTATTCATCAATCCCACATCTTCTCCAGTAAAATCCCAAACCGCTGTTTTTACTGTGTGTCTCAACTCCTGAGGCAAATCTTCTGGATTAAACACAGCATATGTACCAACAATCTCACTCTCTCTATTATCTAGAGTCATCCGGTACAAAACATCCTCATCTGGTGTCTCAAAGGCTATTCCATCAGGAGTACAGAAAATTGTACAATTCATCTTGCACAATAAGTCCCTACCTAACAAGTTCACTGGACTAGTGTCACAAACTACAAACCTGTGCATGTCTGAAAATTTCCCTATTCTTACTCTTACTGGTTCGGTAAGACGAGTCTTAATCTGTGTATTAGCTACACCAACCACTTGGATTGCTTCGTCCGAGAGAGGAAGATTTCTAATATCCGCTGACCTGACAGTTGATCTCGTCGCTCCTGTGTCTACCAAAAAAGTAACACTCTCCCCATTTATTTTTCCATCTACAAATGGTCCTGCCTGGTCTATTTCTAGAGTTGCACCAAGTATGCACTCTTCCTCCTCTCTTCGGCACCGTCAATAGTCCCCTTCAGACTCACTCCCCTCATTCTTTAACCAGTACTGCTGTACCGGGTTTGAACGTCTCGGTTTGTTTACCTGCTCATCATTGTAGAATCCTGAGTCCTGGTTATACTTTTGGGACCCTCTATTCTGCGGCAAGGGCGGTTTTGGCTCTTGGCTCTGCTGTCTGACAACCTTCTGCTGTTGCTGCTGATGATTACACCCCTCGTTCTGCACCTGTTGATTTAAGGGTTTATTTTCATTACTCACTAATGGTGGATTGGTACACTCGGATCTCCAATGCCCCAATTGTCCACAGTTGTGACAAGGGAACTTCTTCTTTGCTTCCTCTAGATTCCCTTTTCCTTTCCCTGCATATCTGGGTCTATTTCCTGAATTATTTGCCTGTTCCATCAACTGTGCTTCTTGTCTCTCAGCAACCTTCACTTGTGCCCACATTGCTTTCTCTTTCAGCTTTCTCTGTTTTGCCTCAATCTCGTCACTGAAGTACTTTGCATGTCTCAAGATTTCATCAATCTTTTTACTCTGCCAGTCAACTGTGTGCTCACGTATTCTTTCACTAATTTCAGGTCTCAAGCCATATACAAATCTGTATGCAAAATGACTCAAATCTTTATCACCCAGGTGTTCATCTCCACTGAACTGTTTAAAAGCCAGTATCAGCCTTTCGTAAAAAGCATGAACTGATTCTTTCGCTTCCTGATGTGTTCGATCTATCTTAACCCAGTCTGTCTCTTTCGGGGGTACTTTATTTTTCAGGAACACAATTACCTGATCATATTTCTTCATCACCTCTGGATCTGGTGCTCCTGTTTTCGGATCTCTTGGATACTCCTTAGTAGGCCAATCTACAACTATTTTACACTCTGCCCATAAGTCTGCTGGAATAATTATATCAAACAGACTATTCAGGTCAATCCATAACACTTTTGACAATTTCACAAATCTGTCTACCTGCCTATACCACTCGACGGGCTTTTCTCTCAGTCGAGGGAAATCATTCGTAAATGATAAAATATCCTGTCTAGTCCATGGGACATGTACATATCCTCCTCCAGGAATCTCTCTCATAGGATAAGCATCCACTGTTTTTTCTTTTTCTCTCATGGGAAAAGCTGAATAAGTCCTGTCCACTGAATCTTCCCTTTTCTTATACCATCTATCCTTCCACTTTTCCACATCACCCCTTTTTCGCAATAAGGCAATCATTTCTTTAATCTGTCCTGTTCTACCAGCACCATTTAGATTTTCAATATCCTTATCGGAGAAATCCACCCTGTAAGGCTTCTGCAAAGCTTTCACCTTATCCATGTCAACTCCTTGTTCACTCGCTATTGCTCTTAACCTGTCATGTGTACTTTTAGCCCTCCAGGTGATACTCTTGCACATGAATAACAACTCTCCATCATGATGGTTTTTGAGTATATCAGTAGGAATTGTTTCTGCAATAAGCTCCTCCAATTCTATGCGCAACCTGGCTACATCAATTGCCTGTGAATCTTTATCCTTCTTTTGAAGAACTTTCAACCAATCATTTAAATCTTCAGCTGTTATTTCAGTAGACTTTTTCACTGCACCCACTTGTTCTGCCATCCTCTGTGGTTCCAAAATCGTTCCTCCCAAACAATCCGTATTCAATCCTGAATTAGGCTGTACATCTAATCCTCCACTACAGGCATCATGTCTCGACTGTCTCAAATTATTTCCCCCCGTTCTCATTCCTGATTCCTCCAAAGTGCAAGTACCAACCAAACCATTTCCAACATAAGGAACTGTCAAACTATTTTCACCCATTCTTTGTTTATTTATCAAAAATAGGCACAACCGGACCTATGGTTACAGGCACTGTAACTGCTTCTAGATTTTTCGTCAGCTCCCTAATTTTCTCAGTCAGCTCAGATGTAGTTCTGGCTAATTCTCTTGTTTTCTCGTCACTGACTCGATTCTCTCTCTCCTGCTCTCTCTCTCTCTCCCTTTCTGTGAAAGAGCTACCACTTTTCAGATCAGGTGTCACAACCTCAGTTTTAATAATCCGCAAAGTATCTCTTATTGGAGTAGCAACTGGCGTGCTTTCTTCTGGTTCTGGTCTATATGGAGGTGGTCTCTTGTAAATCATGTCATCCAAGACCTCATCCTCGTAATCATTAGCTCCATACCTTCTCACTTCTGTATCAGGCACCTTCACTGCACCTTTCCTCCCTTCCGCTTCTTCAACTGTCCTCATAGGATATAATCCCTCTGACATACTAGCATCTCGCCATCTTCTCATTCGATCATGATGAGTTTCACGATCATATTTCCTCCCAAACAAGTACCTATAGTTACCTCCACTCCTCTGCTTTTCTCGCTCATGCACCTCATCTTCCCATTCCACCAACGCCTCAAACTGTGTCGGCCTTGGTCTAGGCTCTAGACACATCATTTTCTCCCGTAAATTTCTCAACACGGCCAAATTAAATGAACCATGTTCCGGGAACGCTAAGATACCATCCTCTTTAGTATACTTAGGCAAGTTATCTAACCATATACAGGTATGATATCCATATTTCGCAACCATAAAGGATGCAGGTGTTCTTGTCGGAGGTAGCAATTCACCTTCTCTAGTTATTATGTTTTTATCCTTGTCGAACCATCTCTTAATTTTACCGAACAAGGTTTTTTTCTTCTTTTCCTCCATTTGGTAATACATTTTTGCTTTTACCACTATTCTCTAGTCCCTTCCGCAACTGTACAATCTTTGTCCAATAACAGTGCGACTCACACCAACGCACCAATCCTGGAACGTCTACGTCACCCTGTACTCCTTCCAATCCCTGCGCGGCTCACACCAACGCACCAATCCCAGTGCAAGCACTGTTCTGATCCACTACCCAATCAGAGCGCGGTCTGTATGACTCCCTGACGTCACCGCTGCAGACGCTTCTGCTCTGTCTCCTGTCACTCGTCTACCCCTCCTTTACAAAGCCTTTTCAGTAGACTTCGTTTCAGATTCCACAAAATCTATTAGTTACAACATATAAACATCTCCATTGTCTGCTTCGCTAACCACAGAATAGAAAAGAAAATCCTATCTCATAAAAATTCCGCTTCTCTCTAGAACAGCGCTTACCTCTGCTCTACTACGGAATTATTACTTTCGTTGACACAGTAGCACATCCCTCTACTCTGCCCTTCTAACATGCATTCATTAACTGTTTCCTCTAGGACTGCTCCAAAGAGTCTTACAATCAATTAAATGCTCATACATTCCCGCACTTTCACACCAGAAAAATATAGCACAACCACACAGAATCCTGCCTTTCCCGAGAACAGCAACAATCTGTCCCACTACAGAATTATAACACACGTTAACCAAGCAGCGCTTACCTCTGCCCAGTCCTTCAGACAAGCTCAGAGAATACCTATTACGTGATAAGCTTTAACGGCGAACCTTATGGATCCCTGGGACTTAAGACCAGAGTTTCACAGATAACCTTCGCTACCATTCACACTCCTTTTATACTGAAAATATATCTCTAATAGTAACACACGACGATGTCACCAATTCCGAACCCAGACAATGTGACGCGCAACTTCAATAGTCACACGTTTTTCCTGCATACATACAGGTAATTCCAACAATCCCGTCTTTCCCGAGAGCAGCACACACTTCCCTCTGCCCTACTACGGAACCGTCACCAGCTCCCAAGTTCCAGAAGCCGTACACACTACATAGAACTCAACACGACGATTTCAACATATAGTATTAGTACATATACCAACATCAAGCAATAATCAATAAATCAAAAACCCTATGTACAAGCAATCTAATCAGATCAAGACAATCATCAAACCATCATACTGCTACCAGGAAACTGCTGCAGATCGGCGCATATAAATTCTCCCTACTTCCACGGACAGAGTAAACCTACAGTCACACGCACAAACGCACATCATACGCTAGGGCCCATCACACTAAAATTTACACAATTACTCTATTCACACTGAATATAGGAGAGAAAATCTAAACCAATCTGCATCTACAATGAGGTCAATGCGACCTTAAAGACATTGTCCTGAGTCATGATTTTAAACATAGGAAATACATTTAGAAACCCAATAAATGACACGAAATAAACACCCAACACTGGAATTCAAACAAACGCTTGTTTATCTAAATTAATTCAAATGGAGATCAATCATTAACAAAATCATTATTCTCATTATTCTCATAGTTACCTATTCTAGCTAAATGGGTTAGGACAGGTCTCTCGGTAAAGTCTCTCGAGCTGCCGTCCTCAGCATAGGTTCAGGAAGAAGTCCAAAACGCGATGACCACGAGGAACGCAATGAATGTAATGAACGCAATGGAACACGGACCCTCTCTAGTCTAACATATTTATAGGGAAAATGAAAAATAAAAAGTTACAAACTAATGTTGAATATCCGTTGAGCCGCTGAGCAGAGCGAGCAGGAAAGGATGTCACTCGGTTACATTTAGGAAACCTCCGCTCAGGAAAAATCACAAAAATAAAAAACACGGAAGAAGGAAACTCGAGTTTGCAAATGTTACTTTTGTAAATGCTCTTCCTTGGTATCATAGCAGAGCCACCGCAGACTGGTCATTGTTCATTGTGGCTTTATCCTTCTCCAAGGACAATTGGAATCATTCCCAGAGCTGCTGTCCTCACGGAAACTTTCTACTCGGGCAGAGGCTGTGGTCAAGTGTCTTTCAACCATGTTCAGCAAGGCCTCTCGTCAAAATTCAATCACTCGAGCGCAGGCTGTAAATGGCAGCCATCTTGTTTTAGGCCAAAACGGACCATCTTAATTAAAAGAAACACAAAACAACATTACCACATCATAATGATTGTACAGTGTTAATCCCCACTAATACCCTTATGTGTATGTAATTATCTAGCCTTCTGCAACACAAAGAAGCCTTAGTACACGTTATTTTAAAGCGTAAACACGAAACATATAGCACTTTACGACTCTTATTTAATAAAACCGCACATTATTATTAAGCAACATATATGCATCCCACGTGTAGTTGTTTCTTCTCATTAGTAATGTTGATTAGTTCAGACTTTTAACAAAACAAACTATTAATTAATAATTTCAAATTAGTAATTTTAATCATAACATATAGACAAAACTGGAGCTTAAAACTTGATACATTTTCAACAGAAAACTCTGCTCCAGCAGGCGCATGTGTTCTAGAGGCCTGTATTTGTTCTTAAAGTGTAGCCTATGTGAGGGCAACTATAAGATGGCCACCGCTCCAAGATGGAACCCACGGAGTCAATGTATAATAACGTATACATAGTGCATTCATAGCTAAAACGTTACACAAAGCACTTGTACATACCGCATTGACCATTCGCGGTTCGCTAATACCGGGATAGACAGGGGTAGGGCCCTGCCTCCTACGCGGTCCCAAATTTTAAAGTACGACAGGATTATTGGAAGAGGAAGTCAAAGCCCTCTCTCTAACAGTAATGGATAATTTCAAGGATATTGAGTCCCTAAAGAAACAGAATAAAATACTACATGACGACTTGGAACGGCTTGAAACCCAATCTCGCCGTAACAATTTAAGATTCTTTAAAATTCCCGAGGGGGCCGAGAAAGGAGATGTTAAGGCCCTTATTTGCTGCCTTATGAGAGAAGTTTTGAATGATAGGCCGGAGATCGACTGGGAGAAGGAGATCCAGAGGGCTCATAGGGACCCCTTTAGGTTGAGTTCAGACCGGAAGACTACTAGAAAGATTTTGGTAAACTTCTTAACTTTTGCTGTTAAAGAGTTGGTGTTGCAACGGGCTCTGAAAGGGGGTTCCTTGAGCCATGATGGGTTTTCCTATCAAATCAGGTCGGATCTTGGTAAAAGGACTGCTCAGAGGCAGTGGGAATTGGGTACTAGAATTACCGAGTTACGGAGTAGGGGACCATAAGTTCAGTTAAAATTTCCTGCGATGCTAAGAATTATGTGGCAGAACAAAATGTTTAATATAAGTAATCCAGAGGAGGTTGATACCTTACTATCACAGATGGTATGATAATATATCTGATTAAGTCTATGTTAATATGGTTGATATGGTGGATACGGTTGAGCTAAGGAAAACGTATCTTGATTTGGAAGAAATTTATGGATAGAAATTTACAGATTGGCTGTTCTATATGTTATGTTTCTTTTTTTTTCTTTCAGCTCTCTCCCCTCCTGGAGGGATGGGGGAGGACGCAAAGGGCGGAGAGTATCGCCTTAGGATGAAGGGGAGGTTTCCCAGGGGGTGGGGTGAAGGGGGGGGCACTGGGTGTAGGGAGCAGTGGGAGAAAAATAAAAAAATTGTCCTCATTCACGTATTTTTTCTAGGGGATGTGTTAAGTGTATATATGTTTGTGGATTTGAATCAAGACAACTGGGTAAGAACTGAAACTTGTGGGTTAGAGCATGGATAGTTTTAAAATAGGTAACCTTCTGACTTGGAATGTGAATGGGCTAAGATCTAGGAGGAAATTATCTAGAGTTTTGGAAGTTCTTAAGGGAAGCACTGCTCAAATTACACTACTATAGGAAACTCATTTGGAAAATATCGATTGTAGACAATGTTTTCAAAAGTGTAGATGGGTTCAGGAGGTAGTATGCTCGGATCAGAGGGGGAGTACCCGAGGAGTTGCCATTATCATTAAAAGTAATAATGGTATAAGATTAATTAAATACGAAACTGATTGTTCAGGTAGATGGTTGGTGGCAACTCTGGTAATATAAAATTGGCCCCTGGTATGTGCAGTTTATTATGGACTGAATAATGGTGATACAGAGGCTTTAATTAAGATGGAATCCTGTCTATTAGAGACAACAGTACCTATTGTGGTGGGAGGAGATTTTAATCTAGTGATGGATAAGGGATTAGATAGGACCGCTAAGGTAAAATATATTAACCCACCTAGATCTTTTTCGAGGTTAAAGAGCATGATGAAGGATTTTAATTTAATTGATATTTGGCGTATTAAGAGGGGGGATGCTCGGTAGTTCACTTTTTACAGCAAAAAGTATAGACATCACTCTCGAATCGATCTTTTCTTGGTAGACCAAGAGTTACTTGGAGATGTATTGGAAATTGTACATGTCCCCGCGATAGTGTCGGACCATTCAGCTGGTGCCCTCGCATTGAAGATCCAGCAAAAGGAAGGGCAGAGAAGATGGATAGTAGATAGAACCCTTTTCTTACATGAGGGGATAGTTAGAGATCTAAGAGAAAAATCTGAGGTATATTTTTGTATGAATATAGGATCGGTTGGATATCAAATAGTTTGGGATGCTTATAAGGCTTATTTAAGGGGGGTTTTAAGATCTATAATGATAGGGAAAAGAAGGACGGAGAAACGAGATGAGGAATATAAATTGGAGATCAAGATTAAAGAAAGAGAGAGGAGGAGCCTAGCACGCAACCAAGATGGCCGCGTAGGTGCGAGGCTCCCGAGGACCTCCGCGACCTCCTGAATTAATCCTGGCGATATCCTGTCCTTGTTGAGGGGACTGTGTCGGGGAACCCGAGCTGAGGCGCCACCCGTTTTTTGGGCTCGAATCGGACCCCGGACACCGGTGGGAGCATCGACCGAAGGTTGCGGCCTTCTCCTCGCCGGCCCCCCGGATTGGAGTAGTGGGGCGATCCGGGGCCAAAGTGAATAACAGCGGCGAGCGGGGCTGGGCGACTCGCGTACCCCGCACTTTCACTTTCGCTTTTGCGCCCTCCTTGCTCTCAAGCGGGGTCGGGCTGCGGAGCGGGGTGCGGTGGTGTGGCCTTGTCCAGGTGCCCTGCTGACCCGCCGGCGGTGGGTTGACCCGCGGCTCGGTGGTCGCCCCCGGCCCCCCCCTGTCACCCGTGATTTGGTGTGGCGGCCCGTTTGGAGATCTTGGCACGACGGTGGAAGGGCCAGCATGTCCACCAAACAAGATGGCGACCGGGCGAAGGTGAAGACGACCCGCCGTGGCACGGCGCACCAGGCCAATAGTATGGACCGCTACACGCTCCAGAAGGGTTCTCCGGAGACATCGCGGTCATCCCCGGCGGGCCCGACGGAGGCATCTGCCCATCCGGTGGATCTAACCCTCCGGGACGTCATGGGCGCCATCGCTGAGATGAAGGCCTCAGTGGACCAGCGTTTCGACACCTTGGCGCAAAAAATTGACTCGGTCCTGGTGGATGTGGGCCTTGTGAGGGCGGACTTGTCAAAAACGAACGACCGAGTCGACTCCCTGACCCACACCACAACGAGCCTCACGACTGACGTGGTGGCCCTCCAGAAGGAGGTGCGCCGGCTTGGCCAGGCGAGCGCCCTGATGGACCGGCGACTGGAGGATTCCGAGGGTCGGGCCCGGAGGAATAATGTCCGTATTATTGGTGTGCCGGAGGGACGAGAGGCGGAGGCGGCGGATCTCTTCGTGGAAGATTTGATCCTGACCCATCTCCAGCCCCGGGGGCTGAGTAAGCTTTTTGCGGTGGAGCGTGCCCACCGGGTCCCCGGGGGCCGCCCTAAGACCGGCGCCCCGCCGCGGCCTCTTATTGCCCGGATTTTTAATTTCCGGGACCGAGATGCCATCCTCCAGACCTCCAGGCAACAGGGACCGGTCAGGTTGGACAATATGGATGTACACTTCTACCCAGACTTTACTCCGGCGGTCCAGAAGCAGCGACAGAGCTTTCTTGGTATTAAACGTCGCCTACGGGACCTAAACCTCAAGTACTCTATGCTCTTTCCGGCCAAGCTGAGGGTGGAGGTGGATGGTCGTACGCACTTCTTCGACCGGCCCGAGGCGGCTGGGGACTGGTTGGACACTTTGCCTGGAGATCGGGGCCGGGGGGGCGGGGGGGGCGCGGCTGGCGAGGAGGGCCCGCCGGATCAGAATTGAGGGGTGACTGTATAGGCCTTGCTCTGGATGTTGTTCCTTTACCACATATTGCTTGCGTATGTTCCCCTCCCATGGAGGTCGTGTGGGGTCTGCTGGGGGCTTCCCTCCTCCTCTGGGGGACTAGTTAGTACTTAGCTATGGGGCGACAGGCACACTGCACTTTGGGGGGGCTGTCTGGGCTCATGCAGGGGTGCAGGGAGGGGGGAGTTTTGTTGGGACCGGGGGGTGGGGGGGGTGTGTTGTTTGTTAGTACCGCAAGGCAAACCCGCAACTGTTTTGTTGTTTCTAGAATGCTCGGTGGGGGACGACCGATTGTCTCGACGTATGATGGGGGGTAGGGATTTGACTGTGTTGTCATGGAATGTTAACGGCCTGGGGGATAGGATTAAGCGTGGTGTGGTCCTGCAGTATTTAAAACGTATTTCCCCAGATGTTGTCTTCCTGCAGGAGACGCACCTTATAGGTAACACCTTTCATGCAATGAATCGGAGGGGATATCGTTTGGCGGCCCACTCCGGCTTCACTTCGGGCTCGCGGGGGGTGGGTATTATGGTCAAGAACTCGCTCCCGTTGGAGATTGACGAGGTGCGCCATGATGAGAGGGGTCGCTACACTGTTCTGGTGGGACGAATGGAGGGTAGAGTGTTTATCTTTGTATCAGTGTACGTCCCGCCTGGGTTACAAGCCACTACATTTGCGGACCTGGGGCGCCTCCTTCTGGAACTTCCGAGTGGCCTGTTGGTGGTCGGAGGGGACTTTAATGCGGTTGCCTCTGGGTCTATGGATCGCCATCCCCCTAGGGACCTCCCCCGGGCACAGGCGTGGCTGCCTGGCCTTTTAGACACGCTGGGCCTGGTGGATTGTTGGCGCTTAAAGCATCCCGTATTGCAACAGTACACCTTCCACTCGGGTGCCCATGGTAGCCTCTCGCGGCTTGATTACATCCTCGTCCCGGCGGCCCATGCAGGGAGGGTGGGGGAGGTGCGCCATCTGGCGCGGGGTATCTCAGACCACTCCCCAGTGTTGTTGCATTTCGATGTCTTCCCGAGGGGGGATGGCAGGGTGGCCCCGATCAATGCATGGTATTTGCGCGACCCCACTATTCGTGCCGATTTGATCAAATCCTTGCAGCGATATTTCGATGAGAATGTGGGGTCGGTCCCGTCGGCCATCTCCCTGTGGGAGGCTTTCAAGGTAGTCCTTAGAGGGGAGGCCCTCTCCTTTATTTCCCATGCCCGGCGGCGCGAGCGGGAGGAGGTGACCCGAGTGGAGGCCGAGATTGCAGAACTGGAGGGTGACCTGGGGAGCGGGGTAACAGATGCCAAATTGCATGTTCTACACCTAAAGCAGGCGGCCTATCGGGCCCTCGTCACAGAGGCGGCCAGGGGCCTCAGTAGAGAGCAGCAGGGGCGATTGTATGATGTGGGTGACAAGGCTGGCAAATTGATTGCGTGGTTGGATAAGAGGGAGAGAGCGAGCCGCGTGGTGCCTTTGATTGAGAGTGTGGATGGTGAGCGTGTCACTGAGCCGGAAGCCATTGTCTCCTGCTTCGCGGATTATTTCCGCGAAGTTTACTCCCCTGTTTCTCCCTGTTCGGAGGAGGATTCCCATGCCTTGCTTCGGGACATCGCACTGCCCTCCCTTACGGTGGAGGACAGGGATTCGCTGGACGCCCCTCCCACCTCGGACGAAATTGCCTCGGCTATTCGCTCGGTTGCATCCGGCAAGGCCATGGGCCCCAATGGTATTCCCATTGAGCTATATAAGCTACGCCCGGATGTGTTGGCGCCCCACCTGCGCGCGATGTTCCTCGCGGCCCACTCGCAGGGCTCCCTCCCGCCGGACCAGCGTCTAGCCACAATTGTGGTGATCCACAAGGAGGGGAAGCCCCGTGAACGGGTCACATCCTATAGGCCGATTTCGCTCTTGAATGCGGAGCCCAAAATCCTCGCCAAGGTGTTGGCCAACCGGTTGGTTGGCGTGGTGGGCGATTTGGTCCACCAAGACCAATCGGGCTTTATACCACACCGCAACACGGCGCTTAATCTGCGGCGCTTGCACGGGGTGCTCGCGCGTGTCCCATTTGTGCGGGAGCCGGCCATCTTGGCGTCCTTGGACGCCACCATGGCGTTTGATACGCTTGAATGGCCATACATCTGGGCGATGCTGGCGAAGTTTGGGTTTGGCCCGGGTTTCATCAGCTGGGTCAAATTGCTATATTCGGGCCCGTTGGCGCAGGTGGTGGTGAATGGGCGAGTATCGGCCCCGTTCGCGCTGGGGCGGGGCACGCGACAGGGTTGTCCCCTGTCGCCTCTCCTGTTCGCCCTGGCCCTGGAGCCCCTGGCGGAGTGGCTGCAGTGGCACCCTTCCATCCGTGGTCTCCGCTGGACCCCCGAGCATGAGGACCGTGTGTCCCTCTATGCTGACGATATCCTTTTGTATCTCGCCTCCCCGCGCAAATCACTCATCGTCCTGGTTGATGTTTTGCGCTCCTTCGGTCGCAACTCAGGTCTGGTCATTAACTGGGCGAAATCCTGTGTCTATGTGCTTTCCGGGGAGGCTCCGGTCCTACCACGGGACTGTCCGATCCAGATTGCCTCCCAGGGTTTCCGGTACCTGGGTATATATATCACTCTGGATCCGGAGGCCCGCTATGAGCGGAATTTGCTGCCCCCCCTCCAGCGTTTGAAGGAGGACGTGGTGCGCTGGCGGCGTCTCCCGCTCTCGCCACTCGGCCGAGCGGCCTTGTTTAAAATGATGTCCCTGCCGCGCTTCCTCTATGCCCTCCAGAATACCATGGACTTGGTCCCTGCACGCTACTTTCGTGAGGTGGAGGGCCTCCAGCGGCGCCTGTTCTGGGACGGGAGGCCGCGTATTGCTCTGGCTAAATTGACGCTCCCGTGGTACGATGGAGGGGTCGCTCTCCCAGACATTAAACGGTATTACTGGGCCTCCCAACTAGCTGCAATTAATCATGGCCTTTACGGGCCCGCCCTGAACCCGGCATTTGAGATGGACAAGATGCTCCTGCCCGGTGGTGATTACAATCGAGCGCTTTACTCTGGCGCGCCCGACTCCCGTCTGACGGGACCGACGCGTGTCATGGTGCGTGTCTGGCACGCGGCTAATGCAGCTATGGGGTGGAAGGACCGTTTGACCCGGGCGTCTCCGCTGTACGCATCAGAGAGGTTGGGCTCCCTGTGGGCATCGAAGGGCTTCGAGAAGTGGGACACGATCGGAATCAGCACGGTGGGGGATCTCTGGACGAGGGGGGGATTCAAAACCTTTGAGACGCTGCGGGCGGAGTTTCAGCTGCAGGGCAGTGAGTACTTTCGGTACCTACAGGTCCGCCATGCGCTGGGCTCCGTCTTCCCGGATGTTGCATCCATTCCGGAGTCTTCCCCCCTGGAGGACAGAGTGCTAGATGGCCATGTCCCGGACAGCACGATCTCCCTCATATACAAGAAACTGATTAACGATAGATCGTGCCTGCTGACTGGTCTCCGCGAGGCTTGGGTTGCCGACGGGCTGGAGCTGGACGACGAGGATTGGATTTCCGCGGTGGCCTCTCCGAAAGAGGTGGCCATCCCGGCTCGCCTTCGTTTCGTCCAGCTCAAAATCCTTCACCGGGTCTATGTGACGGGGCCAAGGCTTCTACGTATGGGTTTTGCTGGTGACGGAATGTGTAAGCGTGGCTGTGGTGCGTTGGCGACTTTCATGCATATACTGTGGGAGTGCCCGAAGGTGGAGCGATTCTGGCGTGGTGTGCATGAGGTCCTGCGTGTGGTTACGCGTGTCGCGCTGCTGCCTGAAGCGAGGAGGTGCTTGCTGAATGTATGGGAACCGAATGACTACTCAGTCCCGCAGACGCGGTGGGTGACTCTGGGATACATGATAGCCAAGCGTGACATTGCTCAACTGTGGGGATCCCAGAGGCCCCCGGCGGTGTTGGCCTGGAAAGAACATATGGATTGGTGTATGTTTCGTGAAAAGGTGGTGTTTGTGGCGAGGGGTAAGCCTGGGGCGTGGGTGAAAATCTGGGGCCCCTGGAACGCCTACCGCGGGGGTATTTGTGAGCCACCACTGCTGCCGGCTGCCTCGCCTGCTCCGTCTCCCTAGATGGCCCATCTCCCTCGGCCGCGGGCACGCGGTCCCCCAGTCCCTGATCTACTCCCATCCCCCTCTTCAGAGTTTTCCTTCTGGTTTGGACCCCCCACTTATGGAGCACGTGTGGCCACTTTGGATCTCGGGTTGCCTTGCGGTTGTGGTTTTTGATGTTGTTTTGTCTTAAGAAATGGAACCGTACTGTGTGGCATGGAGCTGTGAGGCCCGCACCATTGATGACTCCTGTTTTCCTACTGTGCACCGCTGAGAGGTCTTTACTGTTTGTATGTAATATGCTTTTGATGCTCTAGCGGCCGGCCGTGCGGTTGTAGGCCCATACCTGTAACTTTTATAAAACTGTAATAAACGGTTTCAAAAAAAAAAAAAAAAAAAAAAAAAAAAAAAGATTAAAGAAAGAGAATTACAGAAGGCCTCAATGGATGACATAGATAATGTCCCTGCTTTAAGAAAAGGCTAGAAGGGTTACAGGCAATGTTCCAAGCATGTATTGATAAAAGAATATCCGATAAATGGAAAGCCAGCAAACTTCGCCACTTTGCATATGGAGAAAAATGTAGCTCCCTATTAGCTTGAAAAACTAAGGCGGATAGAGCCAGAAGTAATATTCGAGCACTAATCAGCAGAGCTTCTGGCGAAATACTGTATACTAATGAAGATATCTGTAAGGAGGCTTGTAGTTTTATGAAGGATCTATACAGGGAAGACATTTATCCCGATCAAGAGGATATTACAAAGTGGTTAGAACAAATGGTTCTCCCTCAGCTTACTAATGAGTAACAGAAAGCACTAGAAGGAGAAATTACAGAAGGCAAGATTAGAGCCCAATATAAGAGAATGGTTAAGGGGAAAGCTGCAGGGCCAGATGGCCTTCCAGTGGAGGTATTTCTAACTATCATTGACACAATAATCCCAGTTCTGAAAGTTCTGTTTAATTTAATCTATATCAGTGGGGAAAACGCTCCTGTATCTTGGTCAGAGGCAATAGTGACCTTGATTTTAAAGCCAAATAAGGATCGGAGAACTGTTGACTCATATCGACCGATTTCTTTGCTGAACTCGGATTATAAGATTTTTTCTGGGGTCATAGCAACTCGGGTAGCTAGGGTAATAAAACAGGTCATTCACCTTAATCAAAGAGGTTTTATCCCTGGAAGACAACTAAATGAATTAACTTTTCATTTAGTAGGGGTAGCTGATATAGCTGAGACTCGGAGGGAGCCACTCACGATAGTAACGGTCGATGCAGCTAAAGCTTTCGATCAGGTGCATTGGCCTTATATGTGGGAGTCCCTATGTAGCTTTGGATTTCCGCGTAATATGGTAATGGCGGTGAAAAAATTGTATCGGGGTCCAAAGGCTAGGGTTTTGGCAAATGGGGTATTGTCTGATTGGTTTATTATTTCTAGGGGGACAAGGCAAGGTTGTCCCCTGTCTCCGCTTCTTTTCAATCTATATATTGAACCTTTCACAAATTTGATTAGAGCAGATACCTCCATCCTTCCGTTTAGATCAAAAAACTATGAGGTTAAATTGGCCCTGTATGCGGATGATCTACTGTTGTATACAAGAAATCTGCAGTATGCCATTCCAAATTTAATGAGGAAGGCAGAGTTATTTGGGCAGGTCTCCGGCTATAAAGTAAATACAGATAAAACGGAGATTATGGAGTGGAATCAGGTTTCACAAAGTTATGTGGTGAAAACCCAAATACGATATCTAGGGATTTTAATTCCACAAAAGATTGAAGATATAATAACAATTAATTGGAGGAAAACTAGCCAGGAAGTGGCAGGGCTGTTGTTAAAATGGGAAAACCTTCCCCTAAATATATATGGTCGTGTGAATTTAATAAAAATGATCATTTTTCCAAAGATTACTTTTCTGTTTAACTCTATCCCGTTGATTTTTAAGAAAGAAGAAATTGCAAAACTCCAGGGTAAAATAGGTAGTTTTATTTGGGCGTCCAAAGGTCCTAGGATTTCCTGGAAAAATTTGAGGAGGAGATTGGAGGTCGGTGGGTTGGCACTTCCAGATTTGCTTGTTTATAGCTATGCTTTTCATTTTAAAAATGTGCGGATGCTGGCTAATTAGATAGATAAGTCATCTATCGGCTCACTCTTTTTTGCTATGTTGGAAGATATCCCGCAGGGCCAACGGTATTTTCTTCTCAAATTTGGAGATCCCAAGTTTTTTAAGAAGATAAGACTAAAGGTCTTGAAGGCTGCCTTGAACACTTGGATGTATGTTAGGAAGGTTTTTAAAGTCCCTTATTTTTCCAGATATGCTCCAATATGGGACTCCCCCGGTACCCCCGAATGCTTGAGAGATCAACTTAGTCAGCCTCTGAAATTAGGCGGTATTCATTATTGGGCTGATTTTAAGCAGGGCTCAGACTTAATGAGTTGGGGAGACTTGAAGTGTCTTTGTAAGGGGCAGCTTACAAGATTCAAGTACTATCAATTAAGCTCCTGGTGGGCTACACAGGTTTGGGAGGAGGAGGATGATGAAACAAAATTTAGTCAGGTGACGAGATCTGGCCAGTGGAAAAAAGAGGTAACTTTTTGGTTTTGGGCCTTCTTGGAAATGGATAAGGAATTGCGAAGCTTTGGGGTCGGGAATTCGGTGAAGAGGATGTAACTCAATTGTGGCGTATATCTTATGATCATTTACGAACAGTAGTTAAACCAGCATCACTTAAAAGAAACCATCTAATTACTACTTATAGAGTGTACTGGTCACCTGCAAAGCTAACTAAGATCACTAGTAATGTATATTATTGCCCTAGATGCATGCTACCATTGGCAGATGATATCCACTTGTTCATGACATGTCCCAATATATCTTCTTATTGGAATTCAGTGTGTAACTTTATCAGGGAAACGATTGGGATACAGATTACAATCTGCCCTCTGTTAATTTATTTTGGTTTATGTGTGGAGGAAAATGTGCAGATATCTTTGTGTAATGCGAAATTTGTGTTTTTTGTGATTCTTTTGGCCAGAAGGGAAATATGTAGGTTATGGAAATTAGGAAATCCACCTTTGTTTAGTGATTGTCTTAGAAATATAATTTATATCAGTGAGTCTGATATGGCATGTGACCCTATGAGTGAGTCGAGAATATGGGCACCGTTAATAAGATGGAGAAATAAGGAATTGTGAATCCTATGATTAAGCCAAAACCTGCTGACGGTAACATCCTCCTCTCAGTGGCGGTATCATCGAGCAGAGGAGAATTGAGGTGGACGCAGCAGTATGCTTGAGGGAAAATGAAATTAGACAAAAACAAACAAAAAAAAAATGTCTGACATTCACTGGCTTGACTAAAAATGCCACAAATCTCACAGACACTGCTAGGGGTGATTTACAATAGGGCATCTTTCATTTGGATAAAATAGAAAAAAAATAGAAAGAAATAGAAAAATTGAATTTCCCCAGCTGGGGCTTGAACCCTTGTTAAAAAGCACTCTGGACCCCAGTGAACTACCACAGGACCATTTGTTCTCCAATAATGAAATCTCTCCAAAGCCTTTGTTTCATGGCAAAAAGGTGCTGTCCTTCTTCTATTTCCTTGTCGTTTTCCATTTACATGCCACAAATCTACACTTGATTTTCGTGATTTATAAACAAAGAGCCCTTCCTTTCTTTCACTCTGGCACTTGCCCCATGCTTTTCTTTTTCTAACACAACCATTCCCAAAGTCTCCTTCCACAAATTAAGGAATTTCTTTCATAGCAATCCTTGCCCCCCTTCCACATGCCTCAGCAGGTCACAAATGACTAACATGCACTGGCTTGACTAAAAAGGCCACAAATCTCACAGACACTGCCAGGGGTTATTTACAATAGGGCATCTTTCATTTGGGTAAAATAGAAAAAAAAATAGAAAATAATATAAAAATCGAATTTCCCCACCTGGGGTTTGAACCATTGTCAAAAAGCATGCCAAGCCACTTTGAACTGCCACTAGAACATTTGATCTGTGTTGATGATTTTGTCAAAAGCCTTTGTGTCATGGAAAAAAGGTGCTGTCCTTTTTCTATTTCCATGTTGTTTTCCTTTTACATGCCACAAACTACACTTGATTTATAAATAAAGAGCCCTTCCTTTCTTTCACTCTGGCACTTGCTCCATGCATTTCTCTTTCTTACACAACCATTCCCAAAGTCTCATTCCACAAATTAAGGAATTTCTTTCATAGCAAACCTTGCCCCCTTCCACATGCCACAGCATGTCACAAATGTCTGAAATGCACTGGCTTGACTAAAAAGGCCACAAATCTCACAAACACTGCTAAGGGGTGATTTACAAAAGGGCATCTTTCATTTGAGTAAAATAGAAAAAAAAGAAAAAAATATAAAAATCGAATTTCCCCAGCTGGGTTTGAACCCTTGTCAAAAAGAACTCCAAGCCACTGTGAGCTACCACCCGAACATTTGCTCTCTATCGATGAGATTTGTCCCAAGCCTTTGTGTCATGGAAAAAAGGTGCGGTCTTTCTTCTACTTCCATGTCATTTTCCTTTTATGTGCCTCAAATCTACACTTGATTTTCGTGATTTAGAAACAAAGAGCACTTCCTTTCTTTCACTCTGACACTTGCCTCATGCTTTTCTTTTTCTTCCACAACCATTCCCAAAGTTTCATTCCACAAATTAAGGAATTTCTTTCATAGCAAAACTTGCCCCCCTTCCACATGCCACAGCATGACACAAATGACTGACATGCACTGGCTTGACTAAAAAGGTCACAAATCTCACAGACACTGCTAGGGGTTATTTATAATAGGTCATCTTTCATTTGGATAAAATAGAAGAAAAATAGAAAAAAATAGAAAAATGGAATTTCCCCATCTGGGGCGTCAAACCTTGTTAAAAAACCACGCCAAGCCACAATGAACTACCCCTGGACAATTTGTTTCGCAGTAACAAGCATTGTCCAAAGCCTTTGTGCCATGGAAGAAAGGTGCTGTCCTTCTTCTATTTCCATGTCATTTTCCTTTTACATGCCACAAATCTACACTTGATTTTCGTGATATATAAACAAAGAGCCCTTCCTTTCTTTCACTCTTGCACTTGCCCCATGCATTTCTTTTTCTTACACAACCATTCCCAAAGTCTCATTACACAAATTAAGGGATTTCTTTCATAGCAAACCTTGCCCCCCTTCCACATGCCATAGCATGTCGCAAACATTTGAAATGCTCTGGCTTGACTAAAAAGGCCAGAAATCTCACAGACACTGCTAAGGGGTGAATTACAAAAGGGCATCTTTCAATTGGGTAAAATGGAAAAAACTATAAAATTTGAATTTCCCCAGGTGATTCCCCACTTGATTTTCATGATTTATAAATAAAGAGCCCTTCCTTTCTCTCACTCTGGCACTGGACCCACGCTTTTCTTTTCCTTACACAACCATTCCCAAAATCTCATTCCAGAAATTAAGGAATTTCTTTCATAGCAAACCTTGCCCCCTTCCACATGCCACAGCATGACACAAATGTCTGACATGCACTGGCTTGACTGAAAAGGCCATACATCTCACAAACACTTCTAAGGGGTGAATTACAAAAGGGCAACTTTCATTTGAGTAAAATAGAAAAAAATAGAAAAGAATATAAAAATTGAATTTCCCCAGTTGGGTTTGAACCCTTATCAAAAAGCACTCCAAGCCCCTTTGAGCTACCACTCGAACATTTGCTCTGTATTGATGAGATTTGTCCCAAGCCTTTTTGTCATGGAAAAAAGGTGTGGTCCATCTTCTATTTCCATGTAGTTTTGTTTTTTACATGCTACAAATCTACACTTGATTTTCATAATTTATAAACAAAGAGCCCTTCCTTTCTTTCACTCTGGCACTTGCCCCATGCATTTCTTTTTCTTACACAACCATTGCCAAAATCTCATTCCAAAAATTAATGAATTTATTTCATAGAAAAACCTACCCCCCTTCCACATGCCACAGCATGATACAAATGTCTTACATGCACTGGCCTGACTAAAAAGGTCACAAATCTCACAAACACTGCTAGGGGTGATTTACAATAGGTCATCTTTCATTTGGGTAAATAGAAGAAAAATATAAAAAACATAAAAATGGAATTTCCCCAGCTGGGGCTTCAACACTTTTTTTAAAAGCACTCCAAACCCCAATGAACTACCACTGGACCATCTTTTTTGCAGTAACAAACATTGTCCAAAGCATTTGTGTCATGGAAGAAAGGTGCTGTCCTTCCTCTATTTCCATGTCGTTTTCCTTTTACATGCCACAAATCTACACTTGATTTATAAACAAAGAGCCCTTCCTTTCTTTCGCTCAGTCACTTGCTCCATGCATTTCTCTTTCTTACACAACCATTCCCAAAGTCTCATTCCACAAATTAAGGAATATCTTTCATAGCAAACCTTACCCCCTTCCACATGCCATAGCATGTCACAAATGTCGGACATGCACTGTCTTGACTTAAAAGGCCAAAAATCTCACAAACACTGCTAAGGGGTGATTTACAAAAGGGCATCTTTCATTTGAGTAAAATAGAAAAAAAAGAAAAAAATATAAAAATCGAATTTCCCCAGCTGGGTTTGAACACTTGTCAAAAAGAACTCCAAGCCCCTGTGAGCTACCACTCAAACATTTGCTCTCTATTGATGATATTTGTCCTAAGCCTTTGTGTCATGGAAAAAAGGTGCGGTCTTTCTTCCACTTTCATGCCATTTTTCTTTTACATGCCTCAAATCTACACTTGATTTTCGTGATTTATAAACAAAGAGCCCTTCCTTTCTTTCACTCTGGCACTTGCCCCATGCTTTTTATTTTCTTACACAACCATTCCCAACGTCTCATTCCAGAAATTAAGGAATTTCTTTCATAGCAAACCTTGCCTCCCTTCCACATGCCTCAGCAGGTCACAAATGTCTGACATGCACTGGCTTGGCTAAAAAGTTCACAAACCTCCCAGACACTGCTAGGGGTGATTTACAATAGGTCATCTTTCATTTGGGTAAAATAGAAGAAAAATAGAGAAAATATAAAAATGGAATTTCCCCAGCTGGGGCTTAAACACTTTTTAAAAAGCACTCCAAACCCCAATGAACTACCACTGGACCATCTATTTTGCAGTAACAAGCATTGTCCAAAGCATTTGTGTCATGGAAGAAAGGTGCTGTCCTTCCTCTATTTCCATGTCAATTTCCTTTTACATGCCACAAATCTACACTTGATTTATAAACAAAGAGCCCTTCCTTTCTTTCGCTCTGGCACTTGCTCCATGCATTTCTCTTTCTTACACAACCATTCACAAAGTCTCATTCCACAAATTAAGGAATTTCTTTCATAGCAAACCTTGCCCCCTTCCACATGCCACAGCATGTCACAAATGTCTGAAATGCACTGGCTTGACTAAAAAGGCCACAAATCTCACAAACACTGCTAAGGGGGGATTTACAAAAGGGCACCTTTCATTTGAGTAAAATAGAAAAAAAAGAAAAGAATATAAAAATTGAATTTCCCCAACTGGGTTTTAACCCGTGTCAAAAAGAACTCCAAGCCCCAGTGAGCTACCACTCGAACATTTGCTCTCTGTTGATGAGATTTGTCCCAAGCCTTTGTGTCATGGAAAAAAGGTGCGGTCTTTCTTCTACTTCCATGTCATTTTCCTTTTACATGCCTCAAATCTACACTTGATTTTCGTGATTTATAAACAAAGAGCCCTTCCTTTCTTTCACTCTGGCACTGGCCCCACGCTTTTCTTTTTCTTACACAACCATTCCCAAAGTCTCATTCCACAAATTAAGGAATTTCTTTCATAGCAAACCTTGCCCCCTTCCACATGCCACAGCATCACACAAATGTCTGACATGCACTGGCTTGACTAAAAAGGCCACAAATCTCACAAACACTTCTAAGGGGTGAATTACAAAGGGGCATCTTTCATTTGAGTAAAATATAAAAAAATAGAAAATAATATAAAAATCGAATTTTCCCAGCTGGTTTGGAACCCTTATCAAAAAGCACTCCAAGCCCCTGTGAGCTACCACTCGCCCATTTGCTCTGTATTGATGAGATTTGTCCCACGCCTTTGTGTCATGGAAAAAAGGTGCTTTCCATCTTCTATTTCCATGTAATTTTTTTTTTACATGCTACAAATCTACACTTGATTTTCGTAATTTATAAACAAAGACCCCTTTCTTTCTTTCACTCTGGCACTTGCCCCATGCATTTCTTTTCTTACACAACCATTCCCAAAGTCTCTTTCCACAAATTAAGGAATTTCTTTCATAAAAAAACCTGCCCCCCTTCCACATGCCACAGCATGATACAAATGTCTGACATGCACTGGCTTGACTAAAAAGTTCACAAACCTCACAGACACTGCTAGGGGTGATTTACAATAGGTCATCTTTCATTTGGGTAAAATAGAAGAAAAATAGAGAAAATATAAAAATGGAATCTCCCCAGCTGGGGTTTCAACACTTTTTAAAAAGCACTCCAAACCCCAATGAACTACCACTGGACCATCTATTTTGCAGTAACAAGCATTGTCCAAAGCATTTGTGTAATGGAAGAAAGGTGCTGTCCTTCCTCTATTTCCATGTCGTTTTCCTTTTTGTGGAAATATGGATTTTCCTGATCAGTTATGTCCCCTATCTTGGACCCCAACGGTTCTATGTGCATGTTACAAGTACATGTAGGTTCCCTCCAGTTCCAGTTATGAAGACGCAAACACATGTGCGTCCACCGTCAACATGTCCTCTGTTGTCTGGGCTGGATATTCGATTCCTAAGTATGAAAGGCCACCGACTTTATATGGCCCAGTCACTCCATTTTACAGTTCAGGCCAGTAGGCCCTGATTCTGCCATCAAGCTTTTCCTTGCTCTCTGCCTCTGACAGCTTCAGCTTGAGCTCGCATCTGTATCCATGAACCTTGTCCTACTCCCTGTGCGGCTAACGGTGCCTGCCTCGGCCAGTTTTGCCTGCCTGCCAAGAAACCGTATTTCACCTTCGAATTATCTGCTTTGCTCTTCAGCCGATGCATTCCTGTCTAGTAGTTTAGGTAAACATTTCCTTCAGCTACCGAGCAAAGGGCCCGGCCTCTCCGTCCTCATGCAAGTAATTCATAACCCTGTTACCATGGAAAGTTTCTGCCCCTTGCATCTCATATAGACACTTAGACGCCTGTACACGCATACTCAGTCAGTATAGAATAGATTCTGTCCGAGAGTCCTTCCTTTGTGGATAACATAGTTCTTTAAACATAGGATGTTAGATATGATTTGGGATTAGGTTGACTTGACCCCCCAGACTTCTTGTCTCCACATGTAGAGCTAAATGTCAAGTCCCCTTCACCCCCTAGTTGCACGTCAATCACACGTCATGCTGCTGCGCGCGCATCTCTGCCAAGTATTATCTTATGGATCCACCTATATATGACATCATAACCAATCATGTTTCTTTTTACTCCCCATTACGCCCATTTTCGGTTACGCATATGAACTATCATTTTCCTTATCAATTGTTACGCCTTCTGCATTTGCTTCATTGTAATGTACATTCTATAAAAATAATTGTCTGTCAATAAAGTATTGTACTTCACTTCCTGAACCCCCGTGGTGACGGAACATGAAGGCCGCGACTCGAGTCGGCCATTTTTGAATAAAGCCCATTCAGAAACCTCTTATACCACGGATTCTGCCTCTTATTTTTCTGAGCTATTTTATTTAGATTCCGTATCAAATTCAGTCCCGGTAATTAAATAATTTACCACATAATTGGCGCCCGAACAGGGACACTTTCTCATCTCACGCGCCGGTGGTGCGTTGCAGGCCCGGTCTCCTGCCACAGCTGGACGGACCATAACGCGTACCAGCAGGATTTCCTGTAGCTCCCTCCGGTCAAGCGGGGGCGACTGAGGCTGCGATCAACCCAGACGAGGCGGTGAGAAGTGCGAAGTATCCCGACCAGAGCCTAGCAGAGAGAGCAAGATCCGAGGTATACAGAGGCCCACCAGATTTCGAAGTCCCGACGTCCAGAGGGTCCAATGTCCGCAGTTGTCGAGTCCAGTCCAGTCCATTTCCGAGGCCTTCCGTTTCGAGCTACCCGGTGAGTACCATTGCTGGGGAGGCGTTCTGACGTGCACTTAGGTAGTGCCGGTCAAGACGGATTTGGGTACACAAATCCGGTCTGCACTGTTTCAGCAGTGTATATGTACTGTTTAGCAGTATATCAAGTATTCCGAAGTATCTAGTTATTGTCAAGAATTCTGCTTGGTGATTAGTTATGCAGACTATCATCATTGTTGGTCATTTTAAAGGTTAAAATGTTTAATGTTTAATGTGTTAAAACGTCTTGCATATTGTGGTATGAATGATTGTTCATTGTTGTGCTTTCCGTACTAAGTGTGTTCAAGATCAAGTATCAGATCAGTTGTCAATATGCCGCTCTTTTCGAAATTAAGACAGATCACAACTAGAAAAGGGGTACTCGAAGAAGCTGTTCCTATTCCTCCTAGGGACACTCCAGGGCACTTCATGTATCACAAACATGGCTTAGACGCCATATTATTCCTTGATCTATGGGTGGACTACACCAAAGAATTACCAGAAAGTCAGAGGTGGCCCGCAGCTGGGACCTGGGATGCAGAATGCATTATGAAAGTAGAAGAAGAGTTGTGGAAGAGGAAAGCTAGACAGTCACAGAAAGACGCTGTTGAGTTATGGCGTAAAGAATCGCATAGACGTACCGAAAAGGCGCTAAGACAGGAAGAGAGAAGTAAAGAAAGTGCAAATAAGGTCCGAGAAAGTTTGTTGATTGAGGAGGGTACACGAGTCAAAGCAGAACAAACCGACAGGCAAAGAAATGCCCTTATGAAAGGTATGTATCCCCTTCTGGCCGAAGGATTACCTAAGGCTACTACGGAGATCCCAAAAGACTTACCACCCCCATTATTTCCAATAAAAGTACATCCTAAAGGACATCCCAGAACCGCAGAAGATGTTTTTCTTTCCTCATATTTAGATGACGCAGCTCCCGAGTATGCTAACTCCGCACCACATAGACCGTCTGCTGGGGGGGTTCAACGTCAAGATCAGGTATCTGTCTCTGTGCTACAGCAAGTTCCGACACAAGCTTCGGCAAGCACATCTGTTTCCGCATCTGTCCCCGAAGCCGATACTACAGTGGTGTCCACACCTGTAGTTGCTGTAGCACGTTCAACGAATCCTTTCACGTCCAGTACCCCAGAGGGGGCTACTGGAGGTGCTACTAGCATTTATTCCACGCCACCCCGAATAAGTAAACTTACTTTTCAAGAACCAGTACATACACGTACGCCCAAACTTGTAAACCCCCGCATGCTTAAGGACCTTATGATAGATTGTAGATATGACCCGGTGCCCGGCAAAGAGGACGAAATGGTCCTAGCATCGTTACGTGTTAGACGAGCTGCATCGTTTTTAGGGAAGCTACCAGGAATGACTATGCATTTGGATAGCATATATCATTTTGTCCAAACAGGGAAAGACCCTGAATGCATTAACAGAGCTATGGAATATCAGAAAGTGGAAATACAGGGGGAATTGTTACGTTTTCTTGTAAATTGTGTGATCAGAAATCAAGACCGACCGGGGGTGGACCCGGGAATAATGCAAACTCTTACGAGATGGAGTCAGAATATATCAGACGGAAGACATGATAAACAAGGAAGTATAGTAGCCATGTGCCGAAAAATTAGGAAGGAAATAGAACGTATACATGAAGAGAGATTGGAGACAGACGAGTTCGAGCAAGACGAGGCATCCGAATCAGGGGATTCCGTAAGACAGTCAGACACCATAGCCTATGTAGGTAGAGGAAGGTCCTGTAATAATACTAGATGTTTTACTGATCCGATACATTCCACATGTCCAGATAATAACAGAACTTATCCGACGCCTATAATAAATCTGAAGTCTCCCGAACATTAGTTTCAAGCCGCTGACAAAATACTCCGAGAACGAAGGGGTTACCACCTCCTCGATTCTATGGATGAGCAAGAATTAGCTAGGTCAGCCGTTCATTGGATTGATAGTCCCGGAAAATATGGGGATGACACAGTAGCACACACGTTTTTGAACCTCAGTCCAGATGAACAACGTTTAGCTGGAATCTATATGATTCAGCAACTTCTAATATTATATAAGAATCAACATGCCGATCCTGGTCCCTTACCTGATATATTAACTGAACTACTTGCGAATAGATGGAGAGGTTCTGGTAACAAGTTAATTAAAGAAATACTAGTATCACGTAATCAGTACATTCTTTTTGTAAGCCCAGATCCTTTCTTATTACCCAACAAGGAAAGAACGCCGTACTACATGGATAGACAGAATCCTTTACGAGAAGTGCACCCAATAAAAGGCGAAGACAATAATTTCCACCGTGTATTTGTATATACACCCATATCTAAAATGAAATTGTTAGAAATGAAGAAAGTGGTACCTAGTCATGACAAGGACCCAGCAGGTTTCCACCGAGAAATCAAAGACATGTTACTGATGGGAGAGTATACCTATCCTGACATTATGACGATATTAAAGGTGCTAATGCCTGCTGGCATTTATGAAAAACTTAAGGAAAAAGAGTGGGAAGTGGGAGACCAAAAGATAGACTGGACAGCATTAGAAACCGAAGAAAGAGGTCGAGCTGCAGGTTCAGGGCTTGGGGATAAAGTTAAAGCACTACCAGGTTTACTAGTACAGGTACTACCACGTTTATTAACTACGAAAAAGGAAGATTGGGGTGCAATCTCAGCCTGTAAACAAAAACAAGATGAAGACACTAGTGATTTCTATGCCCGATTTGAAAAATGTTTTGGTATAAATAGTGGTATAAAAGCAAATAGTGAGTCATATCCACATTTGTTTGTGACAAAATTAGTGGAAAATTCCTTGCCGCAGGTGAAGAATAGAGTATTGAAATTCGAGAGTACATGGCAAGGTAACACTCCGTCACAAATGTTACAAATGTTACAGTATCATCATAATAGAATTAGAGATGAACAAGAACACGAACAGAGACGTATGAAGGACACTAAAATGAAAATGCTAGTTTCCCAGACAGTACCAGCGGATGGTCACAAAAAGGGTGTGACACATTCCGGAGATTCGACAGTTCCTGTAAAAGGAACATGCAATTACTGTAAACAACTAGGTCATTATGTACACGATTGTCCAGTCCTGAAGCGTAATATAGCTGTAGGTATTGCAAAAGAAAGACCACGACCAGTCAGACAGGATCAGAATGAACAAGGAGCTCCACAGCATGTACAGTCCATGCCAGCTCAGCAACAGTCCATGCCAGCCTCACAACAGCCTATACAGTTTGTGCCAGCTGCACCAGCGCTGCCTGTTGCAGCTACACAAATGACAACACGACAAATGTATCAGACCGCACAGTATGAATATCCTGAGTATCAACGTTACGCATGAACCAGCCTAGAGAGGGAAGTTGACTTACCCCTTATTGAGATCCCAGTAGATCAAGAAGGACCTTATGTGCATAGTGAATTATTAGGTCAAGACAGAACATTTTTACTTGATACAGGGGCAAGTCGAACAACAATAAAACGTAGTGAAGTTCCAGGGGCACCCCTCTCAGGCTCGCAAAATGTTTCCCTTGGTTTTTCAGGAAAGCCTATTGTTAATGAAGTATCACAGCCACTTCCACTTACGATTGGTCCCTTGACACGAACTACAGATTTATTGCTTACCAAATCTTGCCCAGAAAACTTGTTAGGTATAAAGACACTGAAAGCTTTAGGGGCTATTATATGTTGTTCTCCGGAAGGAGTAAGATTATTTTTACGTGATTTCAAAGGTCACTATGTGTCCAGAGACATGGATCATCGATTGCAGACTTTACCCGCACATCTATGGGCACAAGGCCCTACTGATGTCGGTTGCATGAACATTACACCATATCGAGTCACACTAAAGGCAGGAGTAGTATTACCACGAATGAGACAATACAAGTTACCACCAGATGCTGTAGCGGCTTTACTGAAAATCATTGACGAGCTTATTGCCCAAGGAGTGGCTGTGGAAACCGACTCCAATGTATGTAATTCACCGATAATTCCGATTCTTAAACGAACTGATCCAATGGCCCCGCCAGTATATCGATTGGTTATTGATTTGCGCGAATTAAACAAATGCATTGTGCCACAATTTCCTGTGGTCCCCGATATCTCATCATTACTGACAGCCATTGATTCACAAGCTACATTCTTTACAGTAATTGATCTCAAGAATGCCTTTTTCAGCGTCCCCATAGATCCGGAAAGCCAATACTTGTTCGGATTTAGTTTGAATGGACGAAGCTTTAAATTCACACGCGCTCCTCAAGGATTTACAGAAAGTCCCAGCATCTATAGCCAAGCACTGAAACGAGAACTTGACAGTATCCATATGCCAGTTTGTACCGCACTACTTCAATATGTCGATGATCTGCTGATCACCGCCCGAAGCGAGCCTGAATGTGAAAAGGCATCACTGACAGTTTTACAATTTCTAGCCGAAAAGGGGCACAAGGTATCCCCTTCTAAGCTGCAATTCTGTGAACAGCGAGTTGTTTATCTTGGTCACTCGCTGTCCAAGGAGGGAAGGCAGCTTACACCCGATCGCATCCAGTTAATTGCTAACATGCCAATACCCAAGACACAAAAGGAGGTGCGGGCTTTTATAGGCCTCACTTCATACTGTAGGCAGTGGATTCCTCAATATGCATTTCTAGCAAAACCACTCATTCAGTTGACAACGCAGGAGGCAGCCACATCGACTGTCCTTCCTTGGACTCAGGAACACACACTAGCTTTTGAAAGCTTAAAGAAAGCTCTATGTCAAGCACCTGTTTTAGCGACACCATGTTACTATAAACATTTTACACTCTTTGTTACAGAACGCGAAGGTACTGCTTTGTCAGTACTCACTCAGGAACAAGCAGGATCACGCAAGCCATGTGCTTATTTCTCTAGTACATTAGACCCCGTAGCTCAGGCTTTGCCTGCGTGCCTGAAATCAGTGGCAGCAACAGCTTTAGCAATCAGACAAAGCGATGCCATAGTGTTAGGACATCCGTTGACAGTACAAGTACCACACGCAGTAGAGGTTCTTGTGAACCGAACGCAAACACAACACTTGACCATAGCAAGACTTACAGGATATGAACTAACATTGTTTCAGCCACACATAGAAATCAGACGTTGTAATACATTGAATCCTGCTACACTTTTACCTGTAATCGGAACAGACCCACTAGCTCATGATTGTGTTGAGGTTATTACAATAACGACGAAACCCAGACAAGACTTAACAGACGTTCCATTGTTAGATCCAGATCTGACGTTGTATGTAGATGGATCATGTATGAGGACAAGTACAGGAGATTTAGTGGCCGCGTATGCAGTCACAACAGACACTGAAGTCATTGAAACAAACTGTATAAACACTTTGTCAGCCCAAGCAGCAGAGCTTATTGCTCTGACACAAGCCTGTATTCAAGCCTCAAGTAAGAAAGTTAACATATACACTGATTCACGTTATGCATTCGGAGTTGTACATGACTTCGGGGTGCTGTGGCGAGAGAGAGGTTATTTAACTTCTCATGGCACCCACATACAGCACGGGTCCCTCATTCATGCTCTGTTAGACGCAATTCATCTGCCCAATGCTATATCGATTATGAAATGCAAAGCACATACGAAGGTTACTGATATCATTTCTCAAGGCAATGATTTAGCCGACAGAACAGCTAAACAGACTGCTCAGAATAGCACATCCGACATGACAAAGCCAATAGTTCCGACACCAACACATTGTATGACGATTAAGGATCCCGCACTTGACATAATTGACATACAGACACATGCTACAGCAGAGGAAATAAAGAAATGGACTGAACTAGGAGGGATCCAAACAGATCAGGGATGGATGACAAAGGAGAAATCTGTATGGTTTCTTCCTGATTCTATGGTCCAAGCTATCATAACTACGATTCACAGTCCGGCGCATTTAGGAGAGAAAGCTATGCTAGACAGCATTCAACACATTTGGTTCAACAAACATTTACGAGCAGCAGCTAAGCAAAAAGTCCGTACCTGTATGATATGTTGTCAGTTTAACCCAGGTAAAAGCATCCCCGTAGAGCAGGGTGGATTTCAGCCTCCTGATCACCCTTTTGAAGTCCTCCAGATGGACTATATCCAGATGGAACGATGTCGAGGATTCAAATATGTTCTCGTAGTTGTCTGTGCTCTTTCCCGTTGGACTGAAGCGTACCCAGTATCAGATTACACTGCCCCAACTACTGCCAAGCAGCTAGTTCGAGAATTCTTCCCACGGTACGGTTTACCACGTGTTGTCTATTCAGATAACGGCCAGCCGTTCTCATCCGAACTGATGAAACATGTTTCACTTTTGCTAGGATATCAGTGGAAGTTTCATTGTGTCCGACACCCCGAGGCAGCAGGTCTCGTGGAACGACATAATCAAACTTTGAAAATCAGATTGTCCAAAATATGTAGAGAGAAGGGTGTCGATTGGGTAGTAGCCTTACCAGTTGCACTCTTTTACATGAGAATGGTAGCACACTCTCGAACAGGGCTATCCCCTTATGAGGTAATCTTTGGCAGACCACCGAATATGTGGGGGACGCCTATACCCCGTAAAATAACTGATGTTGACTGTAACATGCTGACAGATTACCTGGCTTCCTTGATGTCTGCACTACAATCTTGTCGTTCACAGGTAGCTGCAGCCTTTCCTGACAACACTGAGGTGAAACCCCATGACGTAGTTCCGGGGGATCTCGTCCTCGTGAGGAATTTTGACCGAAAGACTCAGCTGGAGCCCAGGTGGAAAACACCCAAATTGGTCCTGCTCACCACAAGGACAGCCGTGAAGATCGAAGGCAGGAAGGGATGGGTGCATTCAAGTCATATCAAGAAATTTCATGGACTTCCTTCAGATGTAAATAGCCCACCTCGTGTGTCTTCACCCATTGACTCAAAACTACCTTTGACTGAGGCTACCAGTAAGGAACTTTATAAATTAAAACTAAGGCCTAAGCCGTCGGACGATTTGATTGTTTAAGTCCTCTCCAAGGTGAAGCGGTTGAATCTGTCTCCGACATGTATCCCTTAGACCTGAATCATGAAACATCGCGAAAAATGTTGAAACGACATGTGTATTGTAAATCACTGCGTAGCCACTGTATAGTGACTTTATTAATTTTGTTTTTCTTGAGTTTTATAATAATTACTGCAAGTATATTGTTGCATATATATTATCCTATTTCTAAACATGCTTTCAATATGACTGATGAACATTCTTTTAGTGACCTACCTCCGCATGAATTGTCCTATAGACTTGCGCTGCGCAATAACACTTTCATTAGTATGTTGCATCATTCCCATCAGACTAGTAATGCCACTAATTATTGGGTGTGTGGCCGACTCCCTCCCTATCAGAATTATCAAGGAGTTTTGCCTTTCTTTCCACACCCATTTACACATAATGGCTCCTGTGGAGCATGGTTTAGTTTAATCAATTCCATAGACTCAGACACAGCAGTTTATCAAGACCATTGGGTATGGGGAAATCTGAACCTAGTTTTACTCAAGGTCTGCTACCCTGACAAGGAGGGTCGCCCCAAAAGAACAGGAACTGATCTAGAAAATGAAGTATATGGATTAGGTAATTTTACACCTAACCTCATGATTCTGAATATCGAATCCGAAGTTGAACTAATTTTGCCAACAATGTCAGTATTTCCAGCTAAAGGTGAATTATGTGTAAGGAAAATTGGTTCCATACATATGGGCCATAGTAAATGTACTACTATAGTAGAATTTAGTGATCAAGGCAAATCTTCATTTAGAGCTTCTCGCCACTCCTACTTCATATGTGGTCAGACTGCATATATGCGTCTACCTCTAGATTGGGATGGTACCTGCTACATTGCATTCCTTCTGCCACCTGTTTTCCTAGCTCCTCCTGATTATTATAGAAATATTCATTTAGTACACAATAGAGAGCGGAGAGATCTCCCAGTTGTCGATTACACTGAGACGGCATGGGACAAGTATGTAGATTTCAATAAAGGTATCTTTCCCTACATAGGTACGATTTCAAATAGTAAGCTAATACGTCGATTAACTAAGACTCTTGAAGCTGTAGTGAATGAAACTATTGCCGCCCTAGGCAATCTGACAGAGGAGCAATCTGCGATGAGGATTGTTGTTCTTCAAAATCGTCTTGTTCTTGACGTCATCCTGGCCGATAGGGGCGGAGCTTGTAGGGTCATCGGATCAAGCTGCTGCGTATTCATACCAGAAAATTCGCCATCTGTATATAAAGCTATCACTCGCCTTCATAAGATTGTGAGCCAGATACACCAGAATCCAGGCACTTGGACTTGGTCCGGGTGGTTTTGGAGTGTGATATCAGCCTGGGGATGGAGAGTTCTATCCTTCCTAGGTATTGGCCTTCTTATACTATTCAGTTGCTGCTTATGCTTGCAATGTGGACCAGCGATTTGTGGTCTGTGTGCCACATCGTGTATTCCACATCGAGGTTCTCACTCAAGATCCCGGAAGAAGAAAGAAGAAGAAATGATGCTCCATGAACAAATCGATGGATTAATGAAGATTGATGTTTCTTGATGGGCAAGTAGGGGACAAGGAGGGAATGTGGAAATATGGATTTTCCTGATCAGTTATGTCCCCTATCTTGGACCCCAACGGTTCTATGTGCATGTTACAAGTACATGTATGTTCCCTCCAGTTCCAGTTATGAAGACGCAAACACATGTGCGTCCACCGTCAACATGTCCTCGGACAGATCCGCCATGAATGGGCTGGATATTCGATTCCTAAGTATGAAAGGCCACCGACTTTATATGGCCCAGTCACTCCATTTTACAGTTCAGGCCAGTAGGCCCTGATTCTGCCATCAAGCTTTTCCTTGCTCTCTGCCTCTGACAGCTTCAGCTTGAGCTCGCATCTGTATCCATGAACTTTGTCCTACTCCCTGTGCGGCTAACGGTGCCTGCCTCGGCCAGTTTTGCCTGCCTGCCAAGAAACCGTATTTCACCTTCGAATTATCTGCTTTGCTCTTCAGCCGATGCATTCCTGTCTAGTAGTTTAGGTAAACATTTCCTTCAGCTACCGAGCAAAGGGCCCGGCCTCTCCGTCCTCATGCAAGTAATTCATAACCCTGTTACCATGGAAAGTTTCTGCCCCTTGCATCTTATATAGACACTTAGACGCCTGTACACGCATACTCAGTCAGTATAGAATAGATTCTGCCCGAGAGTCCTTCCTTTGTGGATAACATAGTTCTTTAAACATAGGATGTTAGATATGATTTGGGATTAGGTTGACTTGACCCCCCAGACTTCTTGTCTCCACATGTAGAGCTAAATGTCAAGTCCCCTTCACCCCCTAGTTGCACGTCAATCACACGTCATGCTGCTGCGCGCGCATCTCTGCCAAGTATTATCTTATGGATCCACCTATATATGACATCATAACCAATCATGTTTCTTTTTACTCCCCATTACGCCCATTTTCGGTTACGCATATGAACTATCATTTTCCTTATCAATTGTTACGCCTTCTGCATTTGCTTCATTGTAATGTACATTCTATAAAAATAATTGTCTGTCAATAAAGTATTGTACTTCACTTCCTGAACCCCCGTGGTGACGGAACATGAAGGCCGCGACTCGAGTCGGCCATTTTTGAATAAAGCCCATTCAGAAACCTCTTATACCACGGATTCTGCCTCTTATTTTTCTGAGCTATTTTATTTAGATTTCGTATCAAATTCAGTCCCGGTAATTAAATAATTTACCACATTTTACATGCCACAAATCTACACTTGATTTATAAACAAAGAGCCCTTCCTTTCTTTCGCTCTGGCACTTGCTCCATGCATTTATCTTTCTTACACAACCATTCACAAAGTCTCATTCCACAAATTAAGGAATTTCTTTCATAGCAAACCTTGCCCCCTTCCACATGCCACAGCATGTCACAAATGTCTGACATGCACTGGCTTGACTAAAAATGCCACAAATTTCACAAACACTGCTAAGGGGTGTTTACAAAAGGGCACCTTTCATTTGAGTAAAGGAAAAAAAAAGAAAAGAATATAAAAATAGAATTTCCGCAGCTGGGTTTGATCCCGTGTCAAAAAGAACTCCAAGCCCCAGTGAGCTACCACTCGAACATTTGCTCTCTGTTGATGAGATTTGTCCCAAGCCTTTGTGTCATGGAAAAAAGGTGCGGTCTTTTTTTCTACTTCCATGTCATTTTCCTTTTACATGCCTCAAATCTACACTTTATTTTCGTGATTTATAAACAAAGAGCCCTTCCTTTCTTTCACTCTGGCACTGTCCCCATGCTTTTCTTTTTCTTACACAACCATTCCCAAACTTTAATTCCACAAATTAAGGAATTTCTTTCCTAGAAAAACCTGCCCCCTTTCATATGCCACAGCATGACACAAATGTCTGACATGCACTGGCTTGACTAAAAAGGTCACAAATCTCACAGACACTGCTAGGGGTGATTTACAATAGGTCATCTTTCATTTGGGTAAAATAGAAGAAAAATATAAAAAATATAAAAATGGATTTTCCCCAGCTGGGGCTTCAACCCTTTTTAAAAAGCACTCCAAACCCCAATGAACTAACACTGGACCAACTGTTTTGCCGTAACAAGCATTTTCCAATGCATTTGTGTCATGGAAGAAAAGTGCTGTCCTTCTTCTATTTCCATGTCGTTTTCCTTTTACATGCCACAAATCTACACTTGATTTTCATGATTTATAAACAAAGAGCCCTTCCTTTCATTCACTCTGGCACTTGCCCCATGCATTTGTTTTTCTTACACAACCATTCCCAAAGTCTCATTCCACAAATTAAGGGATTTCTTTCATAGCAAGCTTTGCCCCCCTTCCACATGCCACAGCATGTCACAAATGTCTGACATGCTCTGGCTTGACTAAAAAGGCCACAAATCTCACAGACACTGCTAAGCGGTGATTTACAAAAGGGCCTCTTTCATTTGGGTAAAATAGAAAAAAAAACTAGAAAGAATATAAAATTTGAATTTCCCCTGCTGGGGTTAGAACCCTTGTCATAAAGTATTCCAAGCGAATTAGAAATACCACTGGACCATTTTTTCGGTACTGTTGAGTTTTGTCCAAAGGCATTGTGTCAAGGAAAAATGTGCTGTTCATCGTCTCTTTCCGTGTCGTTTTCCTTTTACATGCCACAAATGTACACTTGATTGTCGTAATTTATAAACAAAGAGCCCTTCCTTTCACTCTGGCACTTGCCCCACGCATTTCTTTTTCTTACACAACCATTCCCAAAGTCTCATTCCACAAATTAAGGGATTTCTTTCATAGCACACCTTTCCCCCCTTCCACATGCCACAGCATGTCACAAATATCTGACATGCACTTGCTTGACTAAAAAGGCCACAAATATCACAGACACTGCTAAGCGGTGATTTACAAAAGGGCATCTTTCATTTGGGTAAAATAGAAAAAAAAACTAGAAAAGAATATAAAATTTGTATTTCCCCAGCTGGGGTTAGAGCCCTTGTCATAAAGTATTCCAAGCGAATTAGAAATACCACTGGACCATTTGTTCAGTACTGTTGAGTTTTGTCCAAAGGCATTGTGTCAAGGAAAAATGTGCTGTCCATCGTCTATATCCGTGTCGTGTTCCTTTTACATGCCACAAATGTACACTTGATTTTCATAATTTATAAACATAGAGCCCTTCCTTTCACTCTGGCACTTGCCCCTGCATTTCTTTTTCTTACACAACCATTCCCAAAGTCTCATTCCACAAATTAAGGGATTTCTTTCATAGCACACCTTTCCCCCTTCCACATGCCACAGCATGTCACAAATGTCTGACATGCACTTGCTTGACTAAAAAGGCCACAAATCGCACAAACACAGTTAAAGGGTGATTTACAAAAGGGCATCTTTCATTTGGGTAAAATAGAAAAGAAATCGAAAAGAATATAAAAATCAAATTTCCCCAGCTGGGGTTAGAACCCTTCTCATAAAGCACTCCAAGACCCTGTGAACTACCACTGGCACATTTGCTCTGTATCACTGTGTTGCATCCCAAGCCTTTGGGTCATGGAGAAAAGGTGCTGTCTTTCTTCTATTTCCATGTCATTTTCCTTTTACATGCCAAAAATCTACACTTGTTTTTTGTGATTTATAAACAAAGAGTCCTTCTTTTCTTTCACTCTGTCACTTGTCTCATGCTTTTCTTTTTCTAACACAACCATTCACAAAGTGTCATTCCACAAATTAAGGAATTTCTTTCATTGCAAACCTTGCCCCCCTTCCACATGCCTCAGCATGTCACAAATATCTGACAGGCACTGGCTTGACTAAAAAGGCCACAAATCTCACAGACACTGCTAGGGGTGATTTACAGTAGGGCATCTTTCATTTGGGTAAAATAGAAGAAAAGTAGAAAAAAAAGAAAAATTGAATTTCCCCAGCTGGGGCTTGAACCCTTGTTAAAAAGCACTCAGAGTATCAGTGAACTACCACTGGACCATTTGTTCTGTGGTAATGACCTCTGTCCAAAGCTTTTGTGTCATGGAAAAAAGGTGCTGTCCTTCTTCTATTTCCATGTCGTTTTCCATTTACATGCCACAAATCTACACTTGATTTTCGTGATTTATAAACAAAGAGCCCTTCCTTTCTTTCACTCTGGCACTTGCCCCATGCTTTTCTTTTTCTAACACAACCATTCCCAAAGTCTCCTTCCACAAATTAAGGAATTTCTTTCATAGCAAACCTTGCCCCCTTCCACATGCCTCAGCAAGTCACAAATGTCTGACATTCACTGGCTTGACTAAAAAGGCCACAAATCTCACAGACACTGCTAGGGGTGATTTACAATAGGGCATCTTTCATTTCGGTAAAATAGAACAAAAATAGAAAAATGGAATTTCCCCTGCTGGGGCTTGTAACCTTGTTAAAAAGCACGCCAAACCCCAGTGAACTACTACTGGACCATTTGTTCACCGATATAATGAACTCTGTCCAAAGCCTTTGTGTTATGGAAGAAAGGTTCTGTCCTTCTTCTATTTCCATGTTGTTTTCCTTTTACATGCCACAAATCTACACTTGATTTTCGTGATTTATAAACAAAGAGCCCTTCCTTTCTTTCACTCTGGCACTTGCCCCATGCTTTTCATTTTCTTACACAACCATTCCCAAAGTCTCATTCCAGAAATTAAGGAATTTCTTTCATAGCAAACCTTGCCTCCCTTCCGCATGCCTCAGCAGGTCACAAATGTCTGACATGTGCTGGCTTGACTAAAAATGCCACAAATATCACAGACACTGCTAGGGGTGATTTACAATAGGGCATCTTTCGTTTGGGTAAAATTGAAAAAAAATAGAAAAGAATATAAAAATTGAATTTCCCCAGCTGGGTTTTGAACCCTTGTTAAAAAGCACTGCGAGCCCCAGTGAACTACTACTGGACCACTTGTTCTGCAATAAAGACTTTTGTCCAAAGCCTTTGTGTCATGTAAAAGGATCTGTCCTTCCTCTATTTCCATTTCGTTTTCCTTTTACATGCCACAAATCTACACTTGATTTCTAAACAAAGAGCCCTTCCTTTCTTTCACTCTGGTACTTGCTCCATGCATTTCTCTTTCTTACACAACCATTCCCAAAGTCTCATTCTACAAATTAAGGAATTTCTTTCATAGCAAACCTTGCCCCCTTCCACATGCCACAGTATGTCACAAATGTCTGACATGCACTGGCTTGACTAAAAAGGCGGCAAATCTCACAAACAATGCTAAGGGGTGATTTACAAAAGGGCATCTTTCATTTGAGTAAAATAGAAAAAAAAAGAAAAGAATATAAAAATCGAATTTCCCCAGCTGGGTTTGAACCTGTGTCAAAAATAACTCCAAGCCCCAGTGAACTACCACTCGAACATTTGCTCTCTGTTGATGTGATTTGGTCCAAGCCTTTGTGTCATGGAAAAAAGGTGCGGTCTTTCTTCTACTTCCATGTCATTTTCCTTTTACATGCCTCAAATCTACACTTTATTTTCGTGATTTATAAACAAAGAGCCCTTCCTTTCTTTCACTCTGGCACTGGCCCCATGCTTTTCTTTTTCTTACACAACCATTCCCAAAGTTTAATTCCACAAATTAAGGAATTTCTTCATAGAAAAACCTGCCCCCTTTCACATGCCACAGCATGACACAAATGTCTGACATGCACTGGCTTGACTAAAAAGGTCACAAATCTCACAGACACTGCTAGGGGTGACTTACAATAGGTAATCTTTCATTTGGGTAAAATAGAAGAAAAATAGAAAAAATAGAAAAATGGAATTTCCCCAGCTGGGGCTTCAACCCTTTTTAAAAAGCACTCCAAACCCCAATGAACTAACACTGGACCAACTGTTTTTCTGTAACAAGCATTTTCCAACGCATTTGTGTCATGGAAGAAAAGTGCTGTCCTTCTTCTATTTCCATGTCATTTTCCTTTTACATGCCACAAATCTACACTTGATTTTCAAGATTTATAAACAAAGAGCCCTTCCTTTCATTCACTCTGGCACTTGCCCCATGCATTTGTTTTTCTTTCACAACCATTCCCAAAGTCTCATTCCACAAATTAAGGGATTTCTTTCATAGCAAACTTTGCCCCCCTTCCACATGCCACAGCATGTCACCAATGTCTGACATGCTCTGGCTTGACTAAAAAGGCCACAAATCTCACAGACACTGCTAAGCGGTGACTTACAAAAGGTCATCTTTCATTTGGGTAAAATAGAAAAAAAACTAGAAAAGAATATAAGTTTGAATTTTCCCAGCTGGGGTTAGAACCCTTGTCATAAAGTATTCCAAGTGAATTAGAAATACCACTGGACCATTTGTTCAGTACTGTTGAGTTTTGTCCAAAGGCATTGTGTCAAGGAAAAATGTGCTGTCCATCGTCTATTGCCGTGTCGTTTTCCTTTTACATGCCACAAATGTACACTTGATTTTCGTAATTTATAAACAAAGAGCCCTTCCTTTCACTCTGGCACTTGCCCCATGCATTTCTTTTTCTTACACAACCATTCCCAAAGTCTCATTCCTCAAATCAAGGGATTTCTTTCATAGCACACCTTTCCCCCCTCCACATGCCACAGCATGTCACAAATGTCTGACATGCACTTGCTTGACTAAAAAGGCCACAAATCTCACAGACACTGCTAAGCAGTGATTTACAAAAGGGCATCTTTCATTTGGGTAAAATAGAAAAGAAAACTAGAAAAGAATATAAAAAGTTAATTTCCCTAGCTGGGGTTAGAACCCTTGTCATAAAGTATTCCAAGCCAATTAGAAATACCACTGGACCATTTGTTCTGTATTGTTGAGTTTTGTCCAAAGGCTTTGTGCCAAGGAAAAATGTGCTGTCCATCGTCTATTTCCGTGTTGTGTTCCTTTTACATGCCACAAATGTACACTTGATTTTCATAATTTATAAACAAAGAGCCCTTCCTTTCACTCTGGCACTTGCCCCATGCATTTCTTTTTCTTACACAACCATTCCCAAAGTCTCATTCCACAAATTAAGGGATTTCTTTCATAGCACACTTTTCCCCCCTTCCACATGCCACAGCATGTCACAAATGTCTGACATGCACTTGCTTGACTAAAAAGGCCACAAATCGCACAAACACAGTTAAAGGGTGATTTACAAAAGGGCATCTTTCATTTGGGTAAAATAGAAAAGAAAACTAGAAAAGAATATAAAATTTGAATTTCCCTAGCTGGGGTTAGAACCCTTGTCATAAAGTATTCCAAGCCAATTAGAAATACCACTGGACCATTTGTTCTGTATTGTTGAGTTTTGTCCAAAGGCTTTGTGTCAAGGAAAAATGTGCTGTCCATCGTCTATTTGCGTGTTGTGTCCCTTTTACATGCCACAAATGTACACTTGATTTTCATAATTTATAAACAAAGAGCCCTTCCTTTCACTCTGGCACTTGCCCCATGCATTTCTTTTTCTTACACAACCATTCCCAAAGTCTCATTCCACAAATTAAGGGATTTCTTTCATAGCACACCTTTCCCCCCTTCCACATGCCACAGCATGTCACAAATGTCTGACATGCACTTGCTTGACTAAAAAGGCCACAAATCGCACAAACACAGTTAATGGGTGATTTACAAAAGGGCATCTTTCATTTGGGTAAAATAGAAAAGAAATAGAAAAGAATATAAAAATTGAATTTCCCCAGCTGGGGTTAGAACCCTTGTCATAAAGCACTCCAAGACACTGTGAACTACCACTGGCACATTTGCTCTGTATCACTGTGTTGCATCCCAAGCCTTTGTGTCATGGAGAAAAGGTGCTGTCTTTCTTCTCTTTCCATGTCGTTTTCCTTTTACATGCCAAAAATCTACACTTGATTTTTGTGATTTACAAACAAAGAGTCCTTCTATTCTTTCACTCTGACACTTGCCTCATGCTTTTCTTTTTCTAACACAATCATTCCCAAAGTGTCATTCCACAAATTAAGGAATTTCTTTCATTGCAAACCTTGCCCCCCTTCCACATGCCTCAGCATGTCACAAATGTCTGACAGGCACTGGCTTGACTAAAAAGGCCACAAATCTCACAGACACTGCTAGGGGTGATTTACAGTAGGGCATCTTTCATTTGGGTAAAATAGAAGAAAAGTAGAAAAAAAAGAAAAATTGAATTTCCACAGCTGGGGCTTGAACCCTTGTTAAAAAGCACTCCGAGCATCAGTGAACTACCACTGGACCATTTGTTCTGTGGTAATGACCTCTGTCCAAAGCCTTTGTGTCATGGAAAAAAGGTGCTGTCCTTCTTCTATTTGCATGTCGTTTTCCATTTACATGCCACAAATCTACACTTGATTTTCGTGATTTATAAACAAAGAGACCTTCCTTTCTTTCACTCTGGCACTTGCCCCATGCTTTTCTTTTTCTAACACAACCATTCCCAAAGTCTCCTTCCACAAATTAAGGAATTTCTTTCATAGCAAACCTTGCCCCCCTTCCACATGCCTCAGCAAGTCACAAATGTCTGACATTCACTGGCTTGACTAAAAAGGCCACAAATCTCACAGACACTGCTAGGGGTGATTTACAATAGGGCATCTTTCATTTCGGTAAAATAGAACAAAAATAGAATAAAATAGAAAAATTGAATTTCCCCTGCTGGGGCTTGTACCCTTGTTAAAAAGCACGCCAAACCCCAGTGAACTACTATTGGACCATTTGATCACCAATATAATGAACTCTGTCCAAAGCCTTTGTGTCATGGAAGAAAGGTTCTGGCCTTCTTCTATTTCCATGTTGTTTTCCTTTTACATGCCACAAATCTACACTTGATTTTCGTGATTTATAAACAAAGAGCCCTTCCTTTCTTTCACTCTGGCACTTACCCCATGCTTTTCATTTTCTTACACAACCATTCCCAAAGTCTCATTCCACAAATTAAGGGATTTATTTCATAGCAAACCTTGCCCCCCTTCCACATGCCACAGCATGTCACAAATGTCTGACATTCTCTGGCTTGACTAAAAAAGCCACGAATCTCACAGACACTGCTAAGGGGTGATTTACAAAAGGGCATCTTTCATTTGGGTAAAATAGAAAAAAAACTAGAAAAGAATATAAAATTCAAATTTCCCCAGCGGGGGTTTAAACCCTTGTCCAAAAGTACTCCCAGGCCCTGTGAACTACCACTGGACCAGTTGTGCTGAATTGGCGAGTTTTGTCCAAAGGCATTGTGTCAAGGAAAAAGGTGCTGCTCTTCGTCTATTTCCATGTCGTTTATCTTTTACATGCCACAAACGTACACTTGATTTTCGTGATTTATAAACAAAGAGCCCTTCCTTTCTTTGACTCACCCCATGCATTTCTTTTTCTTACACAACCATTCCCAAAGTCTCATTCCACAAATTAAGGGATTTCTTTCATAGCAAACCTTGCCCCCCTTCCTTTTTTTTTTTCTTTAAATTTTTTTTTTATTGATTCATCATCAAAATTAAAGCACTATTGATGCAACATTCAAAACAAGAAGAACAAAAATAATAATACAATACAAATAATGTATACAAATCACATCCAATTACATTAGCTCATATATTCTACTATTGAAGAAAAAAAAATACACAAAATAGCGCAAAAAACAAGAAAAAATAATCAACAAATATGCATAACAAACATTCGAGATCTAACTATCCCTCCATCCTTAATCTCCATTCAGCAACGGGTGCCCAGATTTGCTTACCCATTTGCTTCAGCTTTCATCCCTTTTTATCATACAGAGCTTTCTCTAAGGTATATATAGCTAGCAGCCGCGACAGCCACTGCTGAAACACAGGCGGATTTGGATCTTTCCATAAGGCCGCTATAAACAGCCGACTTAAAGTCATAGCCAGGAATATAAATTCTGGGAAGAATATTTCAGTGCCTTCCCTTGCTACCCCTAAAACCATAACTTCATTTGTTAAGCTAATAGATATCCCGAGTGCTCTATCCAGAAATTGTTCTATTGATCGTTTGAAGGGATCTAACTTAGGGCACGTGGCAAACATATGTATTATATCTGCCTGCGTACTTTGACACCTTGGACAAATTATACCGCTTGTTCCCCTCCACCGAGCTATCCTATAAGGGGAATGATATAGTTCAAAGAAGGTCTTGTAGTGTTGGGTTTGTAGATTTGCTACTCTTAGTGTTGTGTTTGCTAATTTTAGCGATTTTTCACCCTCGTTCTCTGTTAAGTTTAGCTTTGTTCTCCATTTCTCAAATACTTTTGCTCGGTCATCTTCTTTATACTGGCACATTGCTTCATATAGATGGGTTTTTGTACAGCCCCCATCATCCCTCATCTGCCCCATTATTTCCTCTCTCTTAAAGTGCATATTACCAGCATGTTTTTTGGATAGCACTGATCTAATCTGCAGATATTTAAAAAAATCTTTGCTCTCTATATTATATACTTGCTGTACTTTGTCAAAAGCTATCAAGCCTGTGCTATCGATGAGATCCCCGATAATTTTGACCCCTAAGCTATCCCAGCGTTTCATTACCAAATCATGGAACACTCCTGGTAAAGCCGGGTTTTTATACAAGGGGGTATAAAAATTCATTCTTCCCATATTAATCTTTTTCCGTACCATGGACCATGCTGACCCTGCACCCCCAAATGTTTTGAATCTAGTTTTTTTGTAGTAATTTGGATCATAGAGTATTAGCGATCATTTAGAGCCCTCTAATATTAACTCATATATGTCTGGAATATCATCATTACCTCTCCACCCATCTTTAATATTCCCGCCCAGCAATCCTCTAATATACTGTAGAACTGCCGCGAGATAATAAACCTTAAAATCAGGAGTTGCTAAGCCTCCCCGTTCTCTAGAAAGTGATAAATATTTTATAGCTCTACATGTTTTACCTTTTGCCCATATAAAGCGGTTAGTGATACCCTCGAGTTCTTTGAACCAGCTATTACTAAATTTTAAAGGGATGGTGCGAAATAAATACAATACTTTGGGCAGAAGTAGCATTTTTATTACATTACATCTTCCTATTGTTGTTAAATGTAGATTGTTCATTCTATCTAAATTTTCTTTAGCTTTCTTAATCACGGGGACTACATTTTTTTCAACAATCTTCGTTATTTCTGCTGTTATAGTAATTCCGAGATAAGTTGCTCCCTTTGTAACTCTACTATCTGCTATCGTTACATATTCGTTTACGACAATCTGGGTTTTTCCTCCATTTAATTTATACCCGACAAGAGCCCGTAAATTTTTGCTTCCCTCTCAAATCAAATCAAATCATCTTTATTCGGTGTGAAAAAATCTCACCATAAAAGAATACACTCACAGAGTATTTCTACAAATACATATACATCATTAATTCATGTGAATACATAAAAAGAGTTTTTGAAGTACATAAAAAAGATAAAATAAGGAGGTCATAGTATCCCATATTGTCACTAGGTACAATAGAACGGACAAATTTATCCAAGGAGCGTTATGTTCATCTTTGGGGGGAAGGTGCTAGTGCTTACATGTGCAAAATTATAGCAAGAAGGTGCAAAGCATCACATCTCTAAAACTACAAATCGGAATTATTAAATTCATATATTTACATTATTAATTAAAAACAATTAAAAAATAAAATAAAAAATAAAAAGCATTGTATCATTACATCTTACATCTGGATCGATTTCCTACACTTAAGAACATTTTTTAAAAAGGTTATCATAGAAGCTATCACAAATACTGTCTCTAACTGTTGTAAGACTATAAAGGCTGGGCGACATTGCCTCAAACCAAGTGATTTTAGCAGAGGGATGATCCATAAATTCCTCTGCGCTGAATAAAATTTACAGAAGAATACCACATGAATGGTCGATTGTCCTGACATGTCATCACATGGACAATTACACAGTTCTTTTGTCCAATCATTGGCGATGGGAAAGCTTATTAGTCTATGGAAAATGCCTAGGCGAAATCGCATTAAGAGAAATTTATCATAGTCGCATACTGTCAGGTCTAGGTATGGTTGCAATTTTAAGGATGTTAAAATGAGGTTATGCGCCTGGACCGTTTTTTTGTTCGTTTCTATACATAGCCTCTGTTCTTCCAGAAAGCTTAAGGACTCTTTCTTGAGGTCCTTCCTTGTTATTCTGAGCATAGTAAGAGGTTCATCATAAAATTCTTGGTGGCCCAAGTTATATAGAAATGTTTTGACATAAAGCAACCATTTAACTTGTCTCACTCCATCTAAACCCATACAGTCTGTGATAATCAGGCGGTTAAGTTTCATCTCCTCTGTTGTCCAAACCCTGTGCCACATCAGAATCAGTTGAATCTTAATGATGTTTTCCAAATATGTCAACCCTAATTCTGTGTGGTAAATATAAGAGGAAGTGCTATTTGGGACCATCAGTAAAAACCTTAAAAAAAAATTCTCAGCTACCTGGATGGGGTTTACATCCATGTATCCCCATACACCCGCTCCATATGTGGCTACAGTGACACATTTAGCTTTATATATATTTAGTAGTTCCGCCGTTGGGCGTCTGCCCATTTTCCTACTAAAATTAGATAGGGCAGTCAGGGTTCGTGTAAACAGTAACCTTCTTGTTTTAATCGCCTCCACCCAGGATCCCGTACGTTCAAATAAAATACCAAGGTAGGAAAAAGTTTTAGTACTTTCAGTCCGTTTTTTATCAATAAAAATAGTCTGGGGCTTTACGCATCTTGTCCCACATTTCATTATAAGTGTCTTAGATGAATTAATGGTTAAGCCCCTCTCAGACATAAAATTTGCAAAACTATCTACAACCCTTTGTAAACCCTGTGAGGTGCGTGCCATCAAGACCGCGTCGTCTGCATATAGTAAGGCAGGGATAGGTCGTTTAGCAACTACTGGTAGATCCCTGCATTCCTGTATTAAAACCCTTTCCAAACTATTTATATATAATGTAAAAAGGAATGGAGCAAGGACGCAGCCCTGTCTCACACCACGCCTCACTTTAAAGTGTCTAGTGCATTCCCCCCTTTCCCCGAAGCGAACCTGCGCCTTGGCCCCTTGATATAACTGCCTTAGATAAGAGATCAAAACCGCTTCCACACCCATCTCCTCAAGTATGAGCCATAGTTTGTTGTGGATTACACAGTCAAACGCTGACGATAAGTCAACGAATGCCATGTATAGTGAGCCTTTTTTGGCTTTGATATATTTATTCATTAAAATGTTAAGGTTAAGGCCCTGCTCTATTGTACCTAGCTTTTTGCGGAACCCGTATTGCAAGTCACTTATCACTGCCTGTTCCTCCGCCCAATCCTGTAATCTATTCTGGATCACTCGACCCATGATTTTCACGGTAGAATCCAGCAAGGATATTGGCCGATAACAGGCCGGGTCAGACCTGTCGCCTTTTTTAAAAATAGGTACCAGGATGGATTCATACCATGTGGAAGGAAACCCTGCGGGGCCACAGGCATTAAAAACTTGTGTCAACAATGGAGCCCAATGGGTGAAATCCTGTGTTTATGTGCTGGTTGGCGACCCCCCTCTTCTCCCTCGTGGCTGTCCGATTCAGATTTCATATTCTGGATTCAAATACCTAGGTATCCACGTGTCCCTGGATCCGGCAGTCCGTTATGCTCTGAATCTGCTGCCCCCGCTCCAGCGGCTGCGGGCCGATGTTGCTCGTTGGCGGAAGCTCCCGCTATCGCCGCTTGGCCGGGCAGCCTTATTCAAAATGATGTCTCTTCCACGCTTCTTGTATGCATTGCAGAATACGCTGGACGTGGTGCCCGCCCGATATTTTAGTGAGGTAGAGAGCCTACAGAGGCAACTAGTTTGGGATGGGAGACCGCGAAATGCTCTCGCTAAATTGACCCTTCCGTGGTATGACGGTGGAATATCTCTTCCTGATATTAGAAGGTATTATTGGGCGTCCCAGCTGGTGGCGGTGAATCACGGGACATATGGCCCAGCGGTGAACCCTGCGTACGAGATGGATAAGCTACTACTGCCGGGCAGAGATTTCAATAGGGCGCTTTATTCTACGAAGGGAGGCACTAAATTGACAGGTCCTACGAAAAATGCAGTACGCGCCTAGCACTGCGACACCGCTGCTACGGGATGGACGGGCCGTCTGTCTCGTGCGACTCCACTGTATGCGTCTGATGCGTTGGGTGGTTTATGGCGTACTAAGGGCTTTGAGAAGTGGGATTTGATTGGAATTAGTCGTGTGGGGGACCTCTGGACGAAGGGCGCTTTTAAAACGTTTGAAGCTCTTCAGACAGAATATAAGCTGAGCGATAGGGAGTTCTTTCGCTATGCGCAGATGCGCCATGCGTTACTTTCCGCTTTCTTGAATCCTGCAGATATCCCTGAAGCCTCCCCGTTGGAAGATCATTTACTTGATGGTTACCTGCCGGATAGTACTATTTCCCTGATCTACAAAAAACTGATCAATACTCGAGCGGACCTCCTCACACATCTGCGAGAGGTCTGGGTCGCCGATGGCCTAGAATTGGATGATGAGGACTGGGTCGCGGCCATAGCCTCGCCGAGGGAGGTGGCCATACTGGCTCGCCTTCGATTTGTGCAGTTAAAGATATTACATAGGGTCTATGTCACCGGTCCCCGCTTGCTTCATTTGGGTTATACAAGTGATGGTTTATGTCGGCGTGGGTGTGGCCTGCTTGGTACTTTTCTTCATATTCTGTGGGAGTGTCCGAAGGTGCTACGTTTCTGGACTGGTGTGCATGCAGTGATGGAGGAGGTTACGGGTGTGGCTCTGCTCCCTGAGGCTCGGCGATGTGTGTTGAATGTGTGGGAACCGGCTGACTGCGATGTGGCACAGAACGCTGGGTGACTTTGGGCAACATGATCGCTAAAAGAGACATTGCACAGCTCTGGGGTTCCGGTAGGCCTCCCACAGTTACGAAGTGGAAAGAGAATATGGATTGGTGCATGTTCCGAGAGAAGACGGTTTACGTGGCCAGAGGCAAACCTAAGAAATGGAGTAAGATGTGGCGTCCCTGGAATTCCTACCGTGGGGATATATGCACCCCCCCCTTGGTGGTCGCACCAGACGTAACGATGTCCCCTTGACTTTGATGTTCTTGGTCTTTTTCTCCTTTCGCTTTGCAGGATTGATGACCGATCTTTTCCCTGCCCCCCCCTGCCCTTCTTAACGCGAGTAACTGTATAATGGGCTGCATTGTCGCTGTTGTCCCCAGCTCATGAGAGAGCAGGTCCTTGCTAATGGAGTTCTTCTGCCTGGTCTAAGTTTCCTTTTGTTGTTTTTATTCATAAAGAATTTAATAAGAAACCTTTCTGTAGTGCTGGGTTCAGTTGTGGGCGGCTGCAGCCGTTACGCGTGCGGTTCGCTCCTGCCCTCATGATTGCTGTATTATTGTTTTCCTCCCCTTTTTCTACGTTAGCGGCCGGCCCAGGCGGTTGTAGGCCCATGACTGTGAATATTTGATGTGTAAATAAAGGTTTTAAAAAAAAACAAACAAAAAAAAAACAATGGAGCCCAAACTTCCAAACTAAATTTAAAAATATCAACTGGGACACCATCTGGGCCGGCGGCTTTCCCCCCAGGCTTTTATCAATTGCAAGGATTACCTCATTGAGCTCAAAGTGTAATTGTAGACCCTGACCCACTATGTTCACTTGATTTCTCTCATGTTCGAGAATGGTCTGGGATCCTACGTTGGGGTCATTATACAGAGCAGAAAAATGCTCAATCCACGCCTGCTCTGTTATCGCCACCTCTATTGTAGCTGTATCTTTTGAGATCAAAAAGGGGCATTAACTGCCTTCCAGAAGGCGCCAGTGTCTCTGCTTTGAGAGGCTTCACGTAAAGCCGTACAGGCTTCCAATTTTAGGGCCTTTCTTCTTTCTTTAAGGGCACAGTTATACTCTTTTCTCGCCTCTCTGATCCTAACCTTGTCTTTATTTTCCATATGAAGGACCTTTTTAAGATTCTTATGAGCCCTTGTACAATTAGAATCAAACCAGCCTTCTTTCTTCTGGATACCATTCTTACTATTGATTTTAGCAGTGAGCTCCTCCTTAATTTGATTTGTGATAATAGTGAAACCTTTAATGATTTCATTGCTTGTGGAAAACTCATCCAGGCAGACCAGTATCTTGTCATTACATTTCATTAGGACCGTATTCATTACCTCATTTGGATCTATTTTATCCCATCTTAAGGCAAAGCCATTTGGCCTTGAAAGACGAATGTCCCTTAATATGGGATTAGAGCTTTTAGATCTCAAACCTTTGTTTCTGGACAGTAAGATACCAACACTCTGGGGAAAATGGTCACTTATAGCAATCTTACGTATGTGAAAACTAGTGATTCTTGAACAGTGCCTATTAGTGACCATAATAAAATCAATTGTGGAAAAAATACCACGACCATTAAAAGTTGGACCAAATGCAACAGGAGGAGAGCACAGGGTATTTGCAAAGCCCAAATCAAAATCAGACGCTATATCATTTAGGCTCTCACCATACTTTGAATGAGGGAAGTGAGGGAATGTTGTTTCCATATCATAAACCATGCCACAATTCCCAGAATCTGAATGTTGACACAGCCCAGAATGAAAATCCCCGCCCCAGATAATCAATAAGTCCCTAGATGCAGATTCCTGTATCTTGTAAATATGGCCAAATATAGCTTTAAGAATCCTTTCTATTTGGTCATGAGGCGCATTATTGTAAAAATTCACTAATATTACTAATTGGGTTTTTTCCAGTGATAGACTGATAATATGGTAATATATGTCCTCCGCTACCGTATAAATATTACCTAAGTTCAGCAAGTTCGAAACATAAGTACATAGGCCCCCTTTAGCTCTACCATGGTTTGAGGTTATTGCTGGCGTGTGTATGGTTTTATAACCATTTATATGTATCGGCTCCACTGTCCAGGTTTCCTGTAGGCAGATAAATTCGAACCTATGTACAAAGTTATTCCATTCTGCATTCCTTACCTTTGATTTTAGACCTGCTACATTCCAAAACAAAAAGTTACAGCTGTTGTTGTCAGGATCATTTACACAATCATCTAAGTTCTCCACCGTTTTGGGTACTGGCTGACAATCCCCCCCCGTGTTAAACATGGTGTTATGACATCTTCACCTAATAATAGCGATGAGGTTGATATTTTTACGCAGGCTGCTAAAGGGACAATTTCATACAGATTATGTGTCAGGAGAGGATTCAATATGTCCCTTTGTCCCACATAGTCATGTAAAGCCAGTGTGTCCCTTCCCCCTGTAATATTCTCGTCACTATAATTCTTAGATTTATTATTCCCAGTAATGGAATCAGGGGCTGGCCTATCCACACCTAATTCTTCCTTGCTATTACTGGGGTTGAGCCTATTTATGTTAGTACCAGGTTCCATCAGTCAGTCCACTTCTTCCAAATTTGTTAACGCCTGAAAGCGGTTATATGTACTTACACCAGTCATAAAATTCTGTGTCACCAGTGGAACATCCATACCTTGTCCAATATGGCCATGGTAGCTGGGTTTGTAGAAAAAACCCAAAGGTACAATATTAATATGATGAGCAGAAATCTGATTACTACCGGCCTTATTTAAGATTAAATCGATTAGTTGGGGGGTTTGAAAATGTAATATAACGCAGTCACCTGCCAAATCTTTAGTCCCCCTGCCTATCCACCTCACCCTTCTTGCCATTTTGAACTCTTGGAAAAGTCTCTCGGTTAACCCGGTCCTGCTCCCCAACCAGGATATCGATATATTTCTTAGACTCTCACAGGTTTCACTCATTCCTTGTTGCAATCTGGGGACGTTAGCTAGTATTATTGTATATGGTGTTGATGCTGGGGGTAGATCTATATGCGTATTCAAATTCTCAGAAACCAGATCCGTCGCGAGACCCCTTATACCCCCTGCCGTGGGCCCGTCTTTAAAATCGATTCTAGACCTACTTTGGTCAGTTGGATTATAATGCGTCCTATTAACGTCATCACCAACTGGCAAGTGTTCACGCCGGATAGGGGTATTTGGGTGGGTAACAGGGTTAGTGTTTATTTTCCTGTTATTCGAAGTATCCTTAGGTTCAGGGAGCTCACGTTTATAACATTTTGACAATACTTTTTCCACTTCCCCCACCCTACTTATTAAGTCAGTTAAGGAATCCCTTAAAAAGCTCTCTAGGGCATTAAACTTGTTTTTCAATTCCAGTACTTCACTCTGCATTACATCACCAAGGCTATTAGTCGCTATCTCCCCCCCAGTTTGTTTGTTCACAGCGGTTGCCTTAACCTTTTTAGGCAACCTTTTTTGTGTTAAACCCACATTTGTCTTATTCTTTATTCCTATTTCCTTACTCTTTTTACATATAGCATCAGGATTTCTCGGGCGCTTCGAGGGTGGTTGAGGGTCACTCTCTGGGTCGCTATCACTAATATGATCGGGTATTTTTACCAAGCAGCCATTACTACTGCCTGTCCCACTGTACTTGTCTGCTAAAGGGTCCACCGGAGGGTCAGTTACTCCTTTGTCACTAACCGATAAAATCGGGCCCGCACCCTCATCGAGAACAGTTTTATAAGGTTTCATTGCTTCTTCTACTGTTAGTATTTGTTTTTCTATAGCGCCCATGGCACCTGTCAAATAAGTCAATAGTGACAGGCAAGGCCCTCCCCCATCCTTGCTCAGTGTTTTCTTATTTACTGTAGAGGAAGCAGTAGAAGATGTTTTCCTCTTCCCCATAATGTGTCCGATTTACAATCCCTTCCCCACGTCCTAAAAAACAGTGTAAATCAATACTGAACCCTTGCTTGCAGATGTCCATAACACAGCGCGGGCTCTTATCGACCACGGCAAAACACTGTCTCTACAATGACCGTATATGGTTATGCGACTCCTGAGTCAGGGAAGACACCTCCAGAAACAGCAAAAAGACGTTGGGGTCCTTGTAGCTTATAAAGATATTTCATGACACAGTACCTTCTGGCGAGTAGAACAGCGAGATGCAGCCAAGAGTCCCGGCCCTGCCCGGCCTCCTTCGGTTATCGACGGGCAAGGACGGGCCCGCCCTTGGCCCGGGCTCCGCCCGGGCGCAGCCCGCGCGAATGCCGCGCTGCGGTGAGCTGACAGGTCTTTTATGGTCCCTCTGGCGCTGCCTGATGACCAGTAAGGCAGGCGCCCTGCGTGAGCACTGGAATGCTGGGTAATGGAGTCCCAAGCGGCCGTTCCCCTCACGGCGGGCTGGGCAGTCACTGGCAGGAGTCTGAATTCACCCCCTTGCAGGCCGTTCCCCTCACGGCGAATGTCAGGGTGAGTAAAGCAGATTCAAATGGATTTCTATGCGCGTCCCGCGCTGCGGTGAGCTGACAGGTCTTTTATGGTCCCTCTGGCGCAGCCTGATGACCAGTAAGGCAGGCGCCCTGCGTGAGCACTGGAATGCTGGGTAATGGAGTCCCAAGCGGCCGTTCCCCTCACGGCGGGCTGGGCAGTCACTGGCAGGAGTCTGAATTCACCCCCTTGCAGGCCGTTCCCCTCACGGCGAATGTCAGGGTGAGTAAAGCAGATTCAAATGGATTTCTATGCGCGTCCCGCGCTGCGGTGAGCTGACAGGTCTTTTATGGTCCCTCTGGCGCTGCCTGATGACCAGTAAGGCAGGCGCCCTGCGTGAGCACTGGAATGTTGGGTAATGGAGTCCCAAGCGGCCGTTCCCCTCACGGCGGGCTGGGCAGTCACTGGCAGGAGTCTGAATTCACCCCCTTGCAGGCCGTTCCCCTCACGGCGAATGTCAGGGTGAGTAAAGCAGATTCACAAGGATTTCTATGCGCGTCCCTCTCTATTTCTGCTATTGCGGTGGCTGGATCAGATGTTGTAATAGCTAGATCGTCCACATACCCCAATATTTTGGTAGCGTATCCATTCAATGTTATCGGGAGGATTTTTCTGTTTAACTCAATTCTCCTTATGAATGAATCGATATAGAGAGCGAAGAGTAGCGGGGAGCAGGGGCACCCTTGTCTGGTCCCGCGCTTGATCTTAATCACCTCACTCTGTTCCCCCATTACTCTAAGTCTGATCCTGGGCTTTCTATACAGGGCTTTCAAGGCCTCAATACAGCCTTTCCCAATATTTGATTTATGTAATGCCATCCATAGGAAGCCCCACAAGACCCTATCAAACGCTTTCTCAGCGTCAAGTAATATCAGAGCCATAGGGTCTCGTGAGGCTGCCGTGCCATCGAACAGAGTGCAGACTCTCCTTATGTGGTCCGCCATACCCCTCCCGGGTATAAACCCGTGTTGTCGCGGGGAGACGATCTTACCAACTAATATGCTCAGCCGATTCGCTAACAGCTTAGAATAGATTTTTAAATCGCTGTTCAAAAGACTTATTGGTCTATATGACCCAGGGTCTTCGGGGGGTTTATTCTTTTAAAGAAAGACCACCATAGTTGCTTCCCCCCAGGAGCTTGGAGGTACCGCCCCCCCCCCCTTGTACTGAAACCATTAGCTTAATGATATCTGCCTCTAAAATATGAAGAAACTTTTTATAGAACTCAAGTGGGATTAGATCCGGTCCTACTGCTTTCCCAGCAGGGATATCTTTTACCGCTGTCTGTAATTCTTCAAATGTGATACATAGTTCCAGATCATTTTTATCCTCTAGTGCTAGTCTCTCAACTAAGGATGCTTCTAAGTAATGCTAGATCTCAACACTGTCAGACCTAGGATCAGCAGAATATATTATTTGATAGAAATCATGAAAAGCTGTACAAATCTGTTTGGGCGTTGTAGCAATGACACCTCCCCCTGAGATCAGCTTTTTTATTCCTCCCTTCGTAGCAGCTTGTCGAGTTCTAATTGCCAAGAGGTGTCCAATTTGTTCGCTAAACTCATATTGATCCTGCCTCCGAGTGAGATACATCTCTGCTGCTCTTGTCGCAAATATTTCCCCGGCTGCTGCCTTGGCTATAGACAATTTCTGTTCAATCCTTACCAAGTCATTTTTAATACTAATTGCTTTGGCTAGTTCCTCTTCTAGAATGGCAACAACTCTTATCTTCCCCTCGATCTCTTCCCTTTCAATTCTGTTCCACCTAACCAAGAAGCTGATGGTCTCTCCCCTGATACCCGCTTTCATGGCGTCCCATACAACAGCTGGTAAGGCAGATCCCCTATTTACTTCGAGGAACACCCTAAGCCAATCTTCCATATGCTTAATATACTTGGGGTCTAATAATAATGCCCTCTCGAAAGTCCAGCTGCTTCTTTCCCTTTGGACATTAAACCCTACAATATCAAGGATCAAGGGTTGGGGTCTGAAATCACCCTTGGTAATCTAGATATTTTAGTTATAGAAATTAGCGTGGGTGATGTCAGAAAATATTCCAGCCGTGCTACCCTCTTATGCGGTGCAGAGTAATAGGTACTACCCCCCCCCCCCCAGAGGGTTGTCTTGTTCCCACCTATCAATCAGCCCATTATCTTGCATTAGTTGCACCAGAGCTCTATGACTTTTTCTCTTTTTGCCTGTAAACTTATCGGGATCATTTAGCCATAGACCATTCAGTCCATTTATGTTCAGGTCCCCACATAGAATTATTGGGAGAGGCCAACTAGTCAACTGTGCGTTAATGTGATTTAACATCGCTGGATCATCCCCTGTTGGTGCATATACTGAGCATAGCGTGAAATTATACCCCTGCGTTTGACATTCAGCCAGAGTCCAACGTCCATATTTATCTGCCTGCTGCCTAATTAATAATATCGTATTTGCACGTGCTAATATAGCCACCCCACGAGTTCTAGTCCCTTGTTTTGTGCATGTTAACAGCTGGAAGGGCAAAGAGCCCTTCCTTTCTTTGACTCACCCCATGCATTTCTTTTTCTTACACAACCATTCCCAAAGTCTCATTCCACAAATTAAGGGATTTCTTTCATAGCAATCCTTGCCCCCCTTCCACATGCCACAGAATGTCACAAATGTCTGAATGCACTAACTTGACTAAAAAGGGCACAAATCTCACAAATACTGCTAAGGGGTGATTTACAAAAGGGCATCTTTCATTTGGCTAAAATAGAAAAAAATGTAAAAGAATATAAAATTCGAATTTCCCCAGCTGGGGTTTAAACCCTTGTCCAAAGCCTTTGTGGCATGGAAAAAAGGTGCTGTCCTTCTTCTATTTTCATGTCTTATTTCTTTTGTCATGCCACAAATCTACACTTGATTTTCGTTATTTATAAACAAAGAGCCCTTCCTTTCTTTCACTCTGGCACTTGCCCCATGCATTTCTTTTTCTTACACAACCATTCCCAAAGTCTCATTCCACAAATTAAGGGATTTCTTTCATAGCAAACCTTGCCCCCCTTCCACATGCCAGAGTATGTCTCAAATGGCTGACATGCACTGGCTTGACTAAAAAGGACACACATCTCACAAACATTGCTAAGGGGTGATTTACAAAAGGTCATCTTTCATTTGGGTACAATAGAAAAAAATATAAAAAAATATATTAAAATTGAATTTCCCCAGCTGGGGTTTGAACTCGTGTGAAACAGCACTCCATGCCCCTATGAACTACCACTAGAACATTTGTTCTGTATTTATGAGTCTTGTCCAAGCTTTTGTGTTATGGAAAAAAAGGTGCTCTCCTTCTTCTATTTTCATGCCGTTTTCCTTTGACATGCCACAAATCTACACTTGATTTTCGTGATCTATAAACAAAGTGCCCTTCCTTTCTTTCACTCCGGCACTTGCCCCATGCATTTCTCTTTCTTACACAACCATTCCCAAAGTCTCCTTCCACAAATTAAGGGATTTTGTTCATAGCAAACCTTGCCCCCCTTCCACATGCCATAGCATGTCACAAATGTCTGACATGCACTGGCTTGACTAAAAAGGCCACAAATCTCACAAACACTGCTAAGGGGGATTTACAAAAGGACATCTTTCATTTGGGTAAAATAGAAAAAAAATAGAAAAGAATATAAAAACGTAATTTCCCGAGCTGGGTTTGAACCCTTGTCAGGAAGCACTCAAAGCCCCTGTGAGCTACCACTAGAACATTTTCTCTGTATTGATGAGATTTGTCCCAAGCCTTTGTGTCATGGAAAAATGGTGCAGTCCTTCTTCTATTTCCATGTCGTTCTCCTTTGACATGCCATAAATCTACACTTTATTTTTGTGATTTATAAACAAAGAGCCCTTCCTTTCTTTCACTCTGACATTTGCCCCATGCATTTATTTTTCTTACACAACCTTTCCCAAAGTATCATTCCACAAATTAAGAATTTCTTTCATAGAAAAACTTACCCCCTTTCCACATGCCACAGCATGACAAAAATGTAGACACTACTGGGGGGAGGGGGGGATTTACAAAGGGACATCTTTCATTTCGGTAAAATAGAAAAATTATGGGAAAGATTATAAAAACAAATTTCTCTTGGTGGGGTTTGAACTCTAGTCAAAACATATGTTTTCCCCTCAGTAATGACCACTGCAGCATCTATAACCATGGTGAAGTATACTGCACCTGATTGTTTTTGCACCACACTTTTTCTTCTTCCCATGTGCCACAACATGTCACACATTTTTTATTGGATTGGCATGACTTGGGGGGCGCTTGAGAGCCGACGAACAAGATGGCCACACTGCCGTGAGGCTCTGTTAGCCCAGGACCATATTCCGCCAGAATCCTCCTTCCTAAAGTGGCGAAAACTGCCTTTAAACACGTTATGCCCAACGCGACTCACCCAGGGAGCTGATGGGACGAGTGCAGACTCGTTTACACTGTCTAAGTGATCCCACGCAGCGCATTCCTGTTTTGCGGCTGTTTAAGATGGCGGCGATGGGATTGAGCTAGCCGGGTCTGCATCGCCTTGCCCTGCTGTCCGGAATTGCAGCAGAGAAACCCCACCCACTGCCACTGCCAGGAATCAGGAGCTGCCCAACGCGGAGCTACATTACGGGGAGAGAGTCGCCCGCTGAGTGAGATTGGGACCGACTGAGGTATGCCTGTGCCGACGCCAAGGCTGAGCCGGGCTGAGCCCGTGCTGCTTCCCCTGAGTGACCTTTGGGCCTCGGCTGAGGTGATGGGCCGCCCTGATCTGAGTCGCGAGATTGCTGATGTGGCTAGCTCCCCGATCCCCATTCACACACCTGGGGCCTAAAGGGGTCGAGAGGAGAACCCTGTTGAGATGCGCTGCTAGAAGGCCGCTGATAGATCCGTGCGACCTGTACAGTGCTGGGAGGCAGCGCGTGGATCAGTGAGACCTTGATCCTGGGGCACAGAGCGGTCTTGCTGTCTTGTAATACTCAGTAAGACAGGCTGAAGTGGACATTACCTGCAAAATACCAAGCAAGACACGCTGCTTTTTGTAGGCCCGGGACCTCTTCAGCGACACAAGAATCAGGGCGGAGGGTGAAGAGTTGGGCCATGGTAGAGCCAGGGCTCGCCTAAATAACCGCACGAGGGCACAAACTGGCCTATATAACCGCCCGAAGGCACAAACTGGCGCCAGTTGACCTGAGTGGGATCTGCACACCCTGAGGGACAAGCGGAGCTAGCCGCTGCATCCTGATCTTCCTGAGAGGCATACCGCGCCCACCCATACCACGCAGAGGGGAGAATCATGGGTCCAACGGATGGCAAACAGGCCAAACTCCAATTTCCGGCCTGGAAAAACACTACCAATACCGCTGATGACACAGACCCATTCCGGGAAGAGTAAAGCACAGCATCAACTACCCCACAAGATACAGATATAAAATAACTTATCCTCATGATGTGCCAAAGCCTCAATTCCATTGAGTCCAAAATGGACGCCGTGAATATGCACATGGACTACATCACACAAAGGTTGGAGAAGCATGATGGCCGCATTACCGAAATGGAACAGCGCTTATCCACCCTCGAAGACTCTTCCTCTGAGAGCCGTTAACGACTCCAAGAGATTAATAAACTGTTTAAAATGATTGCTGCAAAAAATGAAGACTTAGAGGCGCGTTCACACAGGAGCAATGTGCATATAGTGGGGATCCCGGAGTCTACCGCAACTGGCCGCATGGAGGACTATGTAGAATGACTGCTGCTTGGAATCTTTGGCATGGAGGCACTCTCCAGAGTTCTAGTGGTGGAGAGAGCCCATCACTCACTTGCAGCCAGACCGCCACCGGGCACGCCTCCCCGGCCCATACTGGTGCAGTTACTCAATTACAAGGACCACAACACGGTGCTGACTACCAAGGGAAAAGCAAGATATGGTTTACGAAGGGAACAAACTCTCGATGTACCCAGACTTTAGCATGGCAGTACAAGAAGCTCGCAGGAAGTTCCTAAAGGTCAAGCAGAAACTCCAGGAAACCAACATACAGTACTCAATGCTCTACCCCGCCAGACTGCGAATCCCCTACCGTGGGATGACACACATCTTTAACACCCCGCAACAAGCTTAAGATTTCCTAAAAACTGTTGAGAGACGGTCACCCATAACTCGGGATGGTGATCCTGGCTTCCAACGGACGCCACCTGCTCCTGAAGAATACTAAGGCCAAGTCATTGTATGGAATTGGTCACCTGCTTCACTGGTAAGACTATGCATTCCCTATTTCATTGCTAATCAGTTTAAAAATATGCGCCGGCCCTGGCGGGAATGGCCACACACGGTCCCTGACGGAGCCTGAATGGGCGGTACTGCCGGGACTAATGAAATTGCCAAGCAATAATGACTTCCCATGCACCCTCGCTCCTGCGAGGTACGCTGACAGCCTCTCTGGTGCATTCCCCCAGTGGGAATTCACTGAATGATGTACAATGTTGAAGTTATGTTACTAATTGACTCATACGTTAGTATACTGCTTTTACCAATCTTAGTTTTATATAAGACACACCTCTTGCATGTTACTAAATTGTCGTTAATGAGTCTATTCTCCTGGAGGTGCCAACATCCATCTTTGCACAAAACGACAGGCAGAACAAATAATGGGGGGTTTTGGAGGGATACTATTTACCTACGAGTTTGGGTCGCAGGTGTTGGTGGGGGGCCGGGCTTACTTTTGATACACAAGGCGCCGCTGCATGGATTAATACTGAGCACATACAATTACGAAAGCATAGAGAATGATCCATACAAACTCACCATGGCAGAACACACTGACCCCTCCAGTCCCAGAGAGGACAAGACAGATATAGTGGAGCCAAGAGCAGACAAGACCCACGTCTACACCTTCCTGAGATGGAACATGTGAGGACTCCGAAACCCTCGAAAACACAGGCAGATCCTAGGATACTTAGACAGACACCAAGTGCAGGTGGCTATGTTGCAAGAAACACACTTGGACCCTAAAGCAGTACCCATCTTTGAAAAGAAATGGGCAGCACACAGCTGCTTCTCCTCCTCCTGGACATATGCTAGAGGCACAGCAATCCTCATCAAAGCTAGTGAAAGATGCTGCCCGCTAGGGACACTACAAGATACACAATGCAGATTCATCGTGATGTGGGGCAGATTGGAGGGACACACAGTAACCCTTGTTACTTGCTATGCCCCCAACATTGATGATGCCAGCTACTGTGACAAGGTATGGGGTCACATATTAGCAATAGGCTCCACTTTCATTATATAGGGAGATGATTTCAACTTAGCAGTAGACTCTCTTTCCGATCGCTCACATGGCACCTCATCCTCACATCCGCAGGCAACCAAACACCTCACGGGCATCATGACAGATCACTAGCTCTTTGACACCTGGAGGTCCCTTCATCCATCACGAGGGGAGGGCACCTTCTATTCTAGCGTGCACTCAAGCTGGTCCTGAATAGACCTATGGTTGCTGTCGAAGGGACTAAACACTTGTATCCAGGCTGTGTCCCCATATCGTTCTTGGCGACTCCAGCTCACAACCTTGCTAGATAGAGCCTTCTGTGAAGAAATACGTCAGGAAATTCTTTAATTCTTCCCTCAAAATAAAAACAGTGTCTCAACACTTGCATGTGTATAGGAAAGCTTCAAAGTCACCATTCGGGGGCTATGTATAGCCAAAAGCTGAGGGATCCTACGGTCCATCAGGGGAACACTAAATAGACTAGAAAGAGACATCAAAAAAACAGAGGAGCTCCTAAATTACACCCCTAGCCCACAGAGAAGGGTTCAGCTTAAGGAACTACTAATTGAATATTCCAATGAGGCGGAACGTGAATCTAAATTCCAATCTAAATATCATGTGGCCAGATCATTCAGCGAAGGCGAGCGTCCCGGCAGAACTCTGTCCAAAGCAACCAGATCCCCCAGATTCGCTAATAAGATTTTGGAAATAATAGACAAGGAAGGCACTAGGCATATCGAATTGCGTGCGATCCTTAATATTTTGCCTACTATACAAAATTCGCACGCATACAAAAGTACCTCCTGACATAACATCCTACTTAGAGGATACTGCTCTTGGGTGGACCAATGACTCTCGCAGAGAGTTTCTTTCTGCCGATATAGCAGAGGACGAAATCCGGGCCGCAATAATGGTCCTGCATTCCAGCAAGGCCCCGGGACCCGATGGGCTTCTGGTGGACTTTTGTAAGCGTTACATAGACGAGATAGCCCCCTTCCTTAAGCAGGTCTTCAAGGAGGCCAGAGAGATTGGGACTCTTCCCATGACATTGCGGCACGCCATGATCATGTCCCTGCTCAAACCACACACAAAGGCCAGCAGCTTTGAGGCCTACAGACCCCTGTCGCTCATCAACTGTGACACCAAGATCCTAGCTAAAGTCGTCGCAAATAGATTGACATTGCTGATGGAGAGCCTGGTCCTCCCAGACTAGGCAGGTTTCATACCTGGCAGGGCCACCTCCCATAATCTGCGCACAACATTCGCATTACTACATGACATTGACCCGAATATCAGCGCAACAGGTATCTGCTTAGATGCCATTAAAGCCTTTGATTCCCTGGAATGGGTTTACATGTTCATAATATTGGGTAGAATGGGCCTTCCCCAGCCATTCCTGGCATGGATAAAGCTGCTGTATACAGATTAACGGTCTATACTCCAATCCGACCCCCATTATGCAAGGCACACGCCAGGGCTACCCTCTGTCCCCGTTGCCTTTTGCTCTTGCCATTGAACCCCTCGCGTCCAAGATACAGCAACATCATAGAGAGCATGCTATACCATACCCCTTACGTCAGATACTAATATCATTATATGCCGACAATGTCACACTTTATTTATGGGACCCACAGATTAGCCTCAAACTGATCCTAAGAGAGTTCATCAGATTTGGTTCCCTCTCCGTAGATTTTCCCGCTCATGCCCAGCACTGTTTAGTTCCCATTGAAATGGTGTGACATGGAAATAAAATATCTAGGCGTGATAATAACAAGAAATAAAGAAGAAACGCTTCGCGCAAACTGAGATTGAAACCATCACTAACTGGGTGCCTCGATGGATCACGATGCCATTCTCATTGGCTGGCAGAGTGGCCTTGATGAAAACGGTCCTATTACCTAAATTATTGTACCTATTCATTAATAAAACCTTTAACCCGGGACGCCCCTTCTTTGACACCCTCCGATCATTACTCATCAGACTAGCATGGGGCGAGAAACAACCACGAGTGGGATGGCGGACCATGACGCAACCATGCCTCAATGGGGGTTTTGAGGCCCCAGATATGGAGCTATCCGCCACCCTTTATGCCACACCTGGCCATCGAGCAGGGATTTATGGTTTCAACACCCAGGTCCTCCTTTATGAAAACTTGTGTTCCTGGAGTAGCCTATCACACGGTAACCTGCACTAACCACGCCTGGCAGCGCCTAGCTAAAATAGTGGACAAACCGATACTGTACTCCTTACTTGTGCCTCTCCCGTACCTCTCGTGTGAGGCTGTATGCCACGAGATGCACCATAGGAGAGACCTAAACTGCTGGGGCGACCTTTACCGGGGGGTGCGTTCAGGGTAAGGCAGGAGTTATTGACTGGGGATAATGTCACTCCATTGGAGATATTTCTTTATATAAGACTGAAACACAAACTTAGGGCCAATGTCCTGGGATTCCCTCAGGAACCCCCAACTTTATAAACACTACACACCCTATTTAAAATGGCTGGACCGGAGCACGTGGTTTCCAGCATATTCCGGGCCGCACTGCTCGAGAGGACACAGCCGAAACATGGGGTCAGGGAGGCGTGGGATCATGACCTGGAGCTGTCCTTGGGAGGACCTGGCTTAGCAGTTCGGGCTGGACTATTCCCATGAGGCACAGGGTCAAAACTGATTTGCAGGTCTAAACTGGGGTGGCATGGTGAGCAAAAGAATGATGGATTTAACCCAGATCTCTTGACTGGGGGTGAATGTTTTGATTTGTTCTGCATTCTGTCCATCAATTGTGTGTCTTTTGCGTCCTTGACGGATGGGCAGTGGACATATTGCTGCACACAGACATAAGCTATTACAGCAAGCAGTCGCTTACGAATCATACACTTCAAATACTTGCATCAAACTTTCTATACACCCACGTGGCTCTACAAATACAAATTGAGAACTGACGATCTATGTGAGAGATGTCGTCAAGCGGGGGCCAGCTTCTTACACCTTGCATGGCAGTGTTGTGAAGTTCATGGGCATTGGCGTGAGGTGATTGCTGCTCTGTCCCCTCTTGCCGTGTCCCCCCTACTGGCACTTCTGGGCTACACAGCTGAAATACAAACATCATACAGAAAATTTGTAGCAATGAGTCTGCTGCTGGCCAAATGGAGGGTGGTGTGCACATGGGGCAAGCCCCCAAATTTAAGGACTGGCTAGCAGACCTTATTTATTGTAAGGATCAGTTAATGAACTATGCGGAACTCCTGCCAGCCTTGTCTCACCCAAGAGACACCTGGGAGCCCCTAATGAATTATCTGAGGGAACACTCGATCTGAATCTGTCTGCTTTGGGTTTGGGTGCACAAATTGGACATTCAGTTGGGGGCCCTGCGGGTGGGGAGGAACGCACGATAAGTGTATTTCATTTGTCTGCCTATGTCTCCTTATTAACAAACTGGAAGTGTGGAATCGTTTCACAAGGTTGTGCCCATATCACAGTGAGAAGGTCTGTGCTTAATTAACAAACGCCTATTAAAATGTTATTGCGATCCGCTGTAGATACTACATTGCAGAATTACCCCTAGCAGTAGGTATGCTTATTGTCCGTGCTGTGCATTTATACACTGCATTGATGTATGTTATGTTTCTATGTACGTTGAAAAACCCAATAAACACATGCAAAAACATTGATTGGAATAACTTAATAGGCCGCATATTTCTCTGGCAATGCTCTGGAGTGTTTACAAAGACATTCACTTTCACATCAGAAAGTAATTAAGAATTTAAAAAATAGATGAGAGGCTAGGACCCTGGTCAAAAAGCATAACGGCAAACTGAGGGCCCTTGTGATAAAATAGAGAGAGAGAGACAAGGGGAAATGACACAGGAAGGACAAAACAAAACTCAGATCTTCCTCGGAGGGTCAAAAAGCTTCATATAAATTGGATTTTACATAAATGCAGTAGTTTTATAATGATTACATTCTGGCAAAATGTACTTGAACAGACTGTAGTATCTTGTGAGTTAATAGTTTCGGAACCCTTTTGGGTCCTGATTGTCTCCCTAGAAACGTGAAGTAAGTGTTAGAGCGTAATGCATCGATTGCTGTTTCAGTGTGGTGAGTTGCAGTTGCACGTACACGAATAAAGTCTCCCTTTGTGGCACAGTCATTGGCCAGTAACTGGGCTGGGAAGACACTGCAAAGGCCATATTTTATGATTTCTACTTCTCTTACTATGCTGATCAAGTTTTTTTAGGCTCCAAAGAGAACTAACCTGTACTTTCATACTAATCAAGTACATGTAAAATATTTCTGACATGCTTTCTTGTATCTAATCATGTACTAAACCTCTCACACTGTGCCAGTTAGTGATTTCCAAGGGCATCACTTTCACATGGGTAATACAAGAGTTAGAAAAATAAGCAAAGGCTCTGAATTAATGGGTTAACCCTGGCCACAATATATCACGTATTAGTATCTTTGCCATTGTAGTGTTCTGCTGAACACAGAACTTAACTACCATTCCTTAGCGGCTTTATTGACACCCATCCATCACATGCATCACCAGGTAGGTGACACTGCTAATAACAAGGGCTGGGTGCACAAGTCTGGGGCAAGTTCCATGATGTAACCTGTGTTACTTTATTTACTAGCATATGGCTGAGGGTCGACAACACCATAACCATGACACTAAGGGGCCAATTACGAAACTTCTCGGATGGCGAGCCCCATCGTAATGGGCCGGTTGGATTCCTTTCCAACCACCTAATTTTGATGGAGGTGGTCGGAATGGAATCAGACCGGTCATTCCGGCTGGCTTCCGACTAGCTTGGAGAGCCAGTCTGCCAGTCGGAATGCGGCCTGCAATCTCAAGGGTGGCTCTTTTCGCCCTTGAGATTATGATCATGGTTTCCGACATGGTTTCCATGGCGGTCTGTCGGAGATGGAAACCATGTTGTAAAGCGTGTTCGGTGGCCCCAGCAGGGCCCCCTTTGGTGCACGGCCTCCGGTTTGAGGCCGAGAGGACCCCTTAAGGTGCCTACCAGGGAAGCAGGGATGAACTACACCTCCCATTTTACTGTGGGAGCATGCATTACGGCTGGTTTATGGCCATAATGCATGCTCCCATAGTGAAATATAGGAATGAGCCAGACCAGTGTTTGGTCGCATCCTAATGGGGCGGTCGGGCGGACAACCGGGTGTCGGTCAGTCCCATGACTGAGTCAGTGTCAGGCGAAAATGATAACGCCCAACATTCTTATGAGCCCCTATATCTTTTTGGAGTTTGGTGGGTGGCCGTCAAAAACGATGTCCACTGTTCACAATGCTTTTTGTACCTTCATAGGACCCATTGTGACAGCTGTTCCTCTGAAGGTACAGAGAAGAGATCATTGCTGGGCTGGAGGTTAACTCTGAATCTGGTGTGCTGTAGTTCATCATAGTGGCGTATGTAATTTCTTCCACCACCCTGACTGACAGACTGCCGCCTATCAAACTATGCATTGGGCCCTTAAAGCTCAAAGATCTTTCACTAGTCCTATTTTGACATTATGTGACATTTTAGTTACATTTGTTCTGCAATGAAAGACACAGACATCAAATGAATACAATGTAACCTTTTTAGACTGGATACAACCAATATTCTCTCTGCTCACGGACTAATACTTCATTCTAGGTGCAAACCCTGAACTTTGAAGAGCTTGTAATGTGCTCTTGCTTTAAGTATTGGAGCTTCTCTCTTCCTTGTTGTTTTGTAGAAGAGTTTAAAGTTGCTATGCACTGGTGTGTGTAGGCAGCATTCAGGATGGCCTATATTAAACTTTCACAAACTCTGAGATTGTTGACAACTCTGACAATCCAACAGTTGTATAGCAGGGTGAGATAATGTAGTGTAGATAAGAACCACATAGAGTACCTGTAAGAAAATGAATTATTACTTTTGAGTGGGTAATGGATCAGCAAAGTAATAAAGTAACAAACGTTTTTGGTCCAAGCGAAGGTTTCAGTAATTTAAACCTAAACTAACCCCCTGGTAGATATAGCACAAAGCAAACACTGTCAAATTAGAGAAAATGTGTAAAGCATTCAAAAGTACCAAAGCCACTAAAAGTTTAAAACACAACACAAAAGTAATCTAAATCCAAGCTACAAAAATAGATTAAAATTGAATAAACATATTGACTTCAAAACAATGAAAAATAAGAGGAACCAGAGGCATTATTTTTTCACAAGAAAGTGTGTCAAGAATATTTCACTGTTCATGGGGGGCCTGGAGCTAGGTGGAATTGGAAGCAAACCAAGATGGAATGCAGTCAGATAAACCAAACAGTTTCATTCAGGTTGAAGATTTTACCGTAAGACTTAGAAATGGAAGTGAAAATCCTTGTGCGCGGCAATGTTGCAGGCTTTAACAGAAGAAGTTTTCTGGAAGCCAGATAGTTTTTAGGTAAAGATCTTGCTGAAGCTGTTGGTTTTGGAGGGGAAAGGTCTAGGTGAGAGATGTCTGAATTTTGTGTCAAGTAAGTACATTTTTTAGACGAGTCAAGATTTATACCTTTGGACTTAGGGCCTGGTTATGAGTTTGGTGGTGAGATTGCGGGGCGCAACACCATGCCACTGCCCCGTCCCACACTGCCATACCTCACTGCTGGCCAAACGCCAGATTAAGAGTTATCTTTTAGTCTGGCAGGTGGTCTTTTGGCGTTCCCACGGTGGTGCCAATTAAAAAGGTCTCACAATGGGAACGCCAAAGCCCGTTCCTGCACAGCATGGACTATAAAGTCCATGCCGTGCAGGAAAGAGGGTGCATGCAGAAAGTGCCCCCCTGCATACATCCCATGGCCCTGGGGAACCGGGGGCCCTGTAACGCCCCCCCCAAGCTGCCTCACCACCACCATTTATATGGGGGGGTCACCGCCATGATAATGTTGGATGTGAGGAAACTAGTAATATGCTTGTCGGTGCTGTAGAGGTACTGCCAGCTTATTGTGGTCCTCAGGCCACTGATCCACCGCCAGGGATCGTGGATCTCTGGTGGTTGTGGCGGTCCTATGGCGGTCTCACTGCCATCCTTGTAATACGGCGGTCCAACCACTGGTGTAGCAGTTACTGCACTGCCACCATAGGTTTGACGGTCCATCTCACCACCAAACTCATAATCAGGCACTAAGTCTCTTTTCTCAGAGGTCAGTATCCTCCATCTGACAAGGCTAAAGATTCTACCTGATGATGAGTTCCACTAGCCTGGATACCTTCTCATAGATGACCTGCTGAAACAGATTTCCTGCTGCAGAGAAGCTCCTTGCACGAGAAACCTTTTTCTTTAACCAGGTGAAGCTGCACTCTTGTGGGATTGGCTCAGATGGTTGGTCGCAGTTTTCCTATGGCTTGAAGTTCAAAACCATTCTATGTCCCAACTTTTCAGAGATTGCAGTAGAAGTCCAGTTAGACACACCCAAGTGTCCCACAACCTCAGGGACAACACTTAGAAGTTTAGGCTCAGACCTACTAACATTTTTCATTGTGGTTGTGCCACTTTTTGGAGTAGACACAATTCAAAATGCTATTTGAGATTTAGAAAGCCACTCAAGGACCAATTTGTGTCACATTGCGTGGCTCTGTAAAAAAACAAAATGTGAATCACGTTGGTTACACTGTCTCGTTAAATGTGTGGACCATGAGCATTGCCATGCACCCACCTTTGTATTTTAATGCATTCATGATTTACCGAAGGTAGCAAACTTGATTTAATGTGAAAATCGTGCACCTACCTGAGAAAGCAGTAACAGGGAGAAATAGCTTAATTTAGCTTTTTTACTTCCTCTTTGTATTTGTGCTTTATTCTGACCTGTCCGGTCATGGTGAGGGATGAGTCGAGTATGATGCCGAGGTTGTGGGCGTGGTCCGTAGGTGTCGGGGAGATGCCGAGGGCGCTAGGCCACTAGGTGTTGTCCCATGTGGAGGGGGTGAGTACGAGGACTTCTGTCTTCTCTGAATTGAGCTTCAGGCAGCTGCTGCTCATCCAGGAAGCGACATCTTTCATTCCTTACTGGAAGCTTAGTCTAGCGATGTCGGGTTCCTTTGTGAGGGAGATGATGAGCGGGGTTTTGTCAGCATAGGATACTATGCTGAGTCCGTGCTGTCTGATTATGGCAGCGAGGGGAGCCATGTAGATGTTGAAAAGCGTGGGGCTGAGCGATGATACTTGGGATACTCCACAGCTGATCTCTGTGGGTTTGGAGAGGAAGGGTGGGTATCTGATTCTTTGGGTTCGGCCAGTGAGGAAAGAGCAGATCCCATCGAGGGCGGTTCCCTCTATGCTGGCGTCGTGGAGTCTGGCGGTGAGTGCGCGGTGGGAGACAGTGTTGAAAGCGGCGGTGAAGTCAAATAGGATGAGGGCCGCCATGTGGCCCTAGTCGAGGAGAGTACGGATGTCATCTGTGGTGGCTAGGTGGGCGGTCTCGGTGCTGTGGTTGCTGCAGAATCCGGATTGGGAGGAGTCAAGGATGGAGTTATCTTTGATGAAGTTTGTAAGCTGGATATTGATGATCTTCTCAGTTACTTTAGCTGCGTCGGGGAGGAGAGAGATTGGTCTGCAGTTTTTGAGGTCCTTCGGGTCAGTGGAGGGTTTCTTGAGGAGGGGCTTGACTTCTGCGCATTTCCAGTCGTCGGGGAACATGCTGGTTTCAAAGGTGGAGTTGATGGTGTGTCACAGTTCGGTAGCTATGGTGGCAGCGGCTCTGTGGAAGATGTGCTGTAGGCAGAGGTCCATGGGGGCTACTGAGTGAATGCTCTTCATGGTCGTGGCGGTGTCCTCTGTAGTGACTGGGGTCGTTGTGGAAATGGTAGGCTGGCTGGCGTTGCTGGAGGCAGGTGAGGTTTCGGAGTCTGGTATCTGTTCGTTGAAGTTGTTGTAGAGGGCCTTGATCTTGAGATGGAAGTAGGAGTCAAGTTTGTTGCAGAGGTCCTGGGAGGGCATGACGTCTGAGGCTTGGCTGGGGGATTTGGTGAATTCCTGCATGATGTTGAAGAGCTCATTGGAGATGCTGAAGTTGGCGAGGATCTTGTCCTGGATGAAGTTCATTTTGGTGTATCTGATGCATTGGTGGTATTCTGTCATGGCGTTCTTTAAGCTGGTCCATGCTTTTGGTGTTTCTCCAGGCTTTCATGAGACGTCTGCAGGTGCGTCTGGAATTTTCGAAGGTCGTTGGTGAACCAGGTGGCCTTCATGTGTGCTGTTTGTTGGAGTTACTTAGGGGGGCGAGCCTGTCTGTGCAGTCGTTGATCCATTTCTGGAGTTTCTGGGCTGCAGAGTTGACGTCGGTCATTGGGGGAAGGGGCATGTGGTTGAGGGCAGAGTTGAGGTGTTCTTCAGTGACCATGCTCCAATTCCTGCATGGTGGCATGGTGTTGGTTTGTGTGCAGTGGTTTTAGAGAAGGAGAAGTGTACACAGTGGTGGTCCGTCCAGAGGGGTTGCGTAGTGTGGCTGAAGGGGATGTTGTTCCCTTCTGCGAAGATGGGGGTTGAGGGTGTGTCCCGCCTTGAGTTGGGGGTGACAACAAGCTGCTTTAGTCTGATGTTGGCAAGGTTGTCCAGGAGGGCTGAAGTTGTCGAAGTGGAAATTCAGGTCTCTGAGCAGTATGTAGTCCATGGAGATGATGGTGTGGGGCACGATGAGGTCGGTGATGGTTGCGGTGAACACGGTTCGTGGTCCGGCAGGTCTGTAGCTGAGGGTGCTGCGTAGGGTTGTTCTGGGGTTGGTCTGGATCTGGAAATGGATATGTTCTGTGGAGGTCCAGGTGTCGTTTGTGCTGGATGTGGTGAGCCTGAGGGAGTTCTTGTGTGTGATGGCGCGTCCTCCTCCCAGCTAGGTTGAGGCGGTCCTTCCTGTGGATCTTGTATCTGTCGGGTATGGCGGTAGTGATGTCGGGGGAGGTGGCGTTTGTACAAGTTTCTGTGAGGAAGGCAATGTCTGGTGACAGGGTGTCGAGGAGGTCCCAGATTTCCACTGTGTGTCTGTGCAGGGAGTGTACATTGAGGAGGATACAGCTCAGGGGTTTGGGTGCACTGGCATCAGGTGGGTGGGCAGTAGTTGTGGGGACCCAGAGGTGGTTGAAGGTGCGGCAGCAGTGTCGGCAGGAGAACTGATGATGGGTGGTGTTTGGCATTGACAGCTGGCAGTTGTTGTTTCTTCTGGCTGCCATTAAGTAGGGGACGGGGGAGGGAGCTGAGGAAATATGAATTTTTATGATCAATTGTGTCCCCTATCTTAGACCCCAACGGCTCCATGTACATGCTACAAGTACATGTATGTTCCCTCCACTTCAAGCTATGAAGACGCAAATACAATTGTGTCCAACGTCAACATGTCCTCTTTCAGATCCGCCCTGAATGGGTCGAATATTCCGTTCCTAAGTATGCCTTGCCACCGTCTTTATATGGTGTACTTTTCACGTTTTTCAGCTCTGGCAAGTTAGGCCCTGAATTCTGCCATCGAGCCTTTTCCTGCCTTCTGCCTCTGAATGCTCCAGCCTGGACCTGCATCTGTATCAATGACCTTTGTCTTACTTCCTGCGCGGCTAACGGTGCCTGGCCCGGCCTGTTGCCTGCCAAGACTGTATTCAGCCTTCAAGTTATCTGCTCCGCTCCTCGAGAAATGCATTCCTGTCTAGTAGTTTAGGTAAACATCCTTCCAGCTACAGAGCAAAGGGCCCGGCCTTACTGTCTCCGTGCAAGTAATTCATAGCTCCTGTTACATGGTAGGCCCATGCCCCCTCGCATCTCATGTAGACACGTAGACGCTTATACACGCATAAGCAGTCAGTATAGGATAGCCTCTGCCTGAGAGACCTTTCCTTCCAGATAATACAGTTCCTTAAACACAAGATATTAGATACGATTTGGGATTAGGTTGTTCTGACATCCCAGACTTCTGTCTCCTCATGTAGGGCTAAATGTCAAGTCCCCTTCACCCTTCAGTTACACGTCAGTTACACGTCATGCTCGAGTTGAGCACAAGTAAGGCAAAGTTCCAGTACAATTCCAGCTGATCACGCAACCCCCTCCAGGTATCCACCCACACATGACAAATTACCCATTATCATCAAGTGGACGCCCACATGGACGCCCACCTTCACGCCTACTTACACGCCCACATGCTCTTATCTCATTCTCTCTTGCTCTTTTGCTTACGTACAATTGAGAAATGTATAGATACTGTACTCTGTGAATAATGTTTTGAGAATATTGAGAATACTTTTGAGTCCCTTCCAGATCCTTTGTGGTGATGGTAATATTCTCCCTTTGACTCGAGTTATTGGAATAAAGCCCTTTTTGAACCTGATACCACAGACTCAGCCTCTTGCTTTATGCATGATCCTATTTATATTCTGAAATACATAGAGCGTAATATTTTATTTACGACACAATGGCGCCCGAATAGTTCAATCTCTTTCCCCACACGCCGGAGATGAAGGTCCAGTTTTGCCCCCTTCCATAGCCGTGACGGACATCAAGCGCGCACGTCGCGGGTCTTCCCGCCAACTCCCTCAGGCCAACGAAGGGGACAGACTGCGACCAGGCATCCATACGAGGCGGTGAGGAACGCAGATTGTCCTACCCAGAGCCCACCTGCGAGAGAGCTGTGTCCGAGGTATACAGAGGCCCACCAGGTTCCAAAGTTCCGAAGTACCTACGTCACCAGTCCGGTCCAGTCCAGTCCAGAGTTTCCGAGGCCTTCTGTTCCGTTCCGTGCTTCCCGGTGAGTACCGTTGCTGGGGACGCATCTAGACGTGCGCATTGGTTTGTGCCGGTCAAGACGGGTTTGGGTACACAGATCCGGTCTGCACTGTTTCAGCAGTGTATCTGTACTGTTTAGCAGTACATCCAGTATTATGCAGTTAGCTAGTTTTATTCTAATTATCGTTGTTCGTTTTAAAATGTTTTAATATGTTTTAAATGTCGTGGTATGAGTGATTGTTCGATCTTCATTACTGTGTTTATTGTATTAATTGTGTTCAAGTCCGAGTAAGAGTCAAGTAGCAAGGTTTTTAAGATGCCGTTATTCTCAAAATTAAGACAGATAAAAACTAGAAAAGGGATACTCGAGGAAGCCGTTCCCATTCCACCTAGGGACACTCCAGGGTACTTTATGTACCATAAACATGGCCTAGATGCCGTATTATATCTCGATTTGTGGGTGGACTACACCAAGGATTTAGCAGAGAATCAGAGATGGCCCGCTGTTGGGACATGGGATGCAGATTGCATCATGAGAGTAGAAGAAGCATTATGGAAAAAGAAAGCCAGACAGTCACAGAAAGATGCCATTGAATTATGGCGTAAAGAATCGCATAGACGCACAGAGAAAGCGCTCAGAAAAGAAGAGAAAAGTAGGGAGGATTCAGACAAAGCCAGAGAAAACGTATTAGTTGAGGAAGGTATCCGAGTAAAAGCAGAACAAGTAGACAGACAACGAAACACTCTTATGAAGGAGAAAATGTAGACCAGCTCGGAAGGATGCCATTGAGTTTTGGCGCAAGGAGTCACATAGAGGGGCGGAGTAAGTGTTTCACGAAGCGGAGAGAAGTAGACAGGAGTCTAACAAAGGAAAGGAAAAGATGTTACGGGAGGATGTGGAGCAGGTAAAATGAGCGCAGGCTGACAGAGAAAGAAATACTGACGTTGCTGGTATTTATCCCGTCCTTTCAGAGGACCTAGCAAGGGTGGCCCCAGTAGAAAGACCAGTTAGAGTGCCACCGCAAGTACCCCGATACATATGATAATGATATAGTGGCTCAAGTGTTCTTGAGCCTCCCGCCAAAAGATCAGCACATGCCTGGTGTTTTCATGGTCCAACATTTGTTTACGTTGTTAAAAGGGAATTGAGAGGGGTGTAGCTAGAGAAAGAGCACCACCTGTGATTTGATGACACCCCTAATGTACGAAGTGTTAACGAAAAATAATTAGTGATCCATTAAGGGTTTAGCTTGAGAAAAAATTGTGGGTATTTCGAATTTGCAAATTGTTCAAGAATACAGGTTTGTGTTCTTGGTGGTCCAGTGAGCCAATGTGCTGGGTCAAGACGGTAAGATTATGACCCCCTGAGAGCAAATTGTATATAAAAATAATTTTTCAATTGGGCGAATTATTGCAGTTTTTATGGAATTGAGTAGTCTTTTTGTCTTTGACAGCTTCAGAGTGAGGAGAAGGTGGGGGCTGTGTAGAGCAGAATGTGATACAGAAATCGGAGACAGATTCTGACCTTGTAGCCAGTGTAGGTGGGGGCCGGTGAGAGGACGACAGATGCGGATTCTGATGGGTGAGCTGTTACTAAACTACCCCTAACATCTGAATTAGGTCGAGGAAAGTCTGGCGGCCATAAAATTTCTCCAAAGGCAGGTGGAAATGAGCCATACAGAAGGACCTCCGACTTATCCTCATTGCACTTCAGTTGGGCACAAGCAAGCCACTGAAATACAGACGAGAGACAGTTCTGAACCGAAGTTGTCGACAGGTCGGGGTCCTTCCAGGTGAATAGGAGCTGGGTATCATCGGTATAAGCAATTATTTTTGCCCCCAGCTCCTCTGCCAGAAAAATTAGGGGCGCCAAATAGATGTTGAAAAGCAAAGGGCTCAGGGTAGAACTCTGAGGAACTCCCGTGGACACTTTCCTGGCGGCCGAAGAAAAAGGTGGTAACCAGACCTGCTGAAAGCGTTCTTCCAGAAAAGATTTCAGCCAATCCCAGGCAGGGCCAGAAATACCAATATTTGAGAGACGAGTGAGGAGGAGTTGGTGGGGCACCGTTTCGAAGGCGGCAGAGAGGTCAAACATAATCAAGGCCGCCCTGCCGCCTGCGTCCAGGCATTCCCTGATTGCCTCAGCCATTTCCACTAGTGCAGTCTTGGTGCTAAAGGATTTCCTAAATACGGACTGCGCCGGATGAAGGGCACCAAATGCTTCAGTGAAGGTATCGAGCTGACGAAAATCCACCTTTTCGCAAACCTTAGTCAGAGCCGGAAGGAGAGAGATGGGGCGATAATTGGCAGGTTTCAGCAGATCTAACAAGGGTTTTTTTAAAAGTGGCAACAACTTTGCCTGCTTCCAAATCAAAGGGACCCTGGCCGTAGGCAAAGATAGATTAATGATCGTGGTTACTTCTGGATAGAAGACCTCAGCAACTCCCGCCAGAACTCTGGCAGGACATGGATCTGTCGGGGAGCCCGATTTAAGGGATTTAAGGATAGCCAATATATCTTACCCAGCTATCTGAGAAAATCCAGTGAGTGAAAGTGGCACAGAGGGGAAAGTAGTGAGAGACAGAGGGAAGGGGAACTCGGCCCCCGAACACTCTTCACCAAACTATCTTTAATAAAGAAGGAGGATAGCTCCTCGCACCATTGCAATGAGGCGGGTAGAGCCGCTTGTTCGGCACAAGGTGCCAAAAAGCTTCTAACAATGGAAAATATCTCTCTACTATTGTTTTTAGCTTTGGCCTATCGTTCTGCATAGAAACTACTCTTCGCCAACTTAATGGCTGCATAATATTCGCTGAGCATAATAACCATGCTGCCCTGTATCAGAGACCCTGAATAAATAGTCTCACAACAATAAACTATCGGTAGACAAAGGCAAAGTTACTGGCCCCTGCAACAACAAAACAACAAGATAGGATAAAGAAGAGCAACAGTGACCAGACCAGCTGTTTGAGGTGGACGGGGAAGCCAACTGGGGAAGTGCGAAAGGAGTGGCCACAGCCGATCAACACTCAGATGGCAAACCTCAAAGGTGCAAAAACGACGCACCAAACAAAATTTGATAAATTTACACAACCTAAGTTAGACACCCCGACGGAAGGGGGCGACGACCAGCGCTAGAAGCTGATGACTAATGAAGGAAGCCCCACACTACAGGATATAATGACTGCACTCCAAGGAGTGCGCTCAGCGCTCAAAACTAAAATCGATATGGTCACCTCTGAGGTAACGCTGATGCATGCTGACCTTCGAAACCTGGGGGACCGGGTAAAAGCCACTGAGGATTCTATATCCACGCTCCAGTCATCCACCAGAAACCTTGAGGCACATGTGGAAAAGCTCCAAACTACAACAACTGCCCTTGAGGGGAGGCTAGAAGGCTATGACGTGCGGGCCCACAGAATTAACTTTCACATTCTGGGGTACCAGAGAGGGCTGAGGGCCTGGCAACAGACTTATTTGTCGAAGATCTGATTACAAAACTCCTGCAACCCCGATGTCTCTGTTACATTTTCAACATGCTATGTACTTTTACTTGTCATCATTCAGTCTGTGTTCGGATTCCAACAGAACACGGTTTTAGAATGTTGACCTTGCAGGCATTCAGTTGCGCTGTTGTGCTCTGTAGGACGTACATGTATGTTGCTGTGCTGCGATATTTTGACATTAAATAATCTAATCTTATCTGGCTAACATGGATTTTTATAATGGCGACGAGGATGGAAGACTCCTCACAACGATGAGAAGCAGCACAGATGAGAAGTTTTCCTGAACCCTGAAGAGTTCGAGTGAAGAATTGGAGTTGTGTATCGGGTCAATTAAAAAAAAAAAAAAAAGAAGAAAAGTGGAAAGTGTCTACGTGTATGCTGAATAACCTGCACTTCCGTCACAAGGAAGAATTCTAGATCGGCTTTACTGTGGCAAGTAACTAAATAAGAATCAATTTTCAAGTATGTCGCGATCGTTATGAAGAAATAGACGAAAAGTGATTTCACAGAAGGAAGGCAGTAGGGACAGGTCAGTTGTTAAAAGTACTGTCTACGTTTTGGATATTCGATAAAGTCTGCAAACATTGAAAGTAAACAGAGGCGCTCACCGTTAGACGCGCGCAGCCTCTTTTGAAAGCCGGCAACAGCTGTCAAGTGCCGCATGTGATCTCCATGTAAACAGCGTTCGTGCCCTTCCGAACGAGTGCAATTCAGCGCAAATAATTCTGGGATTGCAACAATGAATTCTGGGAAGCGCAATGGTTTTTGGGAAGAGTGAGATAAGCACGTAATAACGTGGTGGTCATTTTTATTTACTTGGATACAGCATAGCAGTCAAAACGCTAGCTGTAAACGAAACAACCGGTCCAGGTAGAAAACATTTTTGCTTGTGTTTCACTGAGGAAGTTGGAACAAGTGAGTTCATATTTCATTTATTGTGCTAAAATGTTTTTTTCCACACAGTAGATTTGCTAAAAAAAAAAAAAAAAAGACTCTGTTGCCGCATGAGCATTGATATATATATATGTAAAAAAATAATAATGATATATATATATATATAATAAATAGACAGAATAATCTCTAAAGTATGGAAAAGTGAGGTTATCAACGGAGTGTGAGTTCACAACCTAGTTCCATTATATCAAATTAAAGGTAATTACTACAAAGTAAGTGTAAAAGGAAATACAATATTAAAAAAAAAGGAAAATAAATGCAGTTTGATCCTCCGGCAAAGTTCTTACAAAGTAAGGGAGAACCACCATTACCATGGGCAAGATGGAAAGAGGAGTTTATAAACTATATGAAGTCAATAGACGGAGAAAGGATGGGGGCAGAAAGGAAGAAAAGCATTTTACTGCATTGTCTAGGATCAGAAGGATAGATGGTTTTTGGGACATTGCCGGAGATTACTATGGTAGAGAATGCAGAAGCCACTAATGTATACAGAGAAGCATTAATGAGAATGGAGAAAAGGTTTAAACCTACGAGTAATATAGCTCTGAATAGATTTAAATTTCACACAAGGAAACAGGAAGAAAATGAATCATTTGATGACTTTTTAACATCATTACGATCCCTAAGTTTACACTGTAACTTTGGAAACATTTCAGATGAAATGATAAGGGATCAAATAGTAGTTCATGTTAGATGCAAAAAAACGCAGGAACAACTATGGGTGATGGGTGACCCTAAGCTCTTAGAAGCCATTTCAACAGCAAAGGCTTGTGAACAAACTGAGAAATGGATGCATACAGTTAAGAACATCAATACTAAAAATGATAAAGCAGAAGAAATATGCACAATAAAACATCAGGATGAGGAAAAAATGTTTCACAAGGTGTAAACCAGGTTCTATCTCGTAATTCAATATTCAAGGATAAAAAGAAATTTATGGGTAATGAAAGAAATTTGTCTTGCTACAGATGTGGAAATAGAAACCACATGGCTTCCTTTGGTGGATGTCCAACAATCAAAAGAGAGTGTAATAATTGCGGAAGAATTGGACATTTCGCAAGTATGTGTAGAGATCAAAGGAAAAATGCGTCTCAATTTTGGCCAAGAATTTCATGCATGACAGGTAGTTCCGACAAAGAGATGTGTTCACGAACAAGGGGAACTCCCGTAGACAACTCAGAAAATGCTGGATTTGTGGTGTCGGTGATGGATACCATAGGAAAAATTGAGGTGTCAGATAACGCAGAGTTTTCCAACCAGGTAATGTGTATTGTTCAGGTGGCTAATGTGGATCTTAGTCTCATGGCGGACTCGGGTTCACCATGGACTATTATTTCCAAGCAATATTTTGAAGAAAAACTTAGCGGAAAATTTGACATCAATACAATTTTTCCATCTAATATAAATCCATTAAGCTATGATGGCTCACGCATTGACATGGTGGGCTATTTTGAAACGGGGTTGTATTTTAAAAATAGAAGTGCGAACATATATCTATATGTTGCAGTAAAAGGTATTAATGTTCTGGGTTGGAGGGACCAATGGAAACTTGGTATAATCTTAAATCCTAGACTTAAAGATCCGGTTGTATTAGATGAGTCTTTTTGCATTAATCACATTTCAGTTACAGGTACTGAGGACATGGAAAAGGTGTTAAAAGATGCTTTTAAGGATGTATTTTCTGACTCCTTGGGCAAACTTAAAGATTACTCTCATCAAATCAGACTAAAAAATGATGTTACACCAATAAGACAGAAAATCAGACCAGTGCCAATCAACATAAGGGAAGAACTTAAGGATATGTTGACAGATTTAGTGAAAGAAGGTATCATCGAGCCTATTGAGTCATCTGAATGGGTTTCACCCATAGTTTTGGTCCGTAAACCTGATAAAATATTGAGACTATGTGTGGATTTAAGAGCATTAAACGCAGGGATTATTGTAGACTGTCACCCATTGCCGAACATTAAGGAGGTAGTTTCTATGTTAGAAGGCGCAAAGGTTTTTTCAACGTTGGATTTGAGATCAGCATACCATCAGGTGCCTTTGACAGAGGATTCAAAAATGTTAACAGCATTTATAACTCCACAGGGCCTATATCAGTACACTAGAATGCCCTTTGGTTTAGCCTCTGCGGCTTCTGTATTTCAAAGAATCATGTTCAATATTTTTAGACACCTTGATAATTTGGTCAAATGTTTCCAGGATGATATTCTGATTTTTTCAGCAAATGATCAGGATCACCTCAAACATTTGTCTGAAGTATGTAGAAGATTAAAAGAGAATGGTTTGACACTGAAAGCTCACAAATGCAAAATGTTTAAAAAAAGCGTAGAATATTTGGGCCATTCTCTGAGTGGGGATGGTGTTGTACCTAAAAAATCTAACGTGGAGGGTATTTTAAATGCACCAGCTCCGAAAAACAGAGAGCAATTACTATCTTTTGTGGGCATGTGTGAATATTATTCTAAGTTTGTAACCAATTTTGCAACAAACATGGAGCCATTAAGAATACTGTTAAGACAGAATGCTGTATTTGAATGGTCAGAACTACAACAGAATGCATTTTCTGATATCAAACAGGAGATTGTGAATGCTCCCACCCTAAAGCCGTTTTGTATGAAGAAACACTGTATAATCACTGTAGACGCCAGTTTGTATGGCATAGGGGGAGTTTTGTCGCAAAAAAAGTGAAAAGGAAGAGTGGAATGTCTGTTTTGCATCGAGAACTCTAAATGAGACTGAAAGGCGTTATGCAGTTATAGAAAAAGAGTTACTTGCGTGTGTTTGGGCAATAGAACACTATAGAAATTACATTTGGGGTACCAGTTTCACTCTGAGAACAGATCATAAGCCCTTAGTTAATATACTTTCACCAGGTGGAGGCTGGAAGTCGACCGCAAGAATTGCTAGGTTAACTTCTAGGTTACAAGAATATTGTTTTGTTACAGAATTCGTACCAGGAAAAAAAAATGTTACGGCGGACTTTATGTCACGTCATCCATGTATGTCAAATGATAAAGGAAAAGAGGAGGATTTAGATATTGTCACCTCTATTCAAGACGTGGTTGTTGGAGCTTTTTTGGATATTTCAGAGGAAGCATGGAAAGACAGTGAAAGAAATGATTTGTTATGGCAATCTGTAAAAAGGTTTATGTTGGAAGGGTGGCCTAAAAAAAATAATGTTTCTGAAGAACTCATGCCTATTTATAAGGTTGCAGAAGAGTTAAAGTTGGATGGTGATTTTATTTACAAGGATGGGAAATGTATACCACCATTTGGTGTGCGAGAGACTATTCTCAAATTAGTTCATAGTTCTCATCCAGGCATGTCTGCTATGAAACGCTTGATTAGAAACTACTTTTGGTGGCCAGGAATGGATCGGATGGTAGATCGTGTAGTTAGGGAATGTGAGAATTGTTGTTCCATTGATAAGATGCTTAGGGTTGTGGTACCTCCACTCAAGAGTATGGAGTGGCCAGAAGAACCCTGGAAGAAATTGTCATTTGATATATCTGGTCCCTTTTCAAACTTATCGTTTGATTCACGATATGCTTTTGTATTAGTGGATTATCATTCAAAATGGCCAGAGGTCAAGTTGGTTCAGATGGCTACCACCAGTAAAGTTTTGGATTTCTTTAAGGAAGTTTTTGCTAGGGAAGGTTGCCCTTCAGAAATTGTCACAGATAATGGGGTTCAACTTATTTCTAACGATATGGAAGAATACCTCAAAGGTCATAGCATATAACACATCACAATATCCTTATATTCACCACACGAAAATGGTCAGGTTGAACGCTTTAATCGCGTTTTGAAAAGTTACATTTCTGAAGTGACTAAGGAAAAAGAGGATTGGAAAAATGTGTTAAGGGAAAGATTGTGGATGTATAGAATCACACCACCTTCTACCACTGAAGTTAGTCCATTTCGTCTGCTGAAGGGCAGAGATCCAGCTTCTGATATGTGTCCGTGGTGGATTAAAGAAAAAAGTAAAAATAACATAAGGTCTGACCTTAACAAAATGGATATCAGTTTAAAGGTAAAAAATAAACAAAGAAAGAACAAATTGTGGTATGACAAGAAGTGGAATACTAAACAACATCATTTTAGGGTAGGAGAATGGGTGAGAATTAAGAAACCAGGTTTGTTGGGTAAGTGTATGAGTAAATTTTATAGACCAAATCCAATCCAAAACAGCTTTATTCGACATAAGTCATAAAAGCGATACAAAACAGGTACAGGTACAAAACACACAAGTAAATTAACAAAGAGACGATATAAAATTGATACTATTTAAAATATTTACAATTTTAAAAAAATGCATATAATACAAAATAAAATCATTGTGGGTTACATCCAGGGCAATTAACACTTTGCTAGCTAATACTCTTAATTCTTATAACCCATGCCCACCCCAGAAATTTAGCAACGGCCACAACAATTACCGGGTCAGTGCAGGTACGAAGGAGTCTTCCTGCTTCAACACTCCGTCTAGTACCCAGTAGTTTACAAACAGGTCTCAACCATACACGCCTAGGGGCCGCATAGGCAGGGCAAGCAAAAAACATGTGTGCTAAAGTTTCCATCTGGGATTTGCAGAAAGGACATGAGTTGCTACTCGTGGACTCCCACCGGGCTACAAAAGAGTTTAGGGGCAACGCTCCCACCCGCATCTGGAAAAATAGTTTCCTATCTAGTACTTTGGTAACAAGATCCCAGAAATTTTCTAGTCTTGGTACAGTTTTAATGCTCAAGAATGCATCAGTTGGGGGGAGGAGCCTAGCGCTTGACCAAGATGGCCGCGTGAGCTCAGAGCTCCCGAGACCCTCGCGCCCTCGGTCGACTATCCTGTCTCTAATCCTGATGGTATGCATGGCATCGTGTTGCTGAGTTGGCAGGGAGCTGATTGATGCCACCCGTGGTCGGATCGCCCATCGGGAACTGGACTTATGCCTGGCGGAGGATCGCGGCCTGACCCCCGGTGATGCCAGGGGCCGGAGTTGGCAGGAAGCCCGGCTCCTGGTTGATCAACAACGGCCAGGCGAGGCGTGAACGGTCGGACGGAGGTCCCCGCTCTTTCACTTTCGATTTCGTTTCCTTTGTCTGCCCGGACACTGGAGAGCTCGGGGTGGCTTTATTACCCCTGGGACGCTCTGCGGGCTGCTCTGGCAGCATAAGGCTGAACTGTACACTCCTTCTCCCTCTCTCAGAGAGGGATCAGCCTTGACTGCATGGGCCTGCCCGGAGCCCATTATGTCGGGCAAGGCGGAAGGGGATCGGCTGAAGACTAAGACTACCAGGCGGGGACCGTATACCCAAGCCAACAGCATGGACCGCTACGCTCTCCAGAAAGCGTCACCGAGTGGATCGAGCCAGGTGCCGGAGGCCCAAAAGGTGGACTCGCCTGTGGCGCCGGAGCTCTCCCTTCAGGACGTTATGGGCGCGCTCGACGGGATGCAGACCTCGATGGGGAGACAGTTCGAGGCCCTGGCGCATAAGGTGGATGCCATCCTGGTGGATGTCAACCTGATCCGTTCGGACCTGGGCAAGACGAACGAGCGTGTTAAGAGCCTGGACCTTAAGACCACGGGCCTCACTGACGATGTTGCGGAGCTTCAGATCGAGGTCCGTAAGCTAAGGACCGAGAGTGACCTCGTCGCCCGCCGGCTGGAGGATTTCGAGAGCCGGGCCAGGCGCAACAACGTGCGCGTCATCGGGGTCCCGGAGTCCTCGGATGAGGCTTCGGTGGACCTGCTCGTCGAGGATTTGGTCCTTAATCATCTAAAGCCGAGGGGCCTTGGAAAGTTCTTTGCTGTGGAGAGGGCCCATAGGGTGCCGGGTGGGCGACCCACGGCGGGTGCCCCGCCAAGGCCGATTGTCGCCCGGCTCTTCCATTTCCGAGACCGGGACGCTATCCTGCAAGCATCGAGGGTGGCGGGCCCCGTTCCCTTCCAGAATGCATCGGTAAACTTTTATCCGGACTTCACCCAGCAGGTGCAGAGACAGAGACAGAGTTTCCTAGGGGTGAAGCGGAGGCTTCGGGAACTGGATCTGAAGTATGCCATGCTTTTCCCTGCCAAACTACGGGTGGTGCACGAAGACCGGACATTCTTCTTTGACTCTCCTGTTATGGCCGACGAATGGCTGGACGCTTTGCCCCGGCGTAGGACGGGTGCCGACACGGCCGAGCATGGAGATAGTGGCCGGGATGGACAGGGCTGACATCTTCGTGCCGACCTGACTTGCTTTGGCTACACTTGGGAACTTGACATGAGTGCAGTAACTGTGGAGGGTTGCGGGAGGACGAGGGGTGCTCTTTTCCTCCCATAGGGTACTTTTTGTAGGTTTTTTTGGTTTTATGGGGCGACAGGCACACTGCGAGTTGGGGGGGCTTTGTAAGCTGCTGCAGGGGTGCAGGGTGGGGGGAGTTGCGGGGATTTGGAGTTTGTTGTTGGGGGGTTTATTTCTGCAAGGCATGATGATTATCCTCAGGACTGTTCCATGGTGGCTCCTCGGGTGTGGGGTGGGCCTCTTTCCGTTTGAGGATGGGGGGTAGAGGCTTAAATGTTATAAGCTGGAATGTTAATGGTTTGGGGGATCGTATCAAGAGGGGGATTGTTTTGCAATTTCTGAAACGCTCGATGCCTGATGTCGCCCTGCTGCAGGAGACGCACCTCATAGGCAATACGTGCTATGCCTTGAATAGGAAGGGGTATAAATTTGTTGCACACTCGGGATTCTCTTCTGGGTCCAGGGGTGTGGGTATCCTGGTCAGGACATCGTTGCCTTTTGAGGTGGACTCCACCATTGTTGACGATAGGGGGAGGTTTGTGGCGGTAGCGGGGCGGTGGGAAGGAAGAATTTTGGTTTTGGTTTCGGTCTATGTCCCGCCTGCCCTGCAGGCCTCCACATTTGCAGATCTGGGCAGGGCTTTGTTGACTCTCCCGGGGGGTACGCTGGTAGTGGGAGGGGATTTCAACGCTGTTGGCTCCGGACTGTTGGATAGATACCCGCCCAGGGATACAGGGGGGGCTCAGAAATGGCTTCCAGACTTCCTGGACACGTTTGGTCTTATAGACTGCTGGAGGCTCCGGCACCCCACACAGAGTCAATACACATTTCACTCCGGTGTGCATGGTAGCCTCTCCAGGATTGACTACCTGCTCACTCTGGCCGCACACGCCCCGTTGGTGTCCGAGGCGAGGCACATGGCACGTGGTATCTCTGACCACTCACCAGTGTGGATCGGCTGGATCTAGGTCGGGAGGGAGGAGGGAGGGTGGCTCCCATTAACCCATGGTACTTCCGAGACCCCAAGATGCGCAGCGCCCTGGTAAAGAAGGTAGATAGTTACTTCAAAGAAAATCTGGGTACCGTGGACTCGGCGGTGTCGCTGTGGGAAGCTTTTAAGACCGTGCTTCGGGGGGAAGCCCTCTCCCTGGTGGTGGCTGCCAAGAGTCGGAGGGATGGCGAGGTACGGCAGGTAGAGGAGGAGATCGCGGCCCTTGAAGGGGCTATGGAGGAGGGGGTTACGGAGTCCTCGCTGCATGAGCTTTGCCTGAAGCAGACGGAATATAGGGACCTGGTGACGGACGCCGCTAAGACCCTCAGTAGGGAACAACAGGGCCGCCTGTATGACGTTGGTGATAAGGCAGGGAAACTCCTGGCGTGGTTGGACAGGAAAGAACGGGTCAATAGAGTGGTGCCGGAGTTGATGGGTGAGAACGGGGAGGCGATAGTGGAACCTGAGGGGATTGTGAAGTGTTTCGCGGAGTACTTTCGTGGGGTTTATTCCTCTGTATCGGACAGGCCGCCCGAGGACTCGGCTGATCTCCTCCGTGATATCGAGCTGCCCTGCCTCTCTGACATAGACAGGGACGATTTGGATGGTGACATAACGGTCGACGAGGTGGCGGGGGCTATCCGTGCGTTACACTCGGGTAAGGCCTCTGGACCGAACGGATTGCCGATAGATCTCTATAAGCTGTTCCCGGATAGAGTTGCCCCCCACCTGCGCACCATGTTTTTGGAGGCGCGGGGGGATGGGATCCTTCCGTTGGATCAGCGGCTGGCGTCGATTGTGGTCATACATAAAGAGGGTAAGCCTCGGGATAGGTGCGCCTCCTATCGGCCCATCTCGCTCCTCAACGCTGAGCCGAAAATTCTGGCTAAACTCCTGGCGACCCGTTTGATTAGAGTACTTGGCGACTTGGTCCACCCTGATCAATCCGGCTTCATCCCGCACCGAAACACGGCACTAAACCTTAGGCGTCTTCATGGCGTCATCGCCAGGGCGGACACGCTGCAGGAACCGGCGATCGTGGCGTCCCTTGACGCCACGATGGCCTTTGACACGGTGGAATGGGCATACTTATGGGCCGTGCTGGCTAAGTTTGGTTTTGGACGCGGTTTTGTGAGTTGGGTTAGGTTGCTGTACGAGGGGCCGCTAGCGAATGTGGTGGTGAATGGTCGGGCATCTACTCCGTTTCAGCTTGGTAGGGGTACTCGGCAGGGTTGCCCCCTGTCGCCGTTGTTGTTTGCCCTCGCCCTTGAACCGTTGGCTGCGTGGATACGTTGGCACCCGGAAATACGGGGCCTCCGGTGGTCGCCCGACCACGAGGACCGTATCTCGCTCTATGCCGATGATATCCTGTTATACCTTGCCTCACCTAAGAAGTCGCTTATTGTGGTTTGTGACGTACTTGCATCATTCGGAAGGAACTCGGGGCTCGTCATTAATTGGGGCAAATCGTACTTGTACGTTCTTAGTGGCAAGGTCCCACCGATTCCTAGAACGTGTGCAATACAGGTCGCCCAGCAGGGTTTCGTGTACTTGGGGATTTTTATATCCATGGACCCTGCTGTGCGTTATGAGAAGAACCTGCTCCCCCCCCTGGCACGCTTGAGGCGCGATGTGGAAGGTTGGCGGCGGCTGCCGCTCTCCCTCGTTGGGCGTGCGGCCCTGTTCAAAATGATGTCTCTTCCCCGCTTCCTCTACGCCCTCCAGAACACCTTGGACTGGGTACCGGCCAAATACTTTCGGGAGGTCGAAGGCCTCCAACGGACGTTGCTGTGGGATGGGCGGCCGCGAATAGCCATCGCAAAATTGACGCTCCCCTGGTATGATGGGGGCATTGCGCTCCCAGACATCCGACGGTACTACTGGGCCACGCAGCTGAGCGCGATCAACCATGGGTTTTATGGCCCCGCCCTCAGCCCTGGATATGCCATGGACAGGTGGTTGCTACGTGGTGGCAACTACTACAGGGCGTTGTATTCACGGTCCCTGGATTCGTCCCTCACGGGGCCCACGGGTGTGGCGGTGCATGTGTGGAAGATGGCGACTGACTCGTTGGGCTGGAAGGACAGGCTCACCCTCGCTACCCCATTGTTTGAGTCAGAGAGGTTGGGGAGGCTCAGGCACACGAAGGGATTTGACAAGTGGGACCTGATAGGTATATCCAAAGTGGGAGATGTGCTACATAAGGGGAAGGTCAAGTCCTTTGAGGAGTTGCAGACTGAGTATGAGCTGGGGCCCTCCGAGTATTTTAGGTATATCCAGCTGCGCCACGCCCTCCGATCAGTCCTCGTGGAGGGTGAGAAGGTGCCGGAGTCCTCTCCCCTTGAGGACCGAGTCCTGGATGGTCACATGCCCGAGAGCACGATCTCGCTAATATACAAGAAACTGATTAACGTCCGGGCAGACATGCTCTCGGGGCTGAGAGAACAGTGGACTAGGGATGGCCTTGAGTTGGATAATGAGGACTGGCAGTCAGCGGTTTCTTCCCCTAAGGAGGTTGCGATCCCGTCGCGCCTGAGGCTGGTGCAGCTTAAGATACTGCACCGGGTCTATGTGACGGGACCGCGGCTGGTCCACATGGGATTCTCGGAGGACGGCCTGTGCAGGAGGGGATGTGGTTTGGTGGGCACTTTCCTTCACATCATCTGGGAGTGTGGTGTCATTGTGGAGTTCTGGAGGAGAGTCCATGCAGTTATGGGGGAGGTGACGGGCATTGCTGTGCAGCCGGAGGCGCGGTGTTGCCTCCTGAACGTCTGGGGGCCCACTGACCTTGATGAGGCGCAGACCCAATGGGTGGCCCTGGGTAACATGATCGCCAAAAGGGACATTGCACGTTTGTGGGGCTCCTCGGGGCCCCCTACACTGACCGCGTGGAAAGAGAACATGGACTGGAGCATGTTTAGGGAGAAGACGGTCTATTGCTCCAGAGGTCGCCCCCGGAAATGGCACGCCATCTGGGGGCGGTGGAACCAATACAGGGGGGGAATATGTCTTGCCCCTGATCTGGACCCGCCCGAGGAACAGCTTTCCCCCTGACCCTCTTTCCAGCATAGTTCGGTTTTAGGTACCGTTTTGGGCTTCTGCTGTCCCCCTTCTTCCTCCGTACATTGTCTTGTAATTAGTAGAAGAGTGGGGTCCGGCCTCCCCTGGGGGCTTTCACCATGGGTTTTCACTGTTTCTTGCCTTGCTGGGGTTTGTTGTGAGTTTTTCTGTGTTTATTTAAAATTGGACCTTTGCGCTAATCCTTGTACTGTATTGGGGACACATCACTGTTTCTGACTTTCCATGCTGCCGAACCTCCGGGCTGTCGGCTGAATAGCTGTGTCCTGGCTTTTGAAATAAAGGTTTTTCAAAAAAAAAAAAAAAAAAAAAAGAATGCATCAGTTAGCGAAAGGGATTTAGTTTCGTGAAATACCTTGGCATTTACCAACTCCCAGTATTTCTCTTTCAAGAGAGCTTTAGATGGGAAGGTAGCAGCCAGAGGGTTCTCCCAAAGATCGCTCATCCCTAGAGCCTCAAGCGATTTTCTGGTCTCATTAAGCCAAGCAATCTTCCGAGAGCCCACCAAAGACATTATGTCAAGAAAGCCCTCCGCATACTGAGCTAAATCCGGAGTGGTCCATAGGCGACGCCAGTAAAGAATGGGTCGAAGCCTGGCTACATCGGCTATTGAGTTCTTGCCAAGGTTGTATCTTAAGGGATCTATAGGTGTGCTCTGTGGGAGAGAGGTAATACTACGCAAGAACCTGTTTTACGAGATGGTTAAGGAAGACAGGTTCTCGTAACCCCACAGTTCAGCCCCGTATAGAGCCAAACTCACGGCTTTGGCACTGTAGACCTGCAGCACAGGTCTAATAGGCTTCGAAGGAGACTTCTTAAATACGCCAGCTAGTGCTCCAGCAAGCTGTCTATGTTTTAGGGTAGACAAATCTCTCTGCAATTTCCACGAGAAGTTATTTTGGATGTTAACACCTAGATAGTTAAAAGCCTGTACTTGTTCTAGAGGATTTTTGAACAAAACAAAATTATTTGTAAAAGATTTATGTTGCCTAAATACCATGAGCTTATTTTTTTTAATGTTTACTTCAAGGCCACGGTCAACACAGAAGGTCTCAAAGATATCTAATGAACGCTGGAGTCCGCAAGGTGTTTTAGCAATTAAAAGCGTATCATCAGCGAACATTAGAATAGGGACCTTGGAGTTGCCAAGAATGGGAGCATCGACTTGGGCTTTCAAAAGACGATCCGCAATATCATTAATATATAGGGAAAATAAAGTTGGAGCCATTGCACAGCCTTGCCTAACACCTCTTTGGACAGGGAAGTCCTCAGTCGTTAATCCCTGGCCTCCCCATCTAATTCTGGCAGAGTTATCCGTGTGCAGCCTCTGGATTAAGGACAACAAGCCGCCGTGGAGCCCTAGATCTTTCAAAGTCAACCAGAGTTTGGGACGAGGGACTAAATCAAAGGCCACCCTTAAGTCCACAAACACCGCATACAGATTCCCCTTACCCAGGACAACCGTCTTCCAATAAAGGAGGATAAAGCGGAATACTTGGTCGATAGTACTAGTGAACTGGCGAAATCCTGCCTGGAATGAAGATAAAATGTTGTTTGACGCTATCCAGAGGTGAACACGGTTTAAGATCAATCTGCCAGTGATCTTCTGGATAGCGTAATGGGCCGATAACTCTGAGGAAGCGAGCGGTCCCCCTTTTTGAACACCGGGATTATTTCCGCCGCTTTCCATGAGTTAGGGATTGGGGCACCATGTGCCATCGCATTAGCGATCAACTGTATGTATCTCCCCCATCTAAGCTTGTCATACAGGAAGACATCCGCAGGGACACCGTCCGGGCCAGGGGCTTTACCAGAGGCCACTCCAGCGAGTGCTAAATCCACCTCTGAACTAGAAAAATCATCTTCAGGTTTAAACAACTGGTGGGGCCCCTGACTTGCAGAAGGAACAGTGGGAGAGGCATACTGCGGTTTAAAGTACTCAACCCACTTCTCTTGTGAGACATTATTTTGGGGACACTCAGGCTGACCACCAGATCCCCACTTTACAATACTCCAGAATAATTTACTGTTATTCTGTAGGCTTGCTTCAAGGAGGCCCTCCCATTTTTTCCCGTCCCAATGGCGTTTAGCCCTAGCGACACAACTCTTATAAATGACTCGTCTGTGGCGAACCAGGGAAACATCCCCACCCTTCAAGGCTTTTCCAAGTAGTAGCCTAGCCTCCCTACATTCCTTCTTATACTTGGTCCTGCTTTGGCTTTGGTGAGGAAATGAGACTTCAGGCTGGCAAATAAGCTATCGTGAGCGGATGTTACATCCCTCAGATTCCCATCAGAGGCAAAAACTGACTCTATAGCAATGATGGAACCGTCCACCTCATCTATGATTCTTGATAAGGTGGCAGGGTTCCCCAAAAGACCAGACCATCTCAGACGGCACATATCATTAGATGACACCACCTCGGGAGGGCACAACTCCCCATCCTCTACAGGAGCACTATCTACCTTCCACCATCTATGAGATAAACAGAGAGGGTTATGATCGCTCTCAGGAAGGGACACTATCTTCATGTCAACGAGGGAGTGCCATAATTTCATGTCAGCCAAAATATAATCAATTCGACTCCTGCTCAACCCATTATCAAATGTGCAGGCGCCCTCTCGGTCACTAGGCAACCTACCATTCAGGGCCCTCAAGCCCCTCTCCATGCAAAGGGAATTGATCTGAATGAGAACTTCTGGCCACCTTGATAAAGGGGACAACTCCAGGGGAGGGATACCCCAACATAACTCTTCATTGTCCTGTAAATCCCACTTATTTTCAAGAAGCGGTTCGAACGTTACGTTGAAGTCACCTGCTATAACAATGAAGGTATCGGCTGAGTAGAGATTGAAAAGACGTAAGAGATCGTCAATGACCAAGGATTTAACACCCCTACAGCCCCTTTCATACACATTGTATATATCAATTTTACCCAATAATCCAAAATCTAGCCTCAACAGTTGAATGTCTCGATTTCCCATGTGGAGGAGCTTAGTATTCAGACACAATTCGCTTCTTAGCCAGATGGTTAGGCCCCCCGATGGACGCCCGTGGGACCCCTTGATTGCCGGGATGTGGAAGTTTAGGTAACCCATACAAAAGCCTGGCTCTAAGAACCAAGTCTCCTGGAATATACAGATGTCCATTGTGTTAATAAATGTGACCCAATCTGCAATAGCTAGCTTAGAATTTAGGCCAGCAATATTCCAAGAACATAAGGAGCCACCAGACAGGGAGTGGCCAACAGTTTCAGAGATGGTGAGTTGCGGGTCTGCTAGAAAGCCACTGATGGATGGGTCAAGCCCCTGGCATAATTCCGGGGCAGAAATAGAATGGCAGGTGTTGAGAGCTACAGGCACTTGGTACACAGGGATAGAATAAGGATCAGTACAAGGGCCGGCCATAATAGCCTCTTGATTCTCAATGTCCACAGCCCTTACACCTCTGACCCAATGACCAGCACCCCCCTCATTATGTAGTCAGTCGATATTATCCAGGGAAGAACCAACCACCACCCTGTCACTAGATTGACCACACTTAGTCCCCCCTAGATCGTGCGAGGGGTGACTTCGCAGTTGAATGGAAGAGCCTTCCGGGGCACTAGATCTAAATTCCAAGGATAGAAGGTTTTCTGCGAGGTAGTTGCTTTTAAGAGTTAATTCAATGCAATCGACTGGGACCCTAGATGAAGAAAGTCTAGTGGCTCTGGAGATATCTTCCCTGATGACTGAACGACATCCCCTCACATGTCTCAACCAATGGATCGCCTTGTTAGTCAGCGACTCAGGGGACTCCGTGCCACTATATATAGACAATTTAGGGACATTGGTCATAAAGATTTTATTAGGACAGTCGGCGGCATTACCCTTAGGTAGAACATTGCAAGCACCCCGACCAGCCAGAAGTTTGACAGAGTCGCTTCCCGCCCCCAGCCTCTTTGTACCATTTGTTCTATCCTGCAAGGTACTATTGGAATTAGCTAATGGTCGAGCCGAGGATTGGCTCGTACCAGCCTTAACAACATTACTATAGGTAACATTACCTTTAGGACAGGGGTTGGAAAGCCCTGGACTGACAGTCTGAATACCTAGTGGATGTACTGGAGCAGGTAGGGGGTAGTTGTAATAATACCAGGGGCGGGCGATGGAACAGCAGGGCGCAACTCAACTTTGCTAGTCAGAGACTCAATCACTATTTTCAATAAGCCAATTTCATCCCTCAGCGATTTAACCATTTTTATAAGATCATGTAAAGTATTGGCGGATAGCTCCCCAGGATTACCTAAGAGGAGTTTGGGGGAACACAACGAAGGTTCAGGTGGAACCACATTAATAACACCCTGCTCATTCATCAAAGGGGAAAACCTATTAAAACAAACAACAGTAGGAACACTGCTCCCAGAGTCAGCTACAGGAAACAAAAGAAGGTTATCCCCAACAACCGAACCCTCAGGTACAATCACTTTGCTGGCCCCCTTAGAAGCACTTAATGTGGGCTTACAGCGAAATATTTCCGGCACAATAAGTGCTGGTATAGGATTAGTAAGTCCAGAGTCAGCAGAGGATGAGGCGACAGCCTGACCATGGGCCGCCGAATGCTGGTCGCATCCCAAAATTGCCTCGCACTCCCCCACCAGGTCGCCAATACGTGTCAAAGCCCCCTCCGGATCGGGCTGTTTGGCAGCACGTCGAGTCTTTTTGAGTTTCCGTACTTTGGGCAAAGAGCAATTACCCCCTGGTCCCCCAGAACTCTCGACTAGCTTTCTCTTGCCCATTCAAGAGCAGGAGCAACAACGTTAGGGGAGACAACAGGGCACAACAGTATAGAGACACCACTCAAGATAACTAGTCACCTTATGATGAAGAACCACTCCACATCAGCTAGTCGGAAACAACCAAAAGGGGTGGCCCGGCCCGGCCTCTTCCGGCCCCTGACGGCCACAGACGGCCCGCCCTTTGCCCGGGCTTAGCCCGGCGCCGCCCGTGCGTCCCGCGATGCTGAGGGAGCCTCTCGCTTTTCTCCACCTCCGGGCACGAGAGTGGGGCGTGTCAGCCGCTGAGCAGCCTGGGAGCTGTAGTCTCCCCCTTCGGACCGCGCGGTGGAATGGAGCGGTGATGGAGGAGACACACAGCGTCGGGGGCCCAGGAGCGTTGGAGGAAGCAGGCACGCTCAGGAGCGCTGGAGGAAGCAGGTATGTGAAGGGTCGAGTGGCTGGTCGCAACTGGCAGCTCAGAGAAGTCTCCCGCTCCACCGAGGGAGCCTCTCGCTTTTCTCCGCCTCCGGGCGTGAGAGTGGGGCGTGTCAGCCGCTGAGCAGCCTGGGAGCTGTAGTCTCCCCCTTCAGACCGCGCGGTGGATTGGAGCGGTCACGGAGGAGACACACAGCGTCGGGGGCCCAGGAGCGTTGGAGGAAGCAGGCACGCTCAGGAGCGCTGGAGGAAGCATGTATGTGAAGGGTCGAGTGGCTGGTCGCATCTGGCAGCTCAGAGAAGTCTCCCGCTCCACCGAGGGAGCCTCTCGCTTTTCTCCGCCTCCGGGCACGAGTGTGGGGCGTGTCAGCCACTGAGCAGCCTGGGAGCTGTAGTCTCCCCCTTCGGACCGCGCGGTGGAATGGAGCGGTCACGGAGGAGACACACAGCGTCGGGGGCCCAGGAGCGTTGGAGGAAGCAGGCATGCTCAGGAGCGCTGGAGGAAGCAGGTATGTGAAGGGTCGAGTGGCTGGTCGCAACTGGCAGCTCAGAGAAGTCTCCCGCTCCACCGAGGGAGCCTCTCGCTTTTCTCCGCCTCCGGGCGCGAGAGTGGGGCGTGTCAGCCGCTGAGCAGCCTGGGAGCTGTAGTCTCCCCCTTCGGACCGCGCGGTGGAATGGAGCGGTCACGGAGGAGACACACAGCGTCGGGGGCCCAGGAGCTTTGGAGGAAGCAGGAACGCTCAGGAGCGCTGGAGGAAGCAGGTATGTTAAGGGTCGAGTAGCTGGTCGCAACTGGCAGCTCAGAGAAGTCTTGACTTCATGCAGCCTTTCATTTCATACGTCCTTTTCCCAACAAGATTGTCACTTTGTTCACATTACAAAATGCAATAACTCGCTTGACTTTTCCATCACGTCCCCGTGTTGCTTTGCTTTCTGTCCATTTTGCGCTGTTTACTGCCACCTAGTGTTCGTTTGTGTAAACCGGAGGAAAAGAAAAAATTTTATAGACCCATTAAGATCACTAAAATTTTCAGAAACTCTCTTATCACTCAAGATGGTAAGTTGTGGAACATCAGACGTGTTTCTAAGTGTCCTAAAAATTGTACTGCCAAGATCACATTACCATATACCAATTATGATGATATAAATGAAGATTGCTTGCTTCCGAGCACGTCCCATGATGTTCAAAGTAATGGTCATGATGCCACTTATGTATGTAATGATTCTGTTGCCAACAGGGTCAAGGACTCTACACATTTAAGATTTGTAAAAAGACTCGCAGCCTGCACTTTGCTGTTACACGTTCTGAGGACGGGTTGGGGGCAGTGGATTCCAAGAATATTGGAATTCCTGATACTTGTGTGCTCGTATTACGGAGCCGTCATTTCGGTCACCTGCATTGTACAGCTACCCATGCTGTCGTGGTGACTCTTCCTGTTTCGAACTCGAATATTAGACGAAGCCATATTATATTCTTATTATTGATATACTTACCATCTGTTTGTGAATATATATTCTTCACATGTGCGGGATACCATTACGTTGCTTCCTTAACTACGTTGACTGTTCTAACAGAAGCCTGTTTTTTGCCTTGAAGAAGTTCCAGTGTGGAACGAAACGCGTTGGCTACGAGTCTTTTTACAAGAAAATTAAAAGAATATTTCAAAGATATTGTTTGGACCTGGACTTCTTACTGGTGCACCTTCCTCTTTTGTTCTATTTTCATATAACTGGTCCCCAGTGGAGTTGATCTACGGCGTGCTCCTGGAAGATTTGTGCACAGGAACTGAACTTTTAACAAAAAAAATTTAGGATTTAAAGTGCTTAACTTATGGTCAGCCGTAGCTTGTTCTTTTGCTTAAAACATTTAAGATTTGTACCTACAAAACTCTTCGATTATGTTACGTAGACTAGCTATGATATTTGTGTTATTTATTTATTTTTCTTTATGCCCTCTTTTGTCTTCATTTTATATAAGGGAGATATGTTACATTTTCAATATGCTATGTACTTTTACTTGTCATCATTCAGTCTGTGTTCGGATTCCAGCAGAACACGGTTTTAGAATGATGACCTTGCAGGCACTCAGTTGCGCTGTTGTGCTCTGTAGGACGTACATGTGTGTTGCTGTGCTGCGATATTTTGACATTAAATAATCTAATCTTATCTGGCTAACATGGATTCTTATAGTCTCTCTAATCATTTTTCGGTGGAGCATGCCCATCGAGTACCCAGGGGCCACTACAACCAGGTGAGCCCCCCGTCCCATACTAGCGAGGATCTTTAATTTTAGGGACAGAGATGTAATATTACAGACGGCCCGCTCGGCCCCTCCATTATATATATTTTTATAAACAATTTTATTGAGTTTAGACATGATAAAAAGACCAGCAAATTAGCACAGTACAGTAATAAGAAGAAATCCCACATTTGATTAGATGGTAAACCATTGTACCTCATGACTTTGGGAGGTCCCACGTAGCACATACAGTCAAGCAAGCAAAACAAAGTCACGCTATTTGACCCATCCATTTGCCCCAGACCATACAGAATTACTTGCGCTTCATATAGGGTCACACAATGAGAGGTAGTGAAATAAATACCTGCCTGTCAAAGGTGTTTGCCTGGTTTCGGCAAAATTATTTGCTTTGCAACACAGAAAAATCTGAAATCATCTTTTTTGGTCATAACCCGGGAGAGGAATGGCGCAAATGGTGGCCCCAAAACTTGTCCCCCATATAAGCCCAGTCAGCACCGTAAAAAGCCTTGGAGTTAAAATGGACACTGATATGTCCACGAAGTCCCAAGTGCAAACTGTGACTGGCACTTGTTTTGGCCTTCTGAAAATGATGAGGAACTTCCTCCCCCTACTCTTAATTGAGCACAGAAAAACAGCCCTGGTCACATCAAAGTTGGACTATGCTAACGTTTTGTACCTCGGCCTCCCTGATTATTTATTAGGACGCCTGCAGATGGTACAAAACGCGGCGGCCAGGGCCGTCCTTATGGTCGGCCCCAGGACACATATGACTCCTCACTTAAAGTTCCTGCACTGGCTTCCGGTGCGGAAGAGGGTTGACTTTAAAGCCCTGGTGCCAACCTTTAAGGCATTTCACAACATAGGGGCCCCTTACATTAGCAACAGAATTCAGCACTATGCCCCATCCAGAACCTTGAGGTCTTCAACCCTCCAACTGTCGATCGTGCTGACGTTCAATCGTTCTCGCATGGGGGTCTCTCCTTTCAAGTAGTGGCCACCAAACTATGGAACAGCCTACCGTCTTCTATGAGACAGATACAGGATCTCCTCAGCTTCAGGAGAAATCTTTAAACTTGGCTTTCCCAACATTAATGGAGTCGTAAAGGCAGGTGCAGTCAGTGCTGTGTTAAAAGGATCTTTTAGCGCCGGGAAACTCTTTAGAGTAGCCGTACGCTTTACAAATACCCAGTAACATTACAAAGGGGCTTTTCCTGTGTGGCACACCAGTCTACCCCCTCACGCCACTTCCTGATGCTAGGCGGAGTAGAACTTTTCCAATTGGCGGCCATGTCCCGCTTAGCTATGATCATCACCGTATTAAAGAACAGTTTTTCATTCCTGGACCCATCCAGCCCGTCTGTGATCCCAGGAGTGTGTCCAGTGGGTCATGGGGGACCTCCCAACCCAAGACCTCTGTGAGGTCCTGTTCTATACACCCCCAGAATTGCACCAAAAGGGAACATCCCAAACCATGTGGAAGAAGTCTGCCTGGTCATGGCCGCATCGGGTACAGGAGACAGTTGGGTATAGGCCGGCCCTGTGAAGGTGAGCGGGGGTTAAGTAGGCAGCGTGCAAATCATACGGTTGGATCAGGTGGAGCCTGGCCGACGCAGTGATCGTCTTGGGCACCATTATTGCATCCTTCCAGTGGACCCACCCATTCCTCCCACTGGCTTCTGAGCCGCTCTAGTGTGGTTGGGTTGTTGTTGGTTAATGAGCGATACATACGGGAGATACCCCCCTTCCTCAGGTTCCCCATCATAGTGTGCGCCTCAGGTGGGTTATATTCCGGCAATGTTGTGCCGTTCGGCATGTGTGAGTGGAGAGCATGATGCAGCTGCAGGTATCTGTGAAATTGTGAGGGGTGTAAGAAATACCAGGATTGTAGATCCTGGAAGGAGCGTATGTGGTCACGGGTCCACACATCTCCGAGCTGGGAGATCCCAAGAAATACTTTTAGTGCACTAACCTCCCTTATCCATGCTCCGTGCCAGAGTGGTGTGTGTTGGGTTAGTTTGTGTGTCCATTGGGTGTGGCGCAGTGATGCCCACCAGGCCAGAAGAACAGTTTGTGTTACCCCAGGTAAAGTTCTAGGTATGGGCCCGCTGTACATCATTGTTTGAATTCGGGATAGACCCAATTCACTCAGTTCTAGCCTGTAGGCCGGAACCGACCATCCCTCATTAAACCAATCATGTAATGTGAGTAGGCGGGTCGCCAAATAATACAAGTATAAGTTGGTCATCCCCATGCCCCCGTCGAAGGATGGGATCCGGCAATGGGCTAGAGGTATACGGGGTTTCCGACCACCCCAGGGAAATTTAGTGACTAGGCTGTCCAGATCTCTGAACCAGGCCCGTGGGAAGCAGAAAGGGGTGTCCTGTATGACATAGAGGAATCTGGGGAGGATCATCATTTTGAACAGGTCGATTCAGTGACAGCGTCTGCCATTTGCAAAGGTCTTCCTTAGCTCTTTTCATCAGCGAAGTTATATTGAGGGACCAGGCGAGATCAGGGAGCAATGCAACCCAAATCCCCAAATATTTGAAAGACTGTCGCCTAAGGGGTATTGTGGTTTGCCAGTCGTAGCAATCCCTCGCTAAGTGTAAGGGGAACAAGACTAATTTACTGGGGTTAAGTCGCAGACCGGAGGCCTGCCCGAAGGAGTGCAGCACCCAGAGACAGTGGGGGCGGACTGGGCCAGTTCCGCGAGGAAGAGTAAGACGTCGTCTGCATACAGGGCAATTTTATCCTCTTCCGAGTTGGGCCACTTTCAACCCCGAATGCAGTCGTTCGACCGAATGAGGCTCGCTAGGGACTCTATTGCTAAGGCAAAAAGGAGGGGTGAGAGGGGGCATCCCTGCCTCGTTCCTCTTCTAATAGGAAATGCCTCTGATAATACCCAGTTGACTAGCACCCGAGCTTGAGGTCGAGAGTAGAGAACCTTCACCAGATTGCAAAAACGGGAACCAAAACCCATCTTGGTCAGCACGTCACCCAGGTAACGCCAATCCACAGAATCAAAGGCCTTCTCAAAGTCTACAAGAAGAAGTGCCAGATAAGGAGTTAGCAAGTGGCGGTTTGCTAGGGCCAGGTAGAGACGACGGAGGAAGTGTCTGGTCCCCCGCATAGGTATGAACCCACACTGGTCTGGGTGAACCAGTTTGGTGAGGTAGGGCCTCATTCGCTGATCGAGGACTGCAGCAAAAATTTTAACCTCTGTGTTTATGAAGGAGATGGGGCGGTAATCAGCGCAGTTAGACGGCGGCGGCTGCGTTTTGGGGAGAACAGCAACAATTGCAACATCTGTCTTGGGGGAAAGGATCCCTTCTCGAGGGCTTCAGCAAAGAGATCAGAGAGGTGCGGGATGAGGATCTCCTGGTATGCTGTGTAGTACCGTCTGGGCCCCGGGGACTTGCCTGGCGAGGTGTATGCTATGGCGTCATTAATCTCCTTGCGGTTAATGGGGAGGTCCAGGTCAGCGGACTCAGTGGTGCTGAGGTGAGGGATGTGGAGACGACCCTCGCCAAGCAAGTCGGGAAGGAAAGTTTCAGGGTGCTGCGCTGAGTATAGCTCTTGATAGTAGGAGGTGAAAGCCCGGGCCATCGCCAGAGGGGAACGATGTGCCTGCCCATCCGGGCCCACAATCTGCGGAATGATGTGATTGGCCCTCAGACATGTAGCTAGTCTGTGAAGGATCTTCCTGTTCTTGTCACCCCAGCCCTACTCCCTAGCTATAGAGGATCTACACAGGAGCTTAGCGGCGTCCAAGGAGAGTTGCTTGATTTCGCACCTTAGGCGTCTGAGTTGTCTTTCCTGAGTCTCTTCCCGGTCTTCGGGGGGACATTGTTCGAGAAGCTGTGCTTGAGCCTCTCTCAGGTTGGTCTGGTGTGTTTGGGCTTGTTGCTGGAGTTTAAGTTGGCCCTTGGCAAAGCCACGGATGGTGGCTTTGCCCGCTTCCCATAGGGTACCAGTAGAAGGGACAGAGACGAGATTGGTAAGGAAATATTGCTGAAGTTCTACCCCAATCGCCGTTTTAAACTCTTTCTCCTGGAGGAACCATGCGTTCACCAGGCAAGTTGGGCGTACTGAGGTAGGAGGTTCCCCAATGCTGAGAAGTACAGATGAATGGTCTGAGATGCCCCAGGGAAGGATACTGATGTCTCTAATCCTTTGGCAGTCAATAGAGGGGACAAAAATGGTATCAATATGTGCCTGGGTGTGGTGTGCAGCTGATGTATGAGGGAACTGCCTGCTCTGGGGATGGCAGATTCTCCAGGCGTCGCAAAGGCACACCCACCTTGCTCCCACCCAAGCAGGAGGCCTCAACCCCCCTCATGGTCAGCATTGCGGGGCAGGACTCCAGGCAGGCACCACTAGCACCTTATCGCAGTCCCAGAAGCCTGCAAGAATCACAGGCATATTTTCTAACGCTGCACACGTACCGACTTACTCACAGTAGTTTTCCTGGACCTGAAGTGTGCGCTATCCACCAACACTCTCTATTAGATTTATTGGCTTTACCATAGTATTTTATTCAAGTTGTAGAGCAGTGTGGCTTCTGTGCAACATGGGTACAACTTATAAAAAAAATCAAAATTACCCGGAAATAAAAAAAAAATGAAATGACGTCTGGAGGACAAAACAGCCAATGGGAGGGTGAGGGTGGGAGGGAAGAGGCAACGGAGACAAGTTGGAGGGTAGTGGGTGGGAAGGAAGAACCAATACAGACAACATGAGTGTGGGCGGTGGGAGGGAAGAAGCAGTACAGACTATGGGAGTGTGGGAGGTGGAGGGAAGAAGCAACACGGACAACAGGAGTGTGGGCGGTGGGAGGGAAGAAGCAAGACGGACAACGGGAGTGTGGGCGGTGGGAGGGAAGAAGCAAGACGGACAACGGGAGTGTGGGCGGTGGGAGGGAAGAAGCAGTACAGACTATGGGAGTGTGGCCGGTGGGAGGGAAGAAGCAAGACGGACAATAGAGGTTAGGAGACAAGAGGGAAGAAGTAACACAGACAGAGCGACTGGGAAGGGAGGGAAGAAGTAATAAGTACTGTGCTAGCTATAAAGTAAAAAGAAATACCTAAATCACAATCAGCCCTTAATCTGTGCTCTAGACAAAATATGAATGAAGCTGGCACTCACTGTCCACTTAGAAGGCATCCCTACTCCTGTTCCCAGGAATCCCATCATCGAGAGACAAGCCTCATAGAAAGTTATTCAGGCATTATTTTATATTTTATTCATTTATTTATTTATAGCGTTGTCTAGGCTCAAAAGTGACCTGCAGGTATCCGAGAGCGGCACAAGGTCATCAGAATACAGTAGTACAGTACAGTGGGGTTGGAAATCGTGTGCTCAATACCCACAGCGTGACACTAATGGGGACCTAAGTTTGCAGCAAAAGAACCTGTGGTGGCAGGAATGTCCTGTCCTGCACTTCAGACCCTTCCAGCTGATGACGCGGGCTTGGGTGGAAAGTCTCTGTCAGGAATGTCCTAGTGAATCCTGGGAATCCAGGGGAGGAGACTGCCCGAGCAAGATGGGCTCAAAGGGTCAGGAGGTAACGTGGGAAGAAAATGTCCATCTGTTTTGGGTTTCCAAGTCATCGGCTGGCAGACCGAGGCGGTTTTTATAGGGTAAGGAGGTGTGACCTTCTGATGGAAGTACGTTTCAGATTCTGGGGCTGCTCTGGAAAATTGCTACTTTTCTTGAATCTCGAAGGTTCCAGAAGCAGAGAGATGGCGCTGTGTAGGGGTCGCTTTCCAGCTGATAGGGGGAGACTGTGTGCTCGGTATTGAGGTGTGCTGAAATGTACAACTGTGTGTGTCAGACAGGCTAGTTAGCATGCTTCTAGCATCTACAGGGAGCCAATGGAGTGAGAGAAGGGAGTTAGCAATGTGATCGAAGTGTCTCCTACCAGTTACCTGTCTCGCTGCTGAGTTGAGGGTTTGGCTGGAGGGGACCAGCTGGAGGGGGCCAGATGGACCAATGAGTGTGGCAGTACCATCATCTAATCTGGATAGTAGCAGGGCTTAAACTACATTTGTGGAATCTGACAGAGGGACAAACAATGTGATCTTCTTCAGGAGACAGAGTTGGAAGTGAGCGCTTTGAGTAGGTTCTTTGTTATGGGCTTTATTGCAGGAAAGAGCAATTACTCCTGACCCTCCATGAAAACAGGGAAGGACATCTATTCCATTCTGTTTCTAGTACAAAAAGCTTCCACAGACCGCAGGCCATTACTAGATCTGAAGAGCCTAAACCCTTGGGTAAAGCCAGTGCACTTCAGAATGATCTCCTTGCAGAGAATACTGCTGATGATCTCCACGAGATACCTTCTATCAACTATCGATCTGCAGGATGCCAATCTACACATCCCGATACACGCACACCATCTAAAGTTCCTTCACTTTGCTATAGAGGATTTTAATTTTTATTTGAGGGTTCTTCCATTTTAATTAAATTCAGCTCCTTGACTTTTCATCAAACTCCTGGCTCCCCTGCTGCGGCGGCTCCGTCAGGAAACAATTTTTGTTCTGACATATCTGGACAATGGGCTAATTCAGTCCTCATCAAGTGATCGAACAGATGTTCATATAGGAAGAGTGCTCTCGGTACTCATAGAGCATGGTTTTCTATAACTTTGCAGAAGTCCCAGCTGTTGCCATCTCAATATCGCCTACTCATGCGCCAGGGTTTCGATCAGTTGTGGGGGTTGCGACTCTCCAAACCATAAGTATTTGAAAGTCTAGAGTCTCATACGAAGGCTGCTTTCCTCAATCCTCCTACAGCAGCGTATTGGGTGCAAGTGAAGGGGGACATGGCAGCAACTCTTTTTTAAATTCCTTGCTCCAGGTTTCACCTCAGCAAGGTAATCAGGTACATCTTGCCTCAGTGGAATCTGACTTCTCTGGATCTTTCACGTGCCAGATTGAAATACCGCCAGAGGTATTCCCGGAGCTTCACTGGTGGCTGAGTATTGAAAATCTCACCCGGGGGATTCTGTTGTCACCTCCATCTCCGATAATCACCGCTATGTATGGCAGTACTGTGGAGTAGGGAGCAGGGATAAACACACAGCAAATTTAGGAGCACTGGTCTCCTCTTCAAAGGGCTAGATCATGCATTTGGAGGGAGCTGCAAGTAATGCGCTTAGTGCCTGGATACTCTCACAGGTCACTAGAAGCACTCTACAAATCTGCTAATTGTTTTATTGAGCTCTGACACAGTTCTCTCATCTACTGAAGCACACAATGGGATTGGTCAGAACAGACCATCTGAGAGCAAAGTGACATTTAGTGTACCAGAGAGTCACGAGATCAGCTGTTCTGTCCAGGATATTGGATCAGATATTCCTTTGGGCAGAGGAGACTGTGATGGTAATCTCAGACATTCACATTCAAGGGAGTTCCAACACAGCGGCACACACGCGCAGCAGGGAGATTTGGTCTTCTTCAGATTCCTGCCTGAGCTGCTTGTGTTTTCTCAGATATGTAAGAGGGGATAGGGATCTGATAATTGATCGATTTTCTTCATCTCAGAATTCCCTTCTGAAGAGTTTCTGTACAAGAGTGAGGGTGGATGGGATGTGTGTGGGGGGGTAGATGCTCTGCTCTGTCCTTACCCCAAGGGTATCCTCTATGCCTTTCTCCCATTTCCCCTGATTCTCCAGAACCTGATCCGGCGCAGAGAACCGAAGGCTTCATTGATTTTGATTGTGCCGGCACTGCCATGTTCTTCCTCGCTTCCTCTTCTGATATAATAGAAAACTTGTCATGCGATTCACCTTCCGGTTTCTTCGTCTGCTCTGGTATTTCTTCCTATACACCAGGCCACCTCAGCAAGGCTCAGGTTGATGGCCTGGAGACTGAAAGGGAAGCACTAATGAGGAGTGGTCTTTCAGGGACCTTAGCCAAGACCATTCAATCTTCAAGAAGGTTTTCAACTTGAAAGTCATATACAAAACACACGGGGAGTGTTTGGCAGGTGGTGTGGAGAAAAGGCTTTTGCAGCCGCAAGAGGCAGATTTAGTTCAAGTAATGCCTTTCCCTTAGGATGGGTTTTTCTGAAGGTTAAAGGTTTCCACATTGAAAAGCCAGTGGGCAGCCATCACAGCATTTAAAGGTACCCGAGATAACCTCTTCGACGATCAAGGGTTGATCAAGAGGTTCTTTACAGGATTAGTTGATCAAACTCCTCAAGCGGAGTCATTACTTCCCTCCTGGGATTTGCAGGTAGTGCTAGAGGCCCTTAAGCTCCGCCCTTTGACCCTATAGATCAAGTGGAGATGAGAATGTTTACTTTGGAAACATTTTTCTTGGTAGCCAAACCTCAGGAACAAGATTGGGTGTATTGGGCTCACTGTTCTAAAAGCAACCGTTTTGAAGGTTTTTGAAGATAGGATTATCCTTCAGGTGGGGCGCTCCTCAGTTCCAAAAGTGAACTCTGCTTTTTACGTGTCTTTTTACGATAGTCCTCTCTATTTTCTTCCACATCCTTAAGATTCAGAAGAAACATTTCTATATTCTTTTGATGTAAGAAGAGCAGGGCGTTCTTATCTGCAGAGAGTGTCAGGTTTTAGGATTTCCAACTCACTCTTTGTTAATTTTGGCACCGCCAATAAAGTGGCGAAGCTTGCCGTGCAGAGACTTATTATGTGGAGGAAGTCCCTCGTCACTGCGGCCTACAGGGCGCCTGGGGTACCTTCCCCTCTGGGAGTCCGGGGTAGATGAGCTAGGGCCATGCCAGCCTCATTTGCAATGATTCAAAAAGCCTTCATTCTGGCTTCTTCTTCTACTTTTGTGAAGCATTATAGCATTATGCAGGAGGTTGACATACGTAATATATTTAGTTCAAAAGTTCTCTCTTTTATACAATGCATAGTAGGAAAAGGAAATATGATGTATTACATTTTGAGCATTCAAATTTTAGTTGCCCTGGTTTTTTGTGCTTGATAAAAATGTAACATTTCTAGTGAATGTGAGCAAAGCTGCACTAACGGGTGAGGCTTCAATTACTTAGCAGTAATTGCCTCACTCTGAATCCTTCCCTCACTCTAATCCCTCACCTCCCTCCCTCGAGTCCTGTTTTCCAGGGAACCGACTAGTCTGAGGCTTGTTATTTAAAGGATGTGGTGGGGGGAGGGGGTCTTTTAAATGGCACTGCATCACTATTGGAGGAGTCTGAGAGGTAACACAGACTCACACACTGGCATAACGAAACTTCCGGGTGCCCCTGCAAAGTACATGGAGGCCTTCCCCTCCCCCGGACACAGTCAGGAGCTCTCAGGCCAGGGGCCCGCCACCTGTGCACAGTGGTGATGGGGGGGCCCTGGGGCTCGCGGGCCACCAAGCACGCTCCACGGGAACTGAGGGGCTAATGTTATGCCACTGGCCTCACATGTAATGAATCAGAGCAAGTGGAGGGCTCGGAGTGATGCAATCAGCGGAAGGTTTAGCGTTGCGCTCTAGTCTCCCAGAGCGCCGCGGGGCATGCTGGGTAGAGGCGCGAGATCGCGCCAGTAAGCCACGATTAGAGCGAGCGGGCGGATGCGTCCCGGCGCTCGGTTAAGTGTGAATAAAACTTACCCTGATAAGTACACGTTGAAGTGTCCTCATTTACCGTCGCTGCATCCCTACAAAATGGCGACGAGGATGGGATAGAAAACAGCAAGGAAAACAAGCAGTCGAGACCAGGACACTACCGAGCGTGGCAGAGGTGCGTCCACACCGCGAGGACACAGCGCAGAGAGTCCGCAGCAGCGACGGGTATCCCGTGGGGTGGCAGGAGCAACAAGGAGAGCGCCAAACGCACGGACAGGGCGAGAGCCACGTGAAGAGCCACCAGGTGAGACCCGCCTGCCCAGGAGGAGAGCACAGCCCGGCACCCACATGAACGGGGCGACCGTCGAGGGTCCTCACCCAGAAAGCGACCGCGCCTGGCCGGGCAGAAGTGGAAGGCCCCACCATAGCGCCCCGAAGGACGCGAGTAAGCGGGGGGAGCGCGTCAAGCAGGAGCCACGTGGCAGACTGCGCCAAGGAGGGTGACGCACGGCCTACCAACCAAGGTAGCGACAGAGCTGGCTACCCAGGGGGCAGCGAAGGGACCGCAGGGCAGCCCCTCACCCACACGTTCAGACGGTGAGGAAGGAAGGCGAGCCCCAGGGAGTCCACCGGACACAGGCGACAGACGGAGCCCAGCCCGGCGCGGAAGAGACAGGATGTGTGCCCAAGCGACGTCCCTCACCAACCTTGTGCCTTTCCTGCCCAAAAGAGGAGACCTGGTGATGCCATGGGAGGACTGGAAGCGTTACTTCCTGAACTACCTGGATGCCTTGGAAGAAGAAGGTGAAGGAGAGTTCTCGAGCGCAAGGAAGAAGAAAATACTATTACACAACCTTGGTCCGGAGGGCATCAGAGTATACGACAGTTTAGTGAAACCAACCAGACCGGCGGGTGACGCAGAAGTGTTCCAACACGCGCTGGACGACCTAGACGCCCACTACAGGCCGGTGGTGTGTACAGCCATAGATAGGTGCAATTTCTTCCAGCGGAAACAAAACAAGGAAGAATCGATTGATGAGTACGTATCTGCGCTACAGAAGTTGGCGTTGACCTGCAAATTCGGCGCACTTCATGATGAACTAATCAGGGACCAGATCATCATGCACACAACCCACACAGCCATACAAGAGAAGTTATGGGTCAACGGGGATGCACCGCTGAAGGAAGTGGTGGCACTTGTAAAGAAGGCGGAACTATCCAAACGCTGCGCGGAAGCAGCCAAACGGGAGAGCGGCGACAAAACACCGGTCTGCAGGGTGACAGACAGGAACAAACCAGAAAACCCAACGCAGCACACAACAGCCAATACAAGGTGCCAGAGAAGATACCCTCAAAAGCCCACGAAAAACCCAAGACCTCCGGGCGAAAGCAAGACCTCATGCTATAGGTGCGGCAGCCATGCGCACCAAAGCAACGACAGAGCCTGCCCCGCGTTTCGAGCCAGGTGTGCATACTGCGGCATAATGGGGCACTACGAGAAGGTGTGCCGAGAAGGTGTGCCGACGCAAGACCAACAGGAAGGAGGTGAAGTATGTGGCGCAAGACCCGGGAGGCGACGGGGAACCCCAAGACGCGGAAGAGGAAGACGAGGAAGTCTTGTGCATCAACGATCAGGTGCTGGGGGTGAACTGCACGCGCTCCAAGAAGCCAGCGTTACAAATGGAGATCGGCGGGGTAGAGGTGGACATCGTGGCAGATTCAGGCTCCCCGTACACGATCATCCAACGGGCAGTGTGGGAGACGGACTTCAGGCCCAAAGTAGGAGACGACCTCCTACCGACCGACATCCACCCGGTCACGTTCACCGGTGACCCCATACCCATGGTAGGGTACCGAAGGTTACTATTCGAATTCAAGGGGCGCAGAGCTGAGGGAAAGCTGTATGTAGCAGAGAAGGGACCGTCGGTGCTAGGATGGATGGACCAAGGGAATTTGTGCATACAACTCAACCCGGGAGCATCCACGCAGGTGATGTCGATTGACGCTAACCAAGCACAAGGTGGATGCAGGTGGAAGACAGCCTACCCAGAGGTGTTCAAAGGAACCATCGGGAGAATGACATAATTCACCCACAGAATCCGCCTCAAGGCTGGAGCAAAGCCGGTCAGCCACAAAGCCCGCAACATCCCTTTCAGAAGCAGAGAGGCAGTCCAGGAAGAGTTGCGGCGGCTGGAGAAAGACGGAGTCATCGAGGCGATTGAGAGCGCAGAATGGCTCGCTCCGTTGGTGGTAGAGTAGAAACCAAGTGGGAAGGTACGCCTGTGCTTGGACTTGAGGGAGCTCAACAAGAACATCCTGGTGGATCAGTTCCCCTTGCCCCGGATCAACGAGATGTTGGCGAAAACGAAAGGGGTAACGTGGTTCTCAACCGTGGACCTCACCTCGGCGTACCACCAAATTGCGCTACACGCCTCCTGCAACCACCTAACGTCCTTCATCACACCCTTCGGGTGTTACAAGTTCCTTAGGATGCCGTTCGGCCTGGCGTCAGCAGCGGCTGTGTTTCAAAAGCTAATGCACAGGCTATTCCAGAAGGTGGAAGGAGTGCAATACTTCCAGGATGACATCCTCATCATGGGGAAGTCAAAGGAAGACCACGACAAGAAACTGCACACGGTGTTGACGATTCTTGGCCAGAATGGGCTCACGGCGGAATGGCAGAAGTGTCGATTCGGTGTGGACTCGGTGACCTACCTGAGCCACGAAATCAGCGGGAGAGGAATCGAACCGAAGAGAGCCAACATGGCGGCCATCAAAGACGCGCCCACGCCGTCGAGGAAAGAAGATGTCCGATCCTTCCTCGGCATGGCGGAGTTTTACAGCAAGTTTGTCCCGCACAACGCGATGAAAACGCATCACTTGAGGCAACTCCTCAAGGAGAAGACAGTGTTCAAGTGGACTCGGGAAGAACAAGCTGAATTCGAAAGCATCAAACTAGACATCTGCACGGCGATCCCCCTGGAAGGGTTTGATCAAGAGGCCTTAACCATTTTAACCACAGACGCCAGTGACAAAGGCCTAGGGGCGGTCTTGATGCAAAGAGCCAGGGGAGGAGAGGTCACCACAGTCAGCTTTGCCTCGAGATCCTTGGCGGCAAGCGAAGAAAAATTCAGTGTAATCGAAAAAGAAATGCTAGCAACAGTTCGGGCAGTTCATATGGGGCTCGAAATTTCTGCTCCGTACCGACCACAAACCGCTGGTAAAAGTCTTGACTTCAAGTGGACACGCGCATGCGACACCTCGGATCGCGAGGATGAGCCTAAGGCTTTTGGACTACGTGTACGACGTGGAGTACATCCCGGGATCCAAGAACAAGGTAGCGGACTTCCTGAGCAGGGCAGCCGCCATGGAACCCGCGGACAGCGGTAAAGCCACGGAATGGGAGGAGTACATGGTGGCAGTCACGCAGGACCATGAAGGAGCGGTCTGCGCCCAGGAGTGGGAGCAGGCGTACACAGCGGATGAGACATTGAGCATGGTGAAAACCTATGTGACGCGAGGATGGCCGGAGAAAAGGCACCTAGACAGCGAGCTGAGGAAGTACTGGGAAGTCCGAGAAGAATTGTCTGTAGGAGACAACCCAGTGTTCCTGCTGAGAGGGGACAAGGTGGTAACGCCGTTATCCTTAGTGGGGCACCTGCTCACTCTTCTGCACGAGGGCCATCTGGGCATCATGAAAACTAAGGCAAGAGTGAAGCAGGCATATTGGTGGCCAGCACTGGATGGGCACGTGGAACGGCACGTCAGGATGTGCGAACAGTGCAACATGGCGGATAAGTCACAATCAGTACTACGACCGCCACTGGGGAAATTTCCAGGCCCGTCCAACCCGTGGGAAATGTTGTCGGTGGACATATTAGGTCCAGTTCTGAATGCGGAAGGTACACCCAAGTATGTCATAGCGGTGGTGGACAGGTACTCCAAATGGCCGGAAATGGATGTATGCGATACAGCCGACACTGAGACCGTGTTAGCGTTTCTCACGACCACATTTGTAAGGGAAGGAATACCAAAAGTGATGACGTGTGACAATGGCCCACAGTTCGTGTCGGAGAAATGGAATGCCTTCATGACCAGGAATGGGATAGAGGTGAAACACACCCCAATCTATCACCCAGCGGGGAACGGGCAAGTAGAAAGGTTCAACCGGGTGATAATGGGATCCATACAAGCCGCAATAAACGCGGGGTTAAACTGGGAGAAGGAACTCCAACGCATGCTGTGGGCGTACCGCATCACCCCGACCAACACGGGGTACAGCCCGTTCAAGATCCTACGAGGGCGAGAACCGTTCACGAAGGACAATGTGGCATGGAAACACCTACTGGTGCAAAGTAAATGGTCGCCCGCAGTAGTGAGGCGCAACATGGACAAGGCACAAGCCGTGTACACGGAATACTACAACAAACGACACAACACTAAGGAGGTAAATCTAGAGAAAGGGGAATGGGTAAGAGTGAAACATGCTACCCTAAAGAAGAAAGGAGAGAGCAAATTCAGTCATCCCCTTCAAGTGGTAGAGTCGTATGCCAGGTCGGCCCTGCTGAGCGATGGGAAAGTGTGGTCGCAGGACAGAATGGCGAAATGCAATAGAATCATGAAGTGGGAAGATCCTGAGGATAGAAGAATGCCTAGCGAAGACGACGGAGGTGAGGTGGAAAGAGAAGAAGGCCCCGAGGTCGGGGAACAAGGGCCAGTCTCACCTAGAAGGAAGGGAGAGAGTCTGAAGGTTCCCAAGGGAAGTGCTGAAGGGGAAACAGACAGGTTCAATCCATGAACGCAAAGGCTCAAGTCAAGGAAGAAGGTTGGACAGGAGAGGCGGGAGCCAGAAGAGAGTCCCCAGCGGGAGGGACAAGAGAGGTTCCAGAGCAAGGACAGAACTGTACGAGGTCGGGCAGAGTGATCAAGATGCCTAGAAGGTTTGAGGACTTTGACACGCAAAGCAAGTAAGACTGTGTAATTTTGGTCCTTCATAAGAGCTTTATGTTGGTAAGGTTAAAAGGGGGAGATATGTAGCGTTGCCTCTAGTCTTCCAGAGCGCCGCGGGGCATGCTGGGTAGAGGCGCGAGTTCGCGCCAGTAAGCCGCGATTAGAGCGAGCGGGCGGATGCGTCCCGGCGCTCGGTTAAGTGTGAATAAAACTTACCCTGATAAGTACACGTTGAAGTGTCCTCATTTACGGTCGCTGCATCCCTACAGAAGGATTGGACTGGTCCAGAAAATAGTCCAAGGCACCAAAATAGAAGTGGCCCCATTAACGAACCAGATGGCTACAAAAGGGGCCCGCATTTGCATATCCGGCTAGTTTTGAACTTGGAATGACACTCTGTATGTGCATTGTGCAAGGTATGGGAGGCTGCATGCTTTGTGTCTGTAATGTTTAAGGTAATATCTGAGAAACGAACTGGAAAAGCCGGCCCACCCGCCATAGAACAGGCCCACAAATTGCTAAAAATCAGTCCCACTCACTGGCCTGACAGCGGAGCCATCGGGCACGGCCTGGTTGCCCTGTAGGCCAGTCCGACACTGATAACCAGTGGGTAATCGAAGCCTCACCGCACCTCTGGTGCTAAGAGTGTCCGTGCTGTCGTGATACACACGTCAGCTGCGTGGCTGCAGTGTTCTGGTTCGAGACTCTTCCCTTTCGAGATTATGCTGCCGCATTTTATTTAATCTCATTTTGCATTCTTTTTTTTTTTAGTTCAAATCGTTTTTATTGAAATAACAAAGACAATACAGTAACTCTTCCGTACAAAAAGGTTCGAGTCAGTCAGTGTCGAACAATTACAGATAACGAAAAATAATTAACAAATAACAAATAATATAGAATAAATCAACTCCTGCTTGCTTCATCGATATACAGATACATAAATATATATATACACAATGCCCAATGTGTGGGTGCGGCGCTTCTGGGCTCAAGAGGGTAATCGCAAACGTACTCTCAAACAACCCCGATCAAAGGGACCAATCCGCAATATAATATCTCAAGGCGGCTCATAATGAAAGGAGATTGCGTCCAATGATTTCCAAAGCTTTCTATTGGATGGGCTCCAAGTAGAGGCTTGTAGAGCCGGATTATTAGAACCTCTCAGGAATGATAACCACTCCTGCCAGATTTTGAAGCTCACCTCACTCGCATTTTTCCATTTGCATAGAACCACTTTACATGCCATTGTTAGCATTAAGTCCAAAAGCTGACGATCTTGGACAGTTGATATTTGTGGGTCAAGCGCCCCTAAAATGACATATACAAAGTCCTGTACAGGCCTTATCTTGAACACGTGATAAATGCAGTCAAATATTTTCCCCCAGTAATCCCCTAAAGAAGGGCAGTTAAATAGCATGTGTGCAAGATCACCAGAGCCTGATTGACAGTTCCAACATGTAGGAGAGTCCCTTAATTTACATTTGGCGTCCAAAATGCTCTGTTGAGTAGCATATATTTTGTTTGGAATAGGATGGGTGAGACTTTGTGTGTAAGGGCCAACTTATGGATCACACCCCAGTCAAAAGTTATGCCTGTTAGATTTGGCTCAGCCTCCCATTTTGATTCCACCATTTTGTGTTTTGTCGTGGGTAAGGGCAATAATAGTTTGTACACCCTCGAAACGAAGTGGCCCGCGTACATAAGACGTGGGAGATGAATTATTAACCATGGAGTATATGGAGAGAAGTTACGAGCGGTTAGCATCGCTTTGATTTTCAAGAAGTCATAGAAATCCATCGGGGTAAGATCATACCTCCGCTGCAAAATCGAGAACGGAAGTGGAGTCTTATCATCATACAGGTCCTTCACCAAGTTAATGCCCTTCTTGGACCAAGACTCCCAGAATAGTCCACTACCATTAAATTTGAGATGGGAATTTCTCCATAAGGACATAAACGATGACCTAGGGAATGTCAACTTTGTTTTATGTGTTTGGTCGAGTCTGAGCAAAGCCCGTCTAGTATTTAACATGATATATTTAGAGTGTGGTAGATGTGACAGGTCCATAGTGAGAAGGGCTTCCAGAGGCGCGTGATCTACTAGCGACTCCTCAATATTAACCCATATTGGTGTACAAGTTGGGGATTTTATCAACCACTGAGCACCCTGTTTGCAAAGAAACGCTGTCTGATAGTTCCTGAACGAGGGGAGACCCAGGCTGCCTTTATCTTTTGCCAATTGCAGCTTCTTCAGTGAGACTCTGGCTTTCTTGCCCTGCCACAGGAAACTACCAAACAGTTGATCTACCTTAGCAATAAAATTATTCGAGAACGTCATAGGGAGCATGCTGGCCAGATAGTTAACCAACGGAGTTGACATCATTTTGAGCGTCTCCGCTCTACCCCCCCAGGAGAGGAACTTTGGAGACCAACCTTCCAGCAATGTAGATATCTTTTTAAGGGTCAATTCTTCATTAACTCTCAGCGTAGAGATCAAATCTTTATCAAAGTCTAGCCCCAGATATTTAAAGCACCGAGGCTGCCATGTAAGACCGGAGTCCCCAATGATTCCTTTATCCCCAACACTGTTCAGGAGCTTGACCTCCGTTTTGTCTTTTATGAGTTTATACCCAGAGACTCTGGAAAATTCCTCAATATCAGTCATGAGTGCAGGTATGGCCTCATCCGCTCTTATTGACATAATAAGTACATCGTCTGCATATGCCGTTAATTTAACAGTGCAGTCTCCAAACGGAATACCAGCTATCTTGGGGTCATTCCTTATATGATATAAGAACGGCTCAATTGCCAACAAGAACAATGAAGGAGACAGGGGACATCCCAGCCGCGTGCCTTGCTTTAAACAAAAGGGGGAGGAGAAAGATCCACCCGCCCTAACTCTTGCCGAAGGACAGCAATATAGGGACATTACCAGTCTTGTGAATGATTCCCCTAAGTTGAATTTACGTAGGACTGCTTTAAGGAAGGACCAATCAACCTTATCAAATGCTTTCTCAGCATCTAGAGTTATTGCTGCCGTGGGCGTGCCTAGGAGTTTCGCTTTTTCTAAGACATGCGCCAAAATCCTTGTAATGTCACTGGACAACCGGTTTTTAAGGAAGCCTGCTTGAGATGGGTGGATCAGCTGGGGAAGGACCCTCTGGAGGCGAGCGGAAAGTATCATAGCCAAAAGCTTGCAGTCTATGTTAATCAGTGAAATTGGCCTATAATTTTTCTGTAGCGACGGATCTTTTCCATCTTTAGGAAGTACTGCAATTATTGCTTCAGCCAGTGTACCTCTGACCTCGCCAGATTTATTTATGTCTTGAAATAGATGTAGGAGGGGTTCGACTAAAAGAGAGGGGAAGGTTTTGTAAAATTTTGCCGTAAAGCCATCAGGGCCTGGTGCTTTCCCTATCTTCAGATTTTTAATTGCAGTCTCTATCTCTAGAGCATTAATTGGACCATTGAGACTGACCTGGTCCTCGGCAGAAAGCTGTGGAAGATCGCATTCGTCTAAGTACTCCTTAATCCTGGCCTTCTCCACCGCCCTATTCTTTGCATAAAGATCTTCGTAGAATACTCTGAACACCTCTGTTATTTTGTCTGGGTCTGAATGCGAGGATCCTGAAGCATCTTTAATGACACTAATAAAATTCTTCTGAACCTTAAACTTCAAGTACGAGGCTAGGCTCTTGCCTGCCTTATTAGACTCAGAGCTAAAACCTCCTTCCCTTATCAAGCCAGACTCCCGCTCTCTCGCTAACTATTTTATTATATTCATATTTTTTATTCGCCAACGCATAAAGAGACATATCATCCCTATCCTTTAAGTGTCTAATCTCTAGGTTCATAATTTCGGTCTCCAAGGACTCCAACTTCGCATTATAATTTTTGTTCATTGCTGACCTGATTTTGATACACACTCCCCTTATGGTACTTTTCAAGGCATCCCACCTAATGAGATCGGACGTGTCCCCCTCTTTGTTGATCTGCAGGTAAGAGGAGATCGCATCTTGTATTGTGGACCGGTGCTTATCAGTATTTAGGATTTCATCATTCAGACGCCAAGACGTCCGGTGAGAGGAGGGTTTAACATTAGCAATGGATAAGGAGATGCAAGAATGATCAGACATTACACGGGGTTCTATGGTAGTAGACTCTATTCTAAGGACACCGTTCTGTGTTATGAGGATGTAATCAATTCGGGAATACGAGTCATGTGGAGAGGAGTAAAAAGTATAATCTCTCCCAGTGGGATTTTGGAGCCTCCATGTATCCACCAAGTGGAAGCGTTGACACAAATTGAGAAAAGCTTTATGTGATTTATTTGATTTGAAGGGACAGCGTGAGTCTCTATCTAAAGTTGCATCCATTGGAAGATTGAAATCCCCAGCTACGACGTGAACCGCATTATCCGGGATATTTTCAAGGTGCTTATTCAGATCATTCCAAAAATTCAGTTCACTAGTGTTAGGAGCATATATGTTTGTAACATAAAACTCTGTATTATCCCTACTCAGTTTGACCGTGACCCACCTTCCGTCTACACTCGCTTCGGAGGACAAGATCTCTACCTTAGATTTCCTAGCAGCAAGTATCAGAACACCATTCTTTTTGTTCACAGCCTCAGTGTAGGAAGGTGGATATCTGACTATGGTTACCCCCAAATTTTTGCCTAGTGTCTAGCTGGTTTTTCGACTTAGTTGGCCTGAGATCCTGCCATTCAGGACCTCAGCCCATCTGCTCTCTCTTTAAAATGGACTCCATGTACCCTAGGTACATACCCAATTGGTTGGATCACCCTGTCAGCCCCTGTACCAGTGTACACTAGGTACCCAGGGCATTGGTGTACCCAAGGCCTGCCCGGGGCTGAAGCATGTATTATGCCACCCCAGGCTTGGCCTAACAAATCTGACACAACTGGCTGATCACTCAGCTGGGGTAAGTTGGTGTAACCACCTCTTACTTAGGTGTAGTATACCTATACCTAACCTTAAATGGGACACCTGGTAACCTATAAGTCACTCCTATGGCAGGCCTTAACAATCCTGAAGGCAGAGTGCTTGGTTCCATGTGAGATGGTGCTCTGGCATGAGCTGAGCCTGTCTGCAGTGGTCGGAACAACTTCCTTCTACTGTTTCCAGATATCGTCATACCATATACTCTTAAGTGCATTATGAACCTCGCGGTTAAATGCTAACTTTGGTTTGGCTTTATCAAAACATGTCGAGTAAGGTGTCATACGAATTGGAATACTAACCCCTCGCCAATTCTGGCGACGGGGTTAGCATTCCACCCTTCTAGAGGGACACGACATGTACAGTACCTGAAACCCGGGTAAAATCAGACATAGCCTCAGCTCCACAAAATGGATGCTGCCACCACAGACACAAGTCTGCCCTCCTGCTGCTGGGAGTCCTTCCAGCTTGGGAGGTGTGGACAAAGGGTTTCCTGCCAGGGGAGGTGCGTGCACCACCCCAGACAGGATTTTGTGTATTGGTCAGGTAGGGCTTGAAAGAAACCAGACATGCCTGTGGCTCACAAGGAGCCTCGGGGCATATGCCAGTTCAAACCGGTCCTGGGGCACACCAGTCCCGGGCCTGGGGCGAGCTGGACAAAGGATTGGGGGTGTAACCACCTCCCTTCCTGGTCCCACCCTTAGGGAGGGACCTAGCAGGTAGTCCGGCCCCTAGAATCCGCTTAAAGGTAGGAGCTGTGTCCTAAGACTTCAGACATCCTGGAATCAACTTGAAACTAAGAAGAAGACGGGAACTTCGACGCTCTGCTGCACAGAGGACTGAAGCCAATCTCCCCTGTGGTCAGGGAGTGACCACCTTGCTAACGCAAGCACCATCCAGCGAATCAACGTCTGCTTTGCCGCCGCCTCCCGCCGGAGCCCGAGCCCAGAGACTGACAAGACCTGGACCTCCAGACCTCTCACCGCCCGATCCACAGTCCCTGCAAAGAGGAGACCCGTGGAGGCACCGAGACACGTGGAGCCGGCCATCTTGAAACGACTACGACAAGCTGACCAGTGCAACAACCGAGGCTCCCTCCAAGTTGTGCTTTGGGTCCTGAGAAGCCCAACCCTCGAGCAGCATCTGCACCAAAGGTGAGCCCTCCAGCATCTCCACGATCTGCGTGGGGCCCTTCTGCATTTTGCCACTCGATGCGCCTAACCGGTTGCTGGCCCGCTGGCTAGTGGCCATCTTGGCGACGAAATCTACGACAAACACTGCTGGTCTGGTTGCTCCAGACTGGCCCTTGCTCCCCTCCAAAGGAGCAGTTCCTCTGACCTTGCTGGTCAGAACCATCAGCTTATCTCCTTGCCTACAACATTTGCTTTTGCCAAGGCTTGTTTGCTTCGATCAAGTCGCCGACACCGCCGACAGCGAGAGCCTGCGTGGGACAGCTCGTGACTCGACTCCTGGACGTCGTCGACCTTCAGGGACCACGTGGCTGCAGAGTCAAGCTACACCTTTCACCTGTTTGCACCCGACATCGCCTGGTACCCACCTGGTGCCACGCTGGTCACTGGCTAGTGACTGTGAACACTGTCCCCTCTGCTTACAGGTCTTCAACATCTCCGATCCACTCTTGGATCCACTGCATCTCTTCCCGACCGACCGCCTGCAGCACTTTTGTCTACAGGCCCCACGGAACAGATAGAAGAAACCCGACGCACTTCGAGGCCTATGCACCCGCTTCCTGTGGGTGAGGTAAAGCTGGCACTCCGGTGCCCAAGTGTAGTATTACATCTCTAGTGCCTGTGTTCCAAGTCTTACGTTCCTAGGTCATCCGGAAGATTCCTTTTGCAGTAACTTTGTACTTTTTACGCACCCATTGAAATCTATGGGAGCACGCGTGTGACTATTTGCTCTGCACACGCCACCCGTGGACCTCCTGGTCACTAACTGAAGTTAGCTCCTTGTAGGCCCAGCGATTCTAGAGGCCCTAGGCCTTTTCCCTTTCCTGTTCGTGGTTCTTATACCACTATTTTAGTATATGGTTTGAGTGGCCACCAGGGCCTATCCATATAAAGTGCAACTTCTGTGTATTCTGTGATAATCTTGTTTGACGATTTGTGCTCCTGTGCTCATAAAGAGACTAGGGGTTACTTTGAGAAATAAATACATATATATTTTGAATATATATCTGTGTGGTGTCCTTTCATTGGTATAAAAGGGGGTTACTATTGGTAAAACAGCTTGCTTAACACGCATCACGAGTTTAGCCTCAAAGACTGCTTAGCCTACGCTACCACTAGGGCAGCTAGTCCGAAAAGGTTGACTTACAACCACACCATAAGGGTTGCTTGGCATGGTACAAGGTGGTCACTAGAACTAGTGAACAGCATATACCAGGCCAACTTCTCACATTGGTGAGCAGCGGTTGGATTTGAGCTTGCTGTGTTTTACCATTGTAATCTCTTGGTTACCAATTGAAAGATCACATAGGTACCTGTAGGTACATATAAAACAAGATTAGATATACTTAAGTTCTACTGAACTTAGTTGTTGTAGAGCAAAGGGAGTAGCACACCCTGACTACAACTACTAGATAGGTTTAGTAGGTAAACCCAAGTGTAGGTAGATTGCAACACATCCACCCACACTTAAGAGCAATGGCTGGGGCAGAGGGGTCCACTGTACCCATCTCTGTTGAGAGTGACCCCCCGAGGGCACCATCCATCTATGCTACCCTTAATCAGAATGAGCTCAGGCATTTGGCAACTCTTAGAGGCCTTAAACAGCCCAAGAACCCTACCTCTGCTGTGCTCAGAGCACTCTTGCAAGATGATGAGAATCAGAGAGAGCTCAAGAGAGCTTCCCAGTTAGCCCCCTTAGGGACAGGAACAGGAGGCCCCCCTTCTGAAGATGCCACTGAGGTACCCCTTTCCAATAGCCATCCCTTAGATGAGAACCATACTACAGAGGAGGAAAGTGAGGGGGATACAGACAGTGGTGAGGATGAAGGGAGAACTAGCCCAGTGCCAAGTGTTATACTTGGCCCAGCTAAACCAAGGCTATTGGGGACTGACAGTGGGTTCACCCCACTGGATCTCCCCAGTGGACTTAACCCAGGGCTTGGAAGGCAAAGGAATCACTCAGGTGAATCCAATGCTTCCCATGGCTCTAGAGGCTCTCAAGGTCACTCCAGGAGAAGGATGACCACCCCTCAGAGGAGGGAACATGAGGCCAAGATGCAAGAAGCCCAGCTGAGGATCAGGAAGCAGGAGCTAGAAGTAGCCCTGATGGAAGAGAAACTGAGCAAGGCTAGGCAGCATAGAGAGAGTGGGTCTATACCCACTGGTGGCAGCAATGTCCCTAGGGACAAAGATAGGGTCTTTGACAATAGGAACCTGTCCAAGATTGTGCCCCCCTACAAAAGTGGGGATGACATCCACAAATGGATGACTGCTCTTGAGAGAGCCTGCAAAGTGCAGCAGGTTCCTGAAGACCAGTGGGCAGCAATCTTATGGCTCTCCTTTGAGGGGAGAGGCAGAGATAGACTCCTCACTGTTAGAGAAGAGGATGTCAGAAATTACAGAGTCCTGAAGAGTGTCCTAGTTGATGGGTTAGGCTTAACCACTGAACAGTACAGGTTAATGTTCAGAGACACCCAGAAGACACAGACTCAGGACTGGTCTGAATATGTGGAATGTGCCACTAAGGCTTTGGAGGGTTGGTTGCTGGGAAGTAAGGTGTCTGATTATACAGGATTGTACAATTTGATGATGAGAGAGCAGATTTTAAGTAATTGTCAAAACCAGCTTCTCCATCAACACCTGGTAGACTCAGATTTGACCTCTCCCCAAGAATTGGGAAAGAGGGCAGATAAATGGGTCAGGACCAGGATCAGGCCTAAAAACCAGGGTGGTGACCAAAAGAAAGATACCACCAAGCCTCAAGAGAAGGGTGGGGATTAAAGAAAAAGAGAAACCTTCCTCAGGGCCCCCAAACTCCACACAGGGTGGTGGGTCCCAAGCTCCCTCCTCTACCACAGCTAAAAAGCCCTACTGCCATGAGTGTAAAACTCCTGGGCATTGGAAAACTGACAGCGGTTGCCCAAGGGCTAAAAACAAAACTGTTCCTCCAATTACTCCTGTCACACCACCTATTACTGTCAGCAGTAATCCCCCAGGTGGTGGGAGTGCCCCCAGAAATCTGGGTGGGTTTACTTGGGGAACACAGGGGGACCCTGGCTTAGCCAATTCCCCTACAGCAACTACTCTTGTCTGTGATGGTGGCATGGGGTTTGCCAACTTCACTGCCTGTCCCAACACTTTGGGTAGGTACAGACAGGAGCCCTACATCAATGGTACCAAAGCTGAGGCCTACAGAGACACTGGAGCTAGCATCACAATGGTGGCCCATTGGCTAGTTCCCTCTGAGCAGCTTTTGCCTGGTTTCTCCTACCAGGTGACTAACATTGATGGCAAACAGAACAGTCATCCCATGGCAGAGGTATGTCTCAGCTGGGGAGGGGTCACTGGCCCTAAAAGGGTAGCAGTGTCCCCAACCTTGCCTGTAGACTGCTTACTGGGGAATGACTTAGAACTCTCAGCTTGGGCTGGAGTTGAACAAGACACCCATTCTAAAATGGTAGGCCTGTCACAAAAGGGTAGGGGGGTTGTGCCATTCACAACCCCTGTCCAAATAGATTTCCTCCCTGAAAAGGTTGGAAGGGCAGTGGTAGCCACAGCCCAGGCACAGACAGACTTCCCTGTAGAGACTGGCAGAGCTGTGACAGTCACAGCTCAAACACAAACTGAGGGCCCCCCTGAAAAGGTTGGCAAGGCTGTAATGGTCTCAGCCTATACTCAGACTGACATAGGTGTAGTGAAGCCTGAAACAATGGATCACTCCACACAAACTGAGAGTAGTGGGGAGGAAGAAAAGTCTCCCTCTCCCCAGACATTAGGAAAAGGTCAGCCTCCTCAGGGATCTGACCTCACCCCTTGTGAAGGAACTGCCCCAGAGGTAGCCAGGCCTGGCCTGGCAGAGCCTCTGATGTCAGTGGCCCCTTCCAAGGTGGGACCCAGTCTGGTGCAGGTAGCCTGCCTCTCTCTACCCTGCCTCAGTCAGCCCAGGGCTGCAGAGGTCAGGGAGGCCAGTGGACCCCCAGAGGGCCCCTGTCCACAAGAACCCCCCCATCAAAAGAATGAGGATTGCCTGGCTAGTAGCCCTAGTCAGGTGATGGGTAAAAACATTCCTGAGGGATCTCCTTTACAGGTAGTTAGGGACCTCCCCCAGAGGGATTCTGTTGGGCACAGGCAAACCTGGGACCTTAGGGCCCCAAACCTGACCTGTCCCTCCAGTAAGCCCACAAAAGGGACCCAGCCTCCAGCTTTAGGTAGCCAGAGGCTGACCCTGAGAGCACAGTGCAACTCAGTTAAGGAAAGAAAGGCATCCATGGTGAAGGATGATTGGAGGAAGCTGAGGCCTCACTTTGAGGACACTCACTTCAGTACTCCATCTCAACACCAGCCTTTTACTTTGCCAAGACACGCCAAAGGTAGAGATTCCCTATGGTGGAGACCCTCTGATACCCTTAGGGTGAGGGATTGCTTAGTGGACCATGAGACAGGGGGTAACCATGCCAGTGCTGGTTCCTCCTTATATGGCCACTTGGGCAATATAGGCTTACCTGGTCAAGGTCAGCCTTATCTCCCTTCGTTTGGGGGGGGTTGTGTAGGAAGGTGGATATCTGACTATGGTTACCCCCAAATTTTTGCCTAGTGTCTAGCTGGTTTTTCGACTTAGTTGGCCTGAGATCCTGCCATTCAGGACCTCAGCCCATCTGCTCTCTCTTTAAAATGGACTCCATGTACCCTAGGTACATACCCAATTGGTTGGATCACCCTGTCAGCCCCTGTACCAGTGTACACTAGGTACCCAGGGCATTGGTGTACCCAAGGCCTGCCCGGGGCTGAAGCATGTATTATGCCACCCCAGGCTTGGCCTAACAAATCTGACACAACTGGCTGATCACTCAGCTGGGGTAAGTTGGTGTAACCACCTCTTACTTAGGTGTAGTATACCTATACCTAACCTTAAATGGGACACCTGGTAACCTATAAGTCACTCCTATGGCAGGCCTTAACAATCCTGAAGGCAGAGTGCTTGGTTCCATGTGAGATGGTGCTCTGGCATGAGCTGAGCCTGTCTGCAGTGGTCGGAACAACTTCCTTCTACTGTTTCCAGATATCGTCATACCATATACTCTTAAGTGCATTATGAACCTCGCGGTTAAATGCTAACTTTGGTTTGGCTTTATCAAAACATGTCGAGTAAGGTGTCATACGAATTGGAATACTAACCCCTCGCCAATTCTGGCGACGGGGTTAGCATTCCACCCTTCTAGAGGGACACGACATGTACAGTACCTGAAACCCGGGTAAAATCAGACATAGCCTCAGCTCCACAAAATGGATGCTGCCACCACAGACACAAGTCTGCCCTCCTGCTGCTGGGAGTCCTTCCAGCTTGGGAGGTGTGGACAAAGGGTTTCCTGCCAGGGGAGGTGCGTGCACCACCCCAGACAGGATTTTGTGTATTGGTCAGGTAGGGCTTGAAAGAAACCAGACATGCCTGTGGCTCACAAGGAGCCTCGGGGCATATGCCAGTTCAAACCGGTCCTGGGGCACACCAGTCCCGGGCCTGGGGCGAGCTGGACAAAGGATTGGGGGTGTAACCACCCCCCTTCCTGGTCCCACCCTTAGGGAGGGACCTAGCAGGTAGTCCGGCCCCTAGAATCCGCTTAAAGGTAGGAGCTGTGTCCTAAGACTTCAGACATCCTGGAATCAACTTGAAACTAAGAAGAAGACGGGAACTTCGACGCTCTGCTGCACAGAGGACTGAAGCCAATCTCCCCTGTGGTCAGGGAGTGACCACCTTGCTAACGCAAGCACCATCCAGCGAATCAACGTCTGCTTTGCCGCCGCCTCCCGCCGGAGCCCGAGCCCAGAGACTGACAAGACCTGGACCTCCAGACCTCTCACCGCCCGATCCACAGTCCCTGCAAAGAGGAGACCCGTGGAGGCACCGAGACACGTGGAGCCGGCCATCTTGAAACGACTACGACAAGCTGACCAGTGCAACAACCGAGGCTCCCTCCAAGTTGTGCTTTGGGTCCTGAGAAGCCCAACCCTCGAGCAGCATCTGCACCAAAGGTGAGCCCTCCAGCATCTCCACGATCTGCGTGGGGCCCTTCTGCATTTTGCCACTCGACGCGCCTAACCGGTTGCTGGCCCGCTGGCTAGTGGCCATCTTGGCGACGAAATCTACGACAAACACCACTGGTCTGGTTGCTCCAGACTGGCCCTTGCTCCCCTCCAAAGGAGCAGTTCCTCTGACCTTGCTGGTCAGAACCATCAGCTTATCTCCTTGCCTACAACATTTGCTTTTGCCAAGGCTTGTTTGCTTCGATCAAGTCGCCGACACCGCCGACAGCGAGAGCCTGCGTGGGACAGCTCGTGACTCGACTCCTGGACGTCGTCGACCTTCAGGGACCACGTGGCTGCAGAGTCAAGCTACACCTTTCACCTGTTTGCACCCGACATCGCCTGGTACCCACCTGGTGCCACGCTGGTCACTGGCTAGTGACTGTGAACACTGTCCCCTCTGCTTACAGGTCTTCAACATCTCCGATCCACTCTTGGATCCACTGCATCTCTTCCCGACCGACCGCCTGCAGCACTTTTGTCTACAGGCCCCACGGAACAGATAGAAGAAACCCGACGCACTTCGAGGCCTATGCACCCGCTTCCTGTGGGTGAGGTAAAGCTGGCACTCCGGTGCCCAAGTGTAGTATTACATCTCTAGTGCCTGTGTTCCAAGTCTTACGTTCCTAGGTCATCCGGAAGATTCCTTTTGCAGTAACTTTGTACTTTTTACGCACCCATTGAAATCTATGGGAGCACGCGTGTGACTATTTGCTCTGCACACGCCACCCGTGGACCTCCTGGTCACTAACTGAAGTTAGCTCCTTGTAGGCCCAGCGATTCTAGAGGCCCTAGGCCTTTTCCCTTTCCTGTTCGTGGTTCTTATACCACTATTTTAGTATATGGTTTGAGTGGCCACCAGGGCCTATCCATATAAAGTGCAACTTCTGTGTATTCTGTGATAATCTTGTTTGACGATTTGTGCTCCTGTGCTCATAAAGAGACTAGGGGTTACTTTGAGAAATAAATACATATATATTTTGAATATATATCTGTGTGGTGTCCTTTCATTGGTATAAAAGGGGGTTACTATTGGTAAAACAGCTTGCTTAACACGCATCACGAGTTTAGCCTCAAAGACTGCTTAGCCTACGCTACCACTAGGGCAGCTAGTCCGAAAAGGTTGACTTACAACCACACCATAAGGGTTGCTTGGCATGGTACAAGGTGGTCACTAGAACTAGTGAACAGCATATACCAGGCCAACTTCTCACACTCAGCGCCCACAACCTCATTTTAAAATTTATTCCTCAGGTGATAAAACTGCTTAGCTTCAAACTTCGTCTCCTGAAGTAAAACAATGTCACCCCTCATTCTCTTTACATAATCTAAAATCTTTTGTCTCTTGACAGGTTGGTTCAGGCCTTTAACGTTGAGAGATAATATCTTCAATCTGTCCACATTACATACTCCCAACGGAGAACTAATTGAGCTATGTGACATCAGAAGGTTGCGCCTTCATATCAGTAATTATAGATTTCACATGGTAAGCACAGTTAGTGCAGTAGTAGAGCCCATCACCACCCTCACCCCCGAGCATTAAGGAGATGAAGACTATGCAAGCAAGAGGAAACAAAAGCAAAAAACATTGAACACACACCCCTTCCCAAAAAACCCTCAACCCCCCACCCTCCCCACCCCAACTGCACGTAGTAGGCATGGTGACTGGAAAGAGATTGCGTCGCATCCTCCCCGTGCTTGACCATTGCAGAATAAAAAACGTGGAACAGAGGAACTAACACAGTCAATCTGAGGTATGCTCCTAACAAATGTAATATCAAACAACCTACATCAAGAGATCAACCTCCAGGGACCTCTTCTGCCGGTCTAGGGCCAGTAACAAAACTAACATTAAGCCACCAATGTGCTCTTCTTAACACCATATGTGAAGCATGTCCATTAGTAGTCAGAACCTAGGGACCTGACACTCATCCTATTGATAGGTATTAATGGAAGCATACTACATATCAAGGGAACAGAAACAATTGCATTCAACCAACAGATCACTCACTGGAAAGTGCCTTGAAGCAGAGAGTCTTGCTATCGATAACCCTCCACAGTGAGTAAGTGAAGCACATATAGAAAATTGGATGGCATATGTGTGCAGGGATCGTTCACTTGTAACCTGAGGCCGAGGCCTGATCAGCTGCACCCTCGGGGTTACTTGTTTCCATGTCTAAGTCTTCCGGCCCATCAAGCATACGTTTCAGTTTCAGGGGATCTGAAAAAAGGTGCGGAGAGCCGTGGATCATCACACGATACTTGGCTGAGCCCACGAACCCATATTGGAAGCCCCTTTTCTTTAGCAGCGGTCGGAGTGCCAAGAACGCCTTCCTGACTTCCACCGTCTCTTTACTGTAATCCTGTGAGATGTAGATTTTGACCGATTTCCACAGAATATGGTTGTTCTTCCGCATAAAGCCAAGAATTTGCTCTACATGCTGGTAGCGTAGTGGCTTACACACAATAGCTCTAGGACTTTTTTGATTCTTATTTATTCTGCCCGGCACTCTATGGGCCCTATCGAACTCCAGTGGGTGGTGAAAGGACATGTTAGTAGCCTGGGTGAACCAAGACTCCAAAAAGGCCACACAGCTCCCATGTTGATCCTCCGATCCTTCCGGAAGACCAAAAATACGTAGATTTCCCTGTCTGTTCCTGTCCTCCAACTCCGCCAGTTTCCGTGTTGTCTGATCCGTGGCTTTGCATAGGCGCTTGATGGCATTACACGATTTGACTTCCATGTCCTCGAGTCTGCTAATCCTTGATTCTGCTTCTATCAACTTTGCATTGGTGTCGCGGTTATCTTGCCTAATCGCTGCTACTTCTTCTTTGGTCGCTTTTGGCAGCTCCCTCACTTCATCTAGTCTATTAAGTATCAGCTCCATCGGGTCCGGATTGCTTTTCCCTCCCTTGCTGGGTGAACTTGGATTCGACTGGTCAGATTTGAGCCTCTTCATGCTTTTCACTGAGTCCTTACTATCAGCCATGGTTGCTAGTCGCGCAGATTCCGTGGCCGGTCTCGACGGCCTCCTTGTGTTTCCAACCATCTCTTTTAGAGTGACTTACGATCGCCGGCCTCTCCGTTTTCTTCTATTAGCCAATGTAATTAGATGCACAATGATCCATTAAATCCACCACACGTGGTAGTATGATCGCATTACCTGACCGTTCCTGACCGCTTCCTGTGCGTTTGGTGGATCGCCGTGAGGGAGCACGCACTTTCATATAAGGCCAGAGGCGTGCGTCCACATTGTGGAAGGCAGCATATGTGTGCAAGGCTGGACTGCGCAGTCACATGATATAACCGTGTATTAAATCACAGGGTGATTCAGGTGATATCACAGGGTGCCAGGTTGACAGGTCTAAGACCTCGTAGCGCAGCGCAGGACTCACTCGCAGCTCCACAATCCTCAGACAGAGACTCCGAAATCACCAGACCAGGAAGGCAGACCCTGCTTCAAGTGTTATATCAGACCCGACCGAGTCTAACTTGGATGTACTTGGATAAGATCAGACTTCTCCACAGTCTCGCCTTCATACCGACAATGCCACCATTACGAGAGATGCGTAGCGTCAGCCGCCCTGATTAGATTAAGCCGCGGCTCTCTTTCTGCCATCCATACCTTCCAGAGCGTGTCCCGGGTAGCAGCCACCGCGCCAGTGAAGTAGAGTCATCATTCAGCACAGCTCATCCCTCAGGCGCCGTTGTACAACCGTGGAGGTTCTCCATCTAGGGAGCGTGCGCCGCCATCTTGTGAGCACGATAGGCGCCAGCGACTCCTCTCTGATCGGAAGCTGACGAACCACACCTGTTCACTCGCGATCCCCTCCAAGTCCTGGCTTGTCACCACGTCTCCCAGCAGTCAACACCGATTCCCTCAGATTCCATCGGGTGACTTTAAATCCGACCGCCGACCCTCAGGGCAGTCACGCGGTCTCCTCGCCTGCCTCATTCCCCGCAGCCATCGGGCGGAGCATTCGAAGCGCCAGGAAAACCGTTTCCCTGCATCAAAAAACCTCCAGAGTGCTCTTCGAATGCTTCCCTCACATTCCGGTTGTCGATTCCACGCCGTATAGTGGTGTTGGAGCGGCAAGACCCGTTCCTCTACCCTTAATCGATGTTCGCACGAGCAGAGAGAATCCCCGAGCCGCCATCTCTCTCGGCGTCCAAACCACGCCCCCCTCAGTTTGCATTCTAATTGCACCTGCCCGGTCGAGAGCTGCCTCACATACCTAGGGGCATATCAACAACAACCGGCGATAATTATCTCTAAGCGCACTTAGCGCTAGGATAATTATCGCCGGCTAGCGTGAATTTTTATCGCTGAGATAGCGTGCTATTAGCAACGCTTATCTCAAAAGCGATAAAAATCCTCACGCTAACAGGCTAACGTGAGATTATCTCTGGAAACCCAGCGATGATCTCACGTTACCTTGTTGATAGGGACAGGCAAACTTAGCCATGATATCCTCCTCCCATAGGATATCATGGGTAAGTCTGAAAAATACCAGATGTAAAGAAGCAGCGTTAACCGCGGTTAGCGCTGCTTTTTTGGTCTCTAACAGGGTTAGCGACATTCTTGATAATAGGAGAAATGTCGCTTAGCGACATTTCTCCTATTATTTTACTCTGGAACGCCCCCTTTGCATCTCATTAGAGATGCAAGGGGAAGCGTAGAGTAAAAGGGTGCTAACTTGCAAATTTGCATGTTAGCACCCTGTTGTTGATAGGGCGCTAGTTTTATCTCTCCTTTTTTGGCTTTTAAAGCCAAAAAAGCAGAGATAAAGCCCTTGTTTATATGCCCCCTAGTTAGTTCCATTATATTTGGGTTTTCAATTTTTAAGATTTTTAACTCTTACAAGACAATTATGTAAACTAGAACATGACTGGTGAGGCCGAGGCGCAGTCAGGGGCCAGTGTTAGGGCACTGTGGGCTCCGGAGGCCGCGTCACAACCTCAGGTGTGTTCCTTACTCTATCCCCAGCCCCTGGAGAACAGAGGAGGCCGCGAGGGTACGAGGCGCTGCACAGCCGCCTGCTTATTATCTGCACACGGTGATTATCCCATTATCCGCCACCAGGGGGCGGTGTCCTGAGAGTGCATGCTTCTCCCTGCCCCGTCCTTGGGGGACGTCCTGTCCTGACACTACAAAACGGGCACTACTGCAGCTGGTTAGAGGAGCGAGGGGACGAGCGAGGCCCCGCCGGAGGACGGAGTTTAGAAAGAAATCCAGTGACCTGCCACGGGGTCAATAAACTCAACTTTGTGGCCAGAGTATATGGTCAATGCTGAAAGTGCACATCTTCTGCATCCCTTGTGACGGGCCTCCTGCCAGGGGCGCAGCGTCTGTTGGTGCAGTAGGTGCAGTCTCACCTGGGTTCATGAACCCGATTATTGTTGTATTCTATACCTGAAAGAGCAGCCCGGGTGGCATTTCTTTCCCTGCACTTGGCCCAAGACACAGTGACACACTACGACCTCCTTCTGTGGGTGCCAGAGACCCCCGGACCCTCCATGGCTCGGTGGATGTCCGCAGCAGCTCTCCTGACCTCTGTTGTGGTCCTCGGCAGAGGAGGGTGGGGCGTGCAGCCGGGGTGTGACCTCCAAGGCCGGACACAGCACTCCTACTCCTCGGAGGGTGACCTACTCATTGGCGGGGTGTTTGTGGTGCATTTAGGATTCTCGCCCCCCGCACGCCCCCTCGGAGAGGCGCCGGCGCAGATCTCATGCGAGGTGTACGTGCGCCAGTTCTTGTCTTTTATTGTTGCCGCTGTTTGTTAAGTGCAGCCTCTGCACACGTCCTGTACCTTCTTTGTGAGAGCTGTTGTGTCCTAGGTGATGTGTCACAGTCCTTAAAGTGGGCAGGTACTGGCCGGTACGGCGCAGCGGCACTTCACATCTGTTCCTTTGAAGTGCCGGAGCTTCTTTCAGAGAGGGGTCAGAGGGGCGGACATGGACAGGGACCCCTACATCGAGTCTGTGCGCTTCTCTGCTAGAAGACTAAGCATGGGGCTTCAATGAGCTGGCTCATCCTCGGTTCGACAGGGGTTCTCAGGCGCTGGGGGGCGGCATCACACCTTAATTGACAGCGTAGGGTCGGGTCTACACTACTATTTACTGTGTAGGTGTAGAACAGACCCACCGCCTCCATAGTGTGTGCATGTGGGTCCAGGCAGCCTGAGAGGTGGAGGGGGGAATCAGACGTCATTGGTGAGTGTCTAAATGACAAATATGGCCGAACTGCTGTGTGTGTGTGTAGAAGTGTCTCTAGTGCACCCACCCTCACCGTTAAATTTAACCATCGTCCTGTAACCCTCTCTCACGCCTCAGTCAGGTACTCAAGGGGCGTCTGGAGGCCACCTCTCAGGGTCAGGCCCACATGGGCACAGCTGGAAACCTAAGGGACCGGGATTATTTCTGGAGCCAGCCAATCATAGGTTTCACAGATTAGTGAGATGAAGGTTTTGCAGTTAAGACATGTTGTTCCAGTGCACACAGTGCTCAAACAGGAAAGTCACACTGAGTTGCAAGGTATCACAGATCTGCAGTCGACACCTTTCCATACGGCTCCTCTCTTTTTCCTGCCCATAACCAGCATCGCATTATTCTGAGGCTCATACAGCACAACTGGTAAATACTAGATCCTTTCTCCAGTCTTCTGTCACCAGAAGGATCTCAGGATCAAGATATTCATTTCAGTTCTCAAAGAAACCAGTATTAAGGGGAAGGTTTAGTTATCAAAATACTTCTTTAAAAACTATGAATTTATGAACAGTTTGGAAAAGTCTTCCTGCACAGCAAATTGTAGACCACCCTTTGCATCTGACAGGCCGTGTTTTTAGCAGTTAATGTACAATTGCTCAGAAAGCTTTAGGTTTAGAGGCAGATATGCAGCACCTCTAGTTGCAAGACGTGGGCAGTGCACCCTACCCACTACCTTCAAACATCACTAGCTGCTATTTCATATCTAGGAAATCTGGATTCCATTAAACGCCCGCTTCTTAGCCATGTCTTTATCCTGCCCACTCCCTCCATTCCACTCTGTTTGGTGAGTAGCCATTTAAAGCACTTGTGTGCACAAACATAAACTGTTCTGTCTTTTTGTCGTCCCTTCTCTGCCTGGTTTCGGGGTACCTGCATCTTTGGCCATGATTTTGTGTCTCCATTCACATTACTGTTCCCGTCTGTGCCTCCCTGCCTCAGTCCCTATGTTAATCTCTCCTTGTCTACGCGTACCTCTCCTAGTTTTGGTCTGTAGTTTCTGGTCTATGTACAATTTATTTTCAATGTATATATTTTTGAGAGCCTGTATTCTTCCTTTCTTTTTGGTGTGTTTGTGTTTCTTGTTTCAGTGTATGTGTGTCTTGCTCAGGTGTGTGTTTCTTGTTTCAGCATCTGTGTTTCTTGTTCCAGTGTCTCTGTTTCTTGTTAAATCATCTGTATTTCTGGCTTCAGTGTTTATGTTTCTTGTTTCAGCGCCTGTGTTTTTAGTTTCATTGTGTTTTTTGTTTCAGGGTCTGAGGGGCATATTCTCAAGGACTTATCGCTGAGTTATCAGCACTTTAGCGCAGCAAAAGTGGCGAAAGAATTATCACCCCATTCTCAGGCTGGTGCAAACTGCCGATATCACCCGTTTCCAGCGATATCTTGTGCAAAAAACATCGCCACGAATGAGAGAGACAATTAACGCTAATGATATGAAGAGTAGGCGTTCCCATGCAAAAAAACACAAAAACACCACTTCGAGATATTCTCAACAACCAGCCAGATCTGCGATGCGATCCAAAAACAGGTGAGAAGGCGCCTTAGCAGCAGGGATTTAACACCTGCCTTCTACTGGTGTAAAGCAGGACGACTACCTGCAGTATGAAAGGGAGCCCATCCCAGAGCCACATCTGAAGACCGACACATGTCATGGAGACACTGATTATGTAGTTTGGAGACCCAAGGGGTCCACAACACCCACTGCCGCCACCTCCATGCCCCCCGGTCCACCCTCCCACCTCGACTACCACAGAGGCAGCGCAGAACAGGACAGCGGATAATCCGAAAATGGCATGGCCCCTCAGCCACACAATAGTAGAATGTGGGGAGAGGTGGGAACCAAGTATGTGTGAAGGAGGCAAGTCACCCTTGAATAAGAATGCACACAATGCCAAGTGTGGCGGTGATGTGCTAGACAGACCTCAGTATGCAGAGCACAGACCTGTCCATGTGGACATATATTGCTGGTGTTTGTAGTGTTGTCAAAAATGAATATCAAAGTCGCACTCATCCCACCCCACCCCCAACAAGCCACTTCACCTTTCATGAATGCAAGCAGATTACAAACTTACACTAGGGATGAAAGCTCCTTTGTCTGAACTATCAGGCGGAAGCACTTCAGCACCTCCGACCTCGGAATTACATGTGCCCGGCAACCCCTGACAGATACTATAGCAGCTGATGCCGACTCCCACACTACAAACAGCCCGACGAGAGACAAACGTGTACACACCCCACACACAGGAGTCCTTGCTCGAAGTTATCTTGCATGGAATGGCCTTCACACTTACTCCCACAACATCCCAGGCGTACAACCGGCGCACACTACAACAAAGAATTGATCCGAGATATGCAATTTCATCCACAGAACTGGTGCAGATCAGAATAGTGCCGCTTCAACAAGAGCGACTAATGCAATGGCCGAACATCCCGGACACATGCACAACCCCTGTCACGTGTAACTGTACCGTGCACGAATGCTGCATTTACTGCGGGCACTGCGGATCAGTTTCCGGCTAAGCTTCTGCCTTGCCAACGTCACCTGCGTTCAGCCTCTGTTGCATTGTCGATCGTGCATATTAAAGTGGTCCATGGATGTCTGTCTATCCAACAGGACGGTAGCTGAACTGGATTTTGACATGTGTGTGTGCCCCCTGTTGGCCCACGACCAGGAGTGTCACCGTGATACCTGTTTATGGGATGCCTTGATACTTGGCATACATGCTGGCAGCTGGACCTGGGAGATTGCACAAATCCTTGTGCGCAGTGACCACATTGAAACGCTCCCCTATTGGGCTGTAGTGCTAATTGGTGTAAGGGGGTGGACGCAGCACATCTGTCCGGACCTGCTAATGGATTGCCTTGCCGTCCTGTTTGATGAAGTCGACAACGACCTCATATTGGAAATGTTAGCCTACGAAGCTGCAATCGCTTTCATGGACGAGTAACTATGTGCCTACAGCCACAACACATTGGAACACATTGCACATGTTACGACACCTCGTTGCATCTTGGAGATCTGGTCACATATCCCACGATAACAGTGGACACTGTTGCATTTGCCTGGACTCTGAATACATAAGTGAACAGCAACGCGGCTTAACACACACCTGTGAAAGGTGAGGCAGTTCCAAGCGGCGCTTGGCAACGTTCCTCATTCTGACATACTGCTGCATTGGTCTGCATGTTGTGGCACTTATCTTGCCCATACTGACATGCATATGCTAATAAAGCCTTCGCACATTCACTTGTATTCAACTGTGATTAGAGTTGATTTGAATGACAATGTGTGTCTCAATGCCTATCTTGGTCACGGCCATACATGCACATTGATAGCATTACCCAGGGAGTACCTTTTTGTGGAATCACTGTCCCTACATTCATCCATACTTTCATTCTTGATTGATCATGGCCATGACACATCTGTGTGAATTGTAATGTTTTATTCACATTCAGTGACGTGTTGAAGTTGGACCAGTACAGGGCCATGCAAACCCCACTTTACATTGTTGGCCCGTGGAGGGCCAGCCAGAGTCCTTTCGGGATTGACAAGTTCATAGGGAGTGGAAGACTACAGTCCGCAGTGTGATTGCTGTGTCATTGGTAACCAAACCAAATATGGCAGTCCATGTCGAGGTCCAAGGTGAGTGTCGCTCAGTGTATAGGGGGGACAGTGGAGGTGTTATTCCAGGGCATGATGCAGAGGGCAGAACCCAGTTGAACCCAGCCATATGGTGGGAGATTAATGCTACCACTTCATTCTAGCCACAAAGCCAGATTCATCATCATCTTTGTCTTCTGATGCAGGTGTTTTGTCTGCATCACGGTGTGGCAGTGACACATCAGGGAACGGAGGTGGAAAATCTGCCACACTGTGTGGCACTGACACTTCAGGGGGAGAAGATGTGGATGTAGTAGTAGCACCAGCATCCATCCGCGCCAGGCCTTCTGGCAGCAATGCCATGATGAGGGTCTGCAGGGCATGGAAGATCCCAGCTACATCTCACTGGTGTGCAGCCGTGGAAAACATTCTGCTCCAAGCTCTCCATCATTCTCCTTATGTGTCCCAACTCACGGATGACATCGCTGGGGCCATTCTGACTAGACAGTTGTTCTCGGCTCAGAGTCATGACTCCAGCGATGTCAGCCATGGCTTGTTGTAGAGCAAGGAGTGGACAGTGTGTGTTCGTTAGGGACTGTGAGTGGTCCCTGATGGGACTTAGACACCCACGTATGACATCTAGTTTGGCTGCCATGAGGTCAAACCCCCCCGCAGCTGGTCAGACATCTCCTCCTGGCACCTTAACACACGGTGTTGGAAGGCCATGTGTTGGTCGTGGGGGTCCTGGGAGACAGCCGTGGTGGTGGGTGCTTCCTGCTGTGTGGTATGTGCAGGGGGTGGGGTCTCATTGATGAAGCTTGGCTGCCCTGCTCCCGGATGTAGGGTGCCGGAGCTGTCCCTGAGCTGTTGGAGTGCGTTGGTGTAGATGTTGGGGAGGTCCTCTTCATCATCAGTGCTGAGTTGTTGGGTCAGCTCTGCAGGAGGTGTTGATTCTCCCTCAGCAATGTGAAGGAGAAATGCAGATTGACATTGTGTTCACATGTATGTTCACACATTGTACAAGTTTACTGTCAGACTGCATGGCAATGTACATTATACTGTTTATGAGGAGACGCATATTTGAAGCGGGACACTTGGCATTTCTACACCATCAAGGATGTGAGGTTGTACTTGTACATTGTCATCTCTATGCCAAATGCGAATGGCCATTTTGTACACACAAGCAGCAGCAGCTGTGTCCTCTGTTCTGTTGTGAAAGTGTTGCAGTTTGTACATCATTGTTGTCATTGTTGGGGTGCTCGGCATCTTATGTGTGTGGGCTGCATTTTGGGTGAGCTGCCCCTTCGGCTCTGATTTGGCTGGCCCTTATCCCTTTCAGGTGGTTCTGAGATGTTGCACACTTGCGTAAATTGGGCTCTTGGTCAGAGGTGTGACTCCTGGGCATGGTTTGTCCGCAGATGTGCTATACTTATTTTTGCATGTGTGCCATTGTGCCCATCTCCCCCCGTTCCCCCAGTCCCTGGTCGTTACTCACCCTGTTGCTGTTGGCTCAGGTCATGTTGTGCAGTATCCAGTCCCCCAATTCCTGTCACGGTTCCCCAATGATGGTCCCAGGCTGGTCCTCTGTGGGGTTCTGGTTGTCCTCTGTACTTGCACTGGCTACCTCCATGCTGCTTCGCAGTTTGGGTCTTGTTTGTGTTTTTGGTTGCCGCTTTTATAGTGATTTTGGCCGCCTGACTTGTGGGATTTGCAGGCTGGCGCTGCTTCTCGCTGGATTTTTTACCGCAGTTGTGCCCATCGCAAGTTTTTTCACGTTGGGGTTTCGATTTTTATCGCCGTCCAGGGACTTTTATCGTGGACATTTGACGGGTTGTTGGGAAACTATTGCATGTTACCACCGTGTTGAGAATACAATGTTGACAGAGTTATTTTCCCTTGATAGACGGCGATATGAAAGATTGCGTTACCCCATTTTGGCGATGATGATCGCACGTTCTTGAGAATATCTCCCTGAGTTTCTTGTTTCAATGTCTGTGTTTCTTGTTTCAGTGTGTTTTTTTTACTTCATTGTGTGTGGTTCGTTCTGCAGTGTCTGTGTTTCTTGTTTCAGTGTGTGTGTTTCCTTCTTTAGTGTGTGTGTTTCTTGTTTCAGTGTATATGGTACTTGTTTCAGTGTCTGTGTTTCTTGATTTAGTGTCTGTTGTTCTTGTTTCAGTGTCTGTTTCTTGTTTCAGCATCCATGTTTTTTGTCTCAGTGTCTATGTTTTCTGTTTCAGGGTTTTATTTTTATTGTTTTGGTGTTTGTTTTATCTGTTTCAATGACTGTTTCCTGCTTCATTGTGTGTGTTTCTTGCTTCGTTGTGTGTGTTTCTTGTTTTAGTGTCCGTGTTTCTTGCTTCTGTATGTGTGTTTCTTGCTTCAATGTCTCTGTTTCTTGTTTTACTCTCTGTGTTTTTATTCTTTTAGTGTCTGTTTCATTTTTCAGCATCTGTGTTTCTTGATTCTGTTTATGTGGTTCTTGTTATAGTATCTGTGTTACTGGCTTAAGTGTGTGTGTTTCTTGCTTCAGTGTCAGTGTTTCTTGCATCATTGTGTGTTTCTCTTTTTTCAGTGTCCTACGTTTCTTTTTTCAGTGTATGTTCTTGTTTCAGCATCTGTGTTTCTTGTTTAAGTGTCTGTTTCTTGTTGTAGTGTCCGTGTTTCTTGCTTCTGTGTGCGTGTGTTTCCTTGTTTCATCATCTGGTTTTATTGTTTCAGTGTTTGTGTGTCTTGTTTCTGGCTTCAGTGTTGTGTTTCTTGTTTCAGTGTCTGTGTTTCTTTCTACACTGTGTGTATTTCTTGCTTCAGTTTCCGTGTTTCTTGTTTCAGTGTGTAACTTTCTTGTTTCAGCATCTGTGTTTCTTATTTCATTGTCTGTGTTTCTTGCTTCAGTGATTTGTGTTTCTTGTTTTGGTGATTGTGTTTCTTGTTCAGCCTGTTTTTGTCCTGTCTGAAGATTTGTGTACCCTATCTGTATTTCTGTCCTATTGTCCGAGTCCTGCTGTTCAGGTACTCCTGTATCCTTGTTTCTTTCTTTCAGTTTTTATATTACATCTGTGTTTCCATTTCCCATAACCTAACTCTCCCACTTTAGGTGTCTTTCCCACTCTAGGTGTCTGGTTTCCCGTGTCAGTGTAGATGTTTGCTTCTCCCAGTATCAACATCTCATAGTCCTAGCAACTGTGCATACTCTTTTTAACATCCTTCTGCCCTTGGGCCAGTGTCGGTGTTGAAGTGCCTGTTTATTCCAAACACAGGCCCTCCTCCTCACAGGCTAAGTGTCTGGGTTTCCTGCCCCACTGGATGTTTCTCTGCCTGCATGTCTGTTGCATCTCTATCCACTGTCAGTGTTCTCCTTCCCCAATGTATCTTTCCATCAAGTGAGTTTTTATGCCTCTGTCTCCCTTTCCCTATGTTAGTGTCTCTGTCAATCAATTAATCAAGGATTTATAAAGCGCGTCAATCAATCAATCAATCACAGCATTTATATAGCACACTACTCACCCGGAGGGTCTCAAGGCGCTGGTGGAGGGGGGTCCGCTACTGCTCGAACAGCCAGGTCTTGAGCTGCTTCCTGAAGGCGAGGTGGTCCTGGGTCAGGCGGAGGTGGGTCGGGAGGGAGTTCCACGTCTTGGCGGCCAGGTAGGAAAAGGACCTTCCTCCTGTGGTGGCTCTTCGGATCCGGGGGACGGCGGCGAGGGCGTGGTCGGTCGATCGAAGTTGGCGTGAGGGAGCGTAGAAGTTGAGGCAGCTATTGAGGTATCCTAGGCCTTGGTTGTGTAGGGCCTTGTGTGCGTGGGTGAGGAGGCGGAAGGTGATTCTCTTGTTGACCGGGAGCCAGTGCAGATCTCTCAGGTGTCTGGAGATGTGGCTGCGATGGGGATGTCCAGGATGAGTCGTGCTGAGGTGTTCTGGATCCGTTGGAGTCTCTTCTGGAGTTTGGCGGTGGTTCCGGCGTAGAGAGAGTTGCCGTAGTCCAGACGGCTGGTGACGAGGGCCTGGGTGACCGTCTTCCTAGTCTCGTTGGGGATCCACCGGAAGATCTTGCGTAGCATGCACAGGATGTTGAAGCATGACGAGGAGACGGCGTTGACTTGTCTGGTCATGGAGAGGGAGGAGTCTAGGATGAAGCCCAGGTTGCGTGCGTGGTCTGTTGGTTTGGGTGCGCTGCCCAGGGCGGGGGGCCACCAGGAGTCGTCCCAGGCGGAGGGTGAAGATCCCAGGATGAGGACTTCCGTCTTGTCCGAGTTCAGTTTCAGGCGGCTGCTCATCATCCACTTGGCTACGTCTGTCATCCCTTCGTGTAGGTTGGCTCTGGCGGTGGCGGGGTCGTTGGTGAGGGAGAGGACCAGCTGGGTGTCGTCGGCGTAGGAGATGATGTTGAGGTTGTGTTGGCGTGCGATGGCTGCGAGGGGGCTCATGTAGACGTTGAAGAGGGTTGGGCTGAGCGAGGAGCCTTGAGGAACGCCGCAGGCGACTTCGGTGGCTTCTGATCTGAACGGGGGGAGGCGGACTCTCTGTGTCCTTCCGGCGAGGAACGAGGTGATCCATTCCAGTGCCTTCTCCTGGATTCCGACGTTGCTGAGGCGCTGCACTAGGGTTCGGTGGCAGACTGTGTTGAAGGCCGCGGAGAGGTCTAGGAGGATGAGGGCTGCTGTTTCTCCGTTGTCGAGCATGGCTCGGATGTCATCGGTGGCTGCGATCAAGGCGGTCTCGGTGCTGTGGTTGGCCCGGAAGCCAGACTGCGAGAGGTCGAGGGATCCGTTCGTCTCGAGGAAGGCGGCCAGCTGCTTGTTGACGGTCTTCTCGATGACTTTTGCAGGAAACGGGAGCAGCGAGATGGGGCGGTAGTTCTTGAGGTCGGTGGGGTCGGCTGATGGCTTCTTTAGTAGGGCGCCGAGTTCGGCGTGCTTCCAGCTCTCCGGGAAGGTGGCGGTGTCGAAGGAGGTGTTGATGATGTCCCGCAGGTGGGGTGCGATGACAGTGTCGGCCTTGTTGAAGACGTGGTGAGGGCAGGGGTCGGTCTGAGATCCGGAGTGGATGGAGTTCATCGTGCGGACGGTGTCTTCGGTGCTGATCGGGGTCCAGGCGCGGAGGATGGTGGTGGAGGGCGGTGGTTCAGTCGTGGCGTGCGTCGGTTGAGGGCTGAAGCTGTTGTGTATGTCCGCGATCTTGTTGTGGAAGTAGGAGGCGAGGGAGTTGCAGAGGTCTTGCGAAGGGGTGATGTTGTTGTTTCCGGCGTTGGGGTTGGAGAGCTCTTTAACGATGTTGAAGAGTTCCTTGCTGTTGTGGGCGTTGTTGTCCAGTCGTTCCTTGAAGGCAGTTTTCTTGGTGGCGTGGATCAGTTGATGGTGTTTTCGGGTGGCGAGCTTGAGGGCAGTCATGTTGTTCGGTGTTGGGTCTCTGCACCAGGCTTTCTCGAGGGCTCGGCAGTTCTTCTTGGAGCTCTTCAGTTCGTCGGTGAACCATGGGGCTTTCTTGCTGCCGGGTCTGCTAGGCGGGGTCTTCAGGGGGGCGAGGTCGTCTGCGCAGTTGCTGATCCACTTCGCGAGGTTGGTGGCCGCCTGGCTTGGGTTTGTTGCGCTGGTGGGAGGGTTCATGTTCAGGGAAGTCGCGAGCTGGTCGGCTGTGATCTTGTTCCAGCTTCTGCGTGCAGCCTGTTGCTGGTGGTGGTGGATCGTGGTCATATCACCCATGAGGGTCTCAAGACGCTGGCATTACTCATGTTATGCTGTCCCAATGTTAGTGCCTATCCTATTGTTCTGGCCTTCCTCTCCCAGTGTCACACTCCGGGCCTATGGGTTCTTCCTTCTCGCTGTGTCGATCAGTGTTAGAGTCTCTGTCCTGTTCTCTCTGCCTGGTGTTCATAAACCTCATTGCTCATCTTTTGCTGTCCCAGTATTCATCAGTCCTATTGTTTGTCTATTGCTGTCCCATTGTTCATAAATCTTAGTGTTTGTGCCTCGCTGTACTACTGTTTTTAAATCCCTGTGTTCACGTCTCTCTGCCCTAGCACCTGAAAATGCTAGTGTTTGTCGCTCGCTCTCCTAGGTTTCCTAAACCCCAGTGTTTGTGTCTCTCTGCCCTAGTGTTTTACCGTCCCAGTGTTCGTGCCTCTCTGTCCAAGTGTTGATATGTCCTAGTGTTTGTGCCTCTCTGCCCTAGTATTCAAAAGTCGTGCTGTTCATAACTCTCTGCCCTAGTGTTAATACATTCCAGTGTTTGTCTGACTCTGTCCTAGTGTTCATAAATCCCTGTGTTTGTGTCACCACTGAGAAGGTCTAAGTGGTAGCTAAATGGAGCTCTAGTAGAAGAGGTAAAAGAAGATTTCTATATTGACCGTCTTTTTAAATATAAGCCCAATTTTACTCCACATATAGATATACAGGAAGGGAGGGTGAAGGCCATTGCAGGAGCATTATTTAGGATGGATATTGCACTGGGTTATACATCCATCGAAGTGCTCAGAGAGGCATCCTATACAGAAATGGTGAGTTTGCTGCGGTATGAGTGTGAGGTTTTTCTCATAAGATTTTCAAGAAGAATGCAAATCATCGACATTAATGTTTGGAAATAATGGTTGGACCCACCCAGTGTAACTGTAAACAGTGTATTGAGACTTCATCTGGGCAAACAAATGTCCTATTTACATATAAGCAACTGCTCCTTAGTTATTGGCTTGACCTTCTTAGAGTAGAAGAGGGTTCGTTATGGCAAATTATAAAATCCAGCCTGTAGTAAAAGTATGCCGATAGGTGGGTGGCCAACCCCAGGATATTAAGGCTTCATCAGATGTTACAATGGGGCAGAAACTCCAAGGAATTTCTGTTGTGCAGCAGAAGCAAATAGTAAAGCATTTAGTAAAGGAGTCTCTAGGAGAAGTGATTTAGAAGAACGATAACCTGTGCCATGTAAAGGATGGGAAGTACAAGGGGCATATTCAATCTTACTTGCGGGATATAAAGAGCACCCACATAAGGAGGTGGGCATTAAAGGTTTGACTGGAGCAAGTACCAGCTTTTATACGGTGGAAACTGTGCTATGTGTTCCTTTTGTCTAAGGGGACCACTGACCTTCTCGCATTTACTTATAATTTGCTCCAGTTTTGTAGCTTATATGTGGTAAATAATTTAATTACCGGTACTTAATTTGATGCGGAAAATTATTAAAAATAGCTCAGTAAAATAAGAGGCAGAATCCGTGGTATTAGAGGTTCGGAAAGGGCTTTATTCCAATGACAATTCGAATTGTGGACTTCATATTCCATCACCACGGAGGTTCAGGAAGTGAAGGGCAATACATTATTGACAAGTAATCATTTTTATAGAAAAGGCATTACAGTGAAACAGATGCAGGAGGCGTAACAATTGATAACAGAGATAAAAACATACATGCGTAACTAAAATAGGCGTAACTGGGCGTAACTAAAAAACGTCATTAGGTATGATGTCACAATGGGTGGTTCCATGAAAGGATTTCGCAATGTCAGCAGAAATATTTGGCAGAGATGCGCGCGCAGCAGCATGACGTGTGATTGACGTGCAACTAGGGGGTGAAGGGGACTTGACATTTAGCTCTACATGTGGAGACAAAAAGTCTGGGGGGTCAAGTCAACCTAATCCCAAATCATATCTAACATCCTATGTTTAAAGAACTATGTTATCCAAAAGGAAAAGTCTCTCGAACAAAATCTATTCTATACTGACTGTGAGTGCGTGTACAAGCGTCTAAGTGTCTACATGAGATGCGAGGGGCAGAAATCTTCCATGGTAACAGGGCCATGAATTACTTGCATGAAGACAGAGAAGCCGGGCCCTTTGCTCGGTAGCTGGAAGGATGTTTACTTAAACTACTAGACAGGAATGCATTGGATGAGGAGCGGAGCAGATAATCTTGAAGGTGAAATACAGTTTTTGGCAGGCAGACGGACCGAGTCAGGCACCGTTAGCCGCGCAGGGAGTAGGACAAAGTTCATGGATACAGATGCGAGCTCAGACTGGAGCTGTCAGAGGTAGAAAGCAGGGAAAGGCTTGATGGTAGCATTCAGGGCCTACTCGCCTGAACTGCAAAATGGAGTAACTGAGCCATATAAAGTCGGTGGCCTTTCGTACTTAGGAATCGAATATCCGGCCCATTCATGGCGGATCTGAAAGAGGACATGTTGACGGTGGACGCACATGTGTTTGCGTCTTCATAACTGGAACTGGAGGGAACATACATGTACTTGTAACATATACATGGAACCGTTGGGGTCTAAGATAGGGGACATAACTGATCAGAAAAATCCACATTTCCACATTCCCTCCTTGTCCCCTACTGGCCCTTAGGAGATATCAATCTTCATTAATCCATCGATCTGTTCATATAGCATCATTTGTTCTTCTTTCTTCTTTCGGGATCTTGAGTGAAAACCTTGATGTGGAATACACGATGTGGCACACAGACCACAAATCGCTGGTCCACATTGCAGGCATAAGCAGCAACTGAATAGTATGAGAAAGCCAATACCTAGGAAGGATAGAACCCTCCATCCCCAGGCTGACAACACGCTCCAGAACCACCCGGACCAAGTCCAGGTGCCTGGATTCTGGTGTATCTGGCTTACGATCTTATGAAGGCGAGTTATAGCTTTATATACAGATGGCGAATTTTCTGGGATGAATACGCAGCAACTTGATCCGATGACCCTACAAGCTCCGCCCCTATCGGCCAGGATGACGTCAAGGACAAGACGATTTTGAAGAACAACAATCCTCATCGCAGACTGCTCCTCTGTCAAGTTGCCTAAGGCGGAAATAGTTTCATTCACTACGGCTTCAAGAGTCCTAGTTAATCTACGTATCAGCTTACTATTGGTAACTGTACCTATATAGGGAAAGAGACCTTTATTAAAATCTGTATACTTTTCCCATGCCGTTTCAGTGTAATCGACAATTGGGAGATCTCTCCGTTCTCTACTGTGTACTAAATGAGTATTTCTGTGATAATCAGGAGGGGCTAGAAAAACAGGTGGCAAGAGGAATGCGATGTAACAGGTACCATCCCAATCTAAAGGCAGACGTATATATGCAGTCTGACCACATACGAAGTAGGAATGGCGAGAAGCTCTAAATGTAGATTTGCCTTGATCATTAAATTCTATCACAGTGGTGCATTTACTATGGCCCATATGTATTGAACCATTCTTTCTTACGCATAATTCACCTTTAACTGGAAATACTGACATAGCGGGCAAGCTTGGTGCAGCTTCGGATTCAACATTCAGGATCATGACATTAAGCGTCAAATTACCTAATCCATATACTTCATTTTCTAGATCAGTTCCTGTTCTTTTGGGATGACCCTCCTTGTCAGGGTAGCAGACTGAGTAAAACTAGGTTCAGGTTTCCCCATACCCAATTGTCTTGATAAACTACTGAGTTTGAATCTAAGGAATTGATTAAACTAAACCATGCTCCACAGGAGCCATTGTGTGTGAACGGATATGGAAAGAGAGGCAGAATTCCCTTATAGTTCTGATAGGGAGGGAGTCGGCCACATATCCAACAATTGGTGGCATTGCTAGTCTGATGGGAATGATGTAACATACTAATAAAAGTGTTATTGCGCAGCGCAAATCTATAGGACAACTCATGCGGGGGTAATTCACTAAAAGAATGTTCAGCAGTAACATTGTAAACATGTTTAGAAATAGGATAATATATGTGCAACAATATACTTGCAGCGATTATTATAAAACTTAAGAAAAACAAAATTAATAACGTCACTGTGCAATGACTACGCAGTGATTTACAGTACGCATGCTTTTTCAACTGCATCTTTCGGTTTCTTTCTCTATTCAGGTCTAGGGGATACATGTCAGAGACAAATTCAACCGATTCACCTTGGAGAGGACTTAAACAATCAAATTGTCTGACTTACTAGACCTTAATTTTAATTTGTATAGTTCCTTATCACTTTGTTCAACCAAAGGGAGCTTTGAGTCAATCGGTGAAGACACGCAAGGTGTGACGTTTACATCTGACGGTAATCCATGAAATTTCTTGATATGACTTGAATGTAACCAGCCTTTGCGACCTTCGATCTTCACGGCTGTCCTTGTGGTGAGCAGTACAAGTTGAGGCGATTTCCACCTAGGATCCAGCTGAGTCTTCCGGTCAAAATTTCGCACTAACACCAGGTCCCCGGGAACTACGTCATGGGGTTTCACCTCGGTGTTGTCAGGAAAGGCTGCAGCTACCTGTGAACGACAAGATTGTAGTGCAGACATCAAGGAAGCCAGGTAATCTGTCAGCATATTACAGTCAACATCAGTTATTTTACGGGGTATAGGCGTCCCCCACATATTTGGTGGTCTGCCAAAGATCACCTCATAAGGGGATAGCCCTGTTCGAGAGTGCGCTACCATTCTCATGTAAAAGAGTGCAACTGGTAAGGCTACTACCCAATCAACACCTTTCTCTCTACATATTTTTGACAATCTAATTTTCAGAGTTTGATTATGTCGTTCCACGAGACCTGCTGCCTTGGGGTGTCGGACACAGTGAAACTTCCATTGATAGCCTAACAAAAGTGAAACGTGTTTCATTAGTTCGGATGAGAACGGCTGGCCGTTATCTGAGTAGACAACACGTGGTAAACCGTACCGTGGGAAGAATTCTCGAACTAACTGTTTGGCAGTAGTCGGGGCAGTGTAATCTGAAACTGGGTAGGCTTCGGTCCAACGGGAAAGAGCACAGACAACTACGAGAACATATTTGAATCCTCGACATCGTTCCATCTGGATGTAATCCATCTGGAGGACTTCAAAAGGGTGATCAGGAGGCTGAAATCCACCCTGTTCTACGGGAATGCTTTTACCTGGGTTAAACTGACAACATATCATACAGGTACGAACTTTTTGTTTAGCTGCTGCTCGTAAATGTTTGTTGAACCAGATGTGTTGAATGCTGTCTAGCATAGCTTTTTCTCCTAGGTGCGCTGGACTATGTATTGTATTAATGATAACTTGAACCATAGAATCAGGAAGAAACCATACAGATTTTTCCTTCGTCATCCATCCTTGATCCGTTTGGATCCCTCCTAATTCAGTCCATTTCTTTATTTCATCTGGTGTAGCATGTGTCTGTATGTCAACTACGTCAAGAGCGGGATCCTTAACCGTCATGCAATGTGTTGGTGTCGGAACTATTGTCTTTGTCATGTCAGATGTGTGAGTTTGAGCAGTTTGTTTAGCTGTTCTGTCAGCTAGATCATTGCCTTGAGAAATGATATCAGTAACTTTCGTATGAGCTTTACATTTCATAATCGATATAGCAGTGGGTAGATGAATTGCGTCTAATAGAGCATGAATGAGGGATCCGTGCTGAATGTGGGCCCCGTGAGAAGTTAAATAACCTCTCTCTCGCCACAGCACGCCGAAGTCATGTACAACTCCGAATGCATAACGTGAGTCAGTGTATATGTTGACTTTCTTATTTGTGGCTTGAATACAGGCTTGTGTCAGAGCAGTGAGCTCTGCTGCTTGAGCTGACAAGGTGTTTATACAATTTGTTTCGATGACTTCAGTGTCTGTTGTGACTGCATACGCGGCCACTAAATCTCCTGTACTTGTTCTCATACATGAACCGTCTACATACAACGTCAGGTCTGGATCTGACAATGGGACATCTGTCAAGTCTTGTCTGGGTTTCGTCGTGATAGTAATAACTTCAATACAATCATGTGCTAGTGGGTCTGTTCCGTTTACTGGCAAAAGTGTGGCAGGATTCAATGTATTACAACGTCTAATTTCTATGTGTGGTTGAAACAATGTCAATTCGTAACCAGTAAGTCTTGCTATAGTCAAGTGTTGTGTTTGCGTTCGGTTCACAAGAACCTCTACTGCATGTGGTACTTGTACTGTCAATGGATGTCCTAACACTATGGCATCGCTTTGTCTGATTGCTAAAGCCGTCGCTGCCACTGATTTCAGGCACGCAGGCAAAGCCTGAGCTACAGGATCTAATGTACTGGAAAAATAGGCACATGGTTTGTATGATCCTGCTTGTTCCTGAGTGAGTACTGACAAGGCAGTACCTTCGCGTTCTGTAACAAAGAGTGTAAAATGTTTATTGTAACATGGTGTCGCTAAAACAGGTGCTTGACATAAAGCTGTCTTTAAGCTTTCAAAAGCTTGTGTGTGTTCCTGAGTCCAAGGGAGGACAGTCGATGTGGCCGCCTCCTGTGTTGTCAACTGAATGAGTGGTTTTGCTAGAAATGCATATTGAGGGATCCACTGCCTACAATATGAAGTGAGGCCTATAAAAGCCCGCACCTCCTTTTGTGTCTTGGGTATTGGCATGTTAGCAATTAACTGAATGCGATCAGGTGTAAGCTGCCTTCCCTCCTTGGACAGCGAGTGCCCAAGGTAAACAACTCGCTGGACACAGAATTGCAGCTTAGAAGGGGACACCTTGTGCCCCTTTTCGGCCAGAAATTGTAAAACCGTCAGTGATGCTTTTTCACATTCAGGTTCGCTCCGGGCGGTGATCAACAGATCATCGACATATTGAAGCAGTGCAGTGTTGACTGGCATGTGTATACTGTCAAGTTCTCGTTTCAGTGCTTGGCTATAGATGCTGGGGCTTTCTGTAAATCCTTGAGGTGCGCGTGTGAATTTAAAACTTCGTCCATTTAAACTGAATCCGAACAAGTATTGGCTTTCCGGATCTATTGGGACGCTGAAAAAGGCATTCTTGAGATCAATTACAGTAAAGAACGTTGCTTTGGAATCAATGGCTGTCAGTAATGACGAGATGTCTGGGACCACAGGGAATTGTGGCACAATGCATTTGTTTAGTTCGCGCAGATCAATAACTAATCGATATACTGGCGGGGCCTTTGGATCAGTTCGTTTAAGAATCGGAATTATCGGGGAATTACATACATTGGAGTCGGTTTCCACAACCACTCCTTGGGCAATAAGCTCGTCAATGATTTGCAGTAAGGCCACTACAGCATCTGGCGGTAACTTGTATTGTCGCATTCGTGGTAATACCACTCCTGTTTTTAGTGTGACTCGATATGGTGTAATGTTCATGCAACCAACATCTGTAGGGCCTTGTGCCCATAAATGTATAGGTAAGTTCTGCAGTCTGTGATCCATGTCTCGAGACACATAGTGCCCTTTGAAATCACGTAAAAACAATCGTACTCCTTCCGGAGAGCAACAGATTATAGCTCCTAGAGCTTTCAATGTTTTTATACCTAACAGGTTTTCTGGACATGATTTAGTAAGCAATAAATCTGTAGTTCGTGTCAAGGGTCCAATCGTAAATGGAAGAGGCTGTGATACTTCATTAATGATAGGTTTTCCTGAAAAGCCAAGGGAAATATTCTGTGAGCCTGAGAGGGGTGCCCCTGGAACTTCACTACGTTTTATAGTTGTTCGGCTTGCCCCTGTATCAAGTAAAAATTTTCTATCTTGGCCTAATAGTTCACTATGTACATAAGGTCCTTCTTGATCTACAGGGACCTCGATAAGGGGTAAGCCAACTTCCCTCTCTAGGCTGTTTCATGAGTATCGTTGATAATCAGGATAGTCATACTGTGCGGTCTGGTACATCTGTCGTGTCGTTGTTTGTGTGGCAGCAATAGGCTGCGGTGGTGGAGCTGGCATAGACTGTTGCGGAGCTGGCATGGACTGTGCATGCTGCGGGGCTCCTTGTTGGTTCTGATCCTGTCTAAGCGGCCGTGGTCTTTCTTTTGTAATACCTGTGGCGATCTTATGTTTTAAGACTGGACAATCGTGTATATAATGACCTGGCTGTTTACAATAGTTGCATGTCCCTTTTACAGAACCTGCTGAATCACTGGACTGTGTCATACCCTTTTTATGACCGTCAGCTGGAACTGTCTGGGAGACTAGCATTTTCATTTTCGTGTCTTTCATGCGTCTTTGTTCATGTTCTTGTTCCTCCCTAATTCTATTGTGATGGTACTGTAGCATTTGTAACATTTGTGACGGAGTGTTACCTTGCCAGGTACTCTCAAATTTCAATACTCTATTCTTCACTTGGGGCAGGGAATTTTCAACTAATTTTGTCACAAACAGATGTGGATACGATTCGCTACTTGCTTTTATTCCACTATTTATACCAAAACATTTTTCGAATCGGGCATAGAAATCACTAGTGTCTTCATCTTGCTTTTGTTTACAGGCTGAGATTGCACCCCAGTCTTCCTTTTTCGTAGTTAATAAACGTGGCAGTACCTGCACTAGTAAACCTGGTAGCATTTTAGTCTTTTCCCCAAGCCCTGAACCTGGACCTCGAGCTCTTTCTTCGTTTTCTAATGCTGTCCAATCTATCTTTTGGTCTCCCACCTCCCAATCTTTTTCTTTGAGTTTTTCGTAAATGCCCGCAGGCATTAATACCTTCAATATTTTCATAATGTCGGGATAGGTATACTCTCCCATGAGCAACATGTCTTTAATTTCCCGGTGGAAACCCGCTGGGTCTTTGTCATGACTGGGTACCACTTTCTTCATTTCTAATAATTCTATTTTAGATATGGGTGTGTATACAAATACACGTTTAAACTCATTGTCATCACCTTTTATTGGGTGCACTTCGCGTAAGGGATTCTGTCTATCCATATAATACGTCGTTCTTTCCTTGATGGGCAGTGAGACATGTTCTGGGCATACAAAAAGAATGTACTGCTTTCTGGATTCTAGTATTTCTCTAATTAACTCAGTACCTGAACCTCTCCATTTATTCGTGAGTAATTCAGTCAATATATCAGGTAAGGAACCAGGATCGGAGTGTTGGCTTTTATATAATATGAGTTGTTGAATCATGTAGATTCCAGCTAAACGCTGTTCATCTGGGGTGAGGTTCAAAAACGTGTGTGCTAGTGTATCATCACTATATTTTCCGGGACTGTCAACCCAGTGAACGGCTGACCTGGCTAATTCTTGTTCGTCCATAGAATCGAGTATATGATAACCCCTTCGTTCTCGGAGTAATTTGTCAGCGGCTTGGAACGAATGTTCGGGGGACCTTATATTTATTATAGGTGTTTGGAAATTTCTGTTATTATCTGGACGTATCGGATCAGTAAAGCATCTAGTATTATTACAAGATCTTCCTCTACCTACATAGGCCATGGTTTCTAACTGTCCTGTGGGCAGTTCTAATTCTTCCTCCTCCTCGTTTTGTTCAGGCTGGTCTACCGCTAATCTTTCTTCGTGTATTCGTTCTACTTCTTTGCGGATCTTTCGACACATAGCTACTATACTTAATAGTCTATCATGTTTCCCCTCTGATATATTCCGGCTCCATGTGGTAAGAATTCGCATTGCTTCCGGATTTACCCCAGGCCGGTCTTGATTTCTGATCACACAATTTATGAGGAAACGTAACAGTTCCCCCTGTATCTCCACTTTCTGGTACTCCATGGCTCTGTTAATACTTTCAGAATCTCGCCCTGACTGGACAAAGTGATATATATTTTCTAAATGTGTAGTCATTCCTGGTAGCTTCCCTAAATATATTGCAGCTCGTCGGATACGTAATGATGCCAGGAGCATTTCGTCCTCTTTGCCGGGCACAGGGTCATATCTACAATCTACAAGAAGTTCCTTAAGCATGTTGGGAGTTACTAGTTTGGGCGTACGTTGATGTGCTAATTCTTGAAAGGAAAGTTTATTTATTCTGGGCGGCGTGGAAAAAATGTTTGTTGTACCTCCGGTAGCACCGTCTGGGGTGCTGGGGGTGAAAGGATTCGTTGAACGTGATATAGCAACCATAGGTGTGGGTACAGCTGTAGAAACAGATGTGCTTGCCGGAACTTGTGTCGGAGGTTGTTGTTGCGGAGGTACAGACGGAGGGTCTTGGCGTTGAACCCCCTCGGCAGGCGGTCTATGTGGTGCGGTGTTAGCATACTCGGGAGCTGCGTCGTCTAAATAAGAGGAAAGGAAAACATCTTCTGCGGTTCTGGGATGCCCTTTGGGGTGTACTTTTATTGGAAACAATGGGGGTGGCAAGTCTTTTGGTATTTCCGGAGTAGCCTTAGGTAACCCTTCGGCCAGAAGTGGATACATACCATTCATAAGGGCATTTCTTTGTCTATCTACTTGTTCTGACTTTACTCGTGTACCTTCTTCAATTAATAGATTTTCTCGGACTTTATTTGAATTCTCCTTACTTTTTTCTTCCTGTCGGAGTGCTTTTTCTGTACGTCTATGGGAGTCTTTACGCCATAATTCGACGGCATCTTTCTGTGACTGTCTAGCTTTCCTTTTCCATAACTCTTCCTCTACTTTCATGATGCAATCTGCATCCCAGGTCCCAGCTGCGGGCCATCTCTGATTTTCTGGTAATTCCTTGGTGTAGTCTACCCATAAATCAAGAAATAATACGGCGTCTAGGCCATGTTTATGATACATGAAGTACCCTGGAGTGTCCCTAGGAGGAATGGGAACAGCTTCTTCGAGTACCCCTTTTCTAGTTTTGATCTGTCTTAACTTTGAAAAGAGCGGCATGTTTGAGAACTGATCTGATACTTAATCTTAAACACACTTAATACAACTAAACAAAATAATGAACAATAATGAACAGTCATTCACCCCACAATATGTAGAAAGTATCTAAAACATTTAACATTTAACAGTTAACGAACAATAACGATGGCCATTAGGGAACTAGTCACTTAGCATACTTGACATACTAGATATACTGCTAAACAGTACAGATACACTGCTGAAACAGTGCAGACCGGATTTGTGTACCCAAACCCGTCTTGACCGGCACAACCTATGTGCACGTCAGAACGCCTCCCCGGCAATGGTACTCACCGGGTAGCTCGGAACGGAAGGCCTCGGAACGGAACTGAACTGAACTGGACCGGACTGGACTCGATTCGGAACGTCGGAACTTCGGGACTTCGGAACCTGGTGGGACTCTGTATACCTCGGATCTTGCTCTCTCAGCTAGGCTCTGGTCGGGATACTTCGCACTTCTCACCGCCTCGTCTGGGTGTTGATCGCAGCCTCAGTCGCCCCCGCTTGACCGGAGGGAGATACAGGAAATCCTGCTGGTACGCGTTGTTGTCCGTCCAGCTGTGGCAGGAGACCGGGCCTGCAACGCACCTCCGGCGCGTGAGATGAGAAAGTGTCCCTGTTCGGGCGCCAATCCTGTGGTAAATAATTTAATTACCGGTACTTAATTTGATGCGGAAAATTATTAAAAATAGCTCAGTAAAATAAGAGGCAGAATCCGTGGTATTAGAGGTTCGGAAAGGGCTTTATTCCAATGACAATTCGAATTGTGGACTTCATATTCCATCACCACGGAGGTTCAGGAAGTGAAGGGCAATACATTATTGACAAGTAATCATTTTTATAGAAAAGGCATTACAGTGAAACAGATGCAGGAGGCGTAATAATTGATAACAGAGATAAAAACATACATGCGTAACTAAAATAGGCGTAACTGGGCGTAACTAAAAAACGTCATTAGGTATGATGTCACAATGGGTGGTTCCATGAAAGGATTTCGCAATGTCAGCAGAAATATTTGGCAGAGATGCGCGCGCAGCAGCATGACGTGTGATTGACGTGCAACTAGGGGGTGAAGGGGACTTGACATTTAGCTCTACATGTGGAGACAAAAAGTCTGGGGGGTCAAGTCAACCTAATCCCAAATCATATCTAACATCCTATGTTTAAAGAACTATGTTATCCAAAAGGAAAAGTCTCTCGAACAAAATCTATTCTATACTGACTGTGAGTGCGTGTACAAGCGTCTAAGTGTCTACATGAGATGCGAGGGGCAGAAATCTTCCATGGTAACAGGGCCATGAATTACTTGCATGAAGACAGAGAAGCCGGGCCCTTTGCTCGGTAGCTGGAAGGATGTTTACTTAAACTACTAGACAGGAATGCATTGGATGAGGAGCGGAGCAGATAATCTTGAAGGTGAAATACAGTTTTTGGCAGGCAGACGGACCGAGTCAGGCACCGTTAGCCGCGCAGGGAGTAGGACAAAGTTCATGGATACAGATGCGAGCTCAGACTGGAGCTGTCAGAGGTAGAAAGCAGGGAAAGGCTTGATGGTAGCATTCAGGGCCTACTCGCCTGAACTGCAAAATGGAGTAACTGAGCCATATAAAGTCGGTGGCCTTTCGTACTTAGGAATCGAATATCCGGCCCATTCATGGCGGATCTGAAAGAGGACATGTTGACGGTGGACGCACATGTGTTTGCGTCTTCATAACTGGAACTGGAGGGAACATACATGTACATGTAACATATACATGGAACCGTTGGGGTCTAAGATAGGGGACATAACTGATCAGAAAAATCCACATTTCCACATATAGAAGAACATTGTTGCTACCGACCTTTAGATTGACCCAGATTCGACACACAAAGGGTTTTCTTCAATTACTTTTAGGGTGTGATAATATACCTGTGTGTTATGCAGTAGGGACATTTTTGGCCGATGTTCAGGATCAGTTAACTAAGAAAAAAAGGCTTGCTGCACTAGGAATATGGAATAGGTATACGGAGGTTGTTATCGTTTAGTCGTATCAATCAATCAATCAGTTGTTTATTAAATGCAACTATTCAACCGTGAGGGTCTCAATGTGCTGGGGGGGGGGGGGGTGCAGGTTCCAATCCATCAAGGAAGGGGTCTGTCGAAGAGCCAGTTTTTGAGATTCCTCGCGAAGATAGGGAGCGATGTTGTCTGTTCTGTCTGAGGAGGAGGGGAAGGGTGTTCCAGGCTTTAGTCGCAAGGAAGGAGAAGGAACGGCCTCCCAATCTGGTGTTTCTTGTGTGGGGGACCACGGCGTAGGAGAGCTGGGCTGATCATAGGGTCCTTTGGGATGCATGGAATTTGAGTCGGCTGTTCAGGTATGCTGGTCCGGTGTCCTGGAGTGCCTTGTGTGCGTGGGTGAGAATCTTGAAGATGATTCTAGTCTAGATGGGGTGCCAGTGGAGTGTGCGCAGGTGCTTGGAGATGTGGCAGTGTCTTGGCAGGTTGAGGACCAGTCTTGCGGCGGCGTTCAGGATGTTTTGTAGATTGCAGGTGAGGTTTTTGTTTATTTCAGTGTAGAGTGCATTGCCGTAGTCAAGTCTGCTGGTGACGAAGGCATGAGTGACGGTCTTTCTGTGCTCGAGGGGGATCCATTTGAAGGTCTTACGTAGGAGGCGGAGGGTGTGGAAGCAGGAGGATATGACGGAGTGGATCTGGCGGTCCATTTTGAGCTCGTAGTCCAGGATGATTCCAAGGTTGCGTGCATGGTCCGTGGGGATGAGCGGGCTTCCGATAGCGGGGGGCCACCAGGTGTCCTTCCAGGCATCAGGGTTAGGGCACAAGATGAGTACTTCTGTTTTGTCGGTGTTAAGTTGTAGGCAGCTGCTTTTCATCCATTTGGCGACGGCTTCCATGCCTTCTTGAAAGTTGTGTCTGGCTGGGTTAGGTTCGTTGGATAAGTAGAAGATGAGTTGGGTGTCGTCTGCATATGACACAATGTTGAGTTTGTAGGTTCTGACGATGGGGGCGAGCGGAGCCATGTAGACGTTGAAGAGCGTGGGGCTGAGGGCGGACCCCTGGGGGACTCTGCAGGTGGTAGGTATAGGGTCCGAGAGGAAAGGGGGGAGTCTGACCCGCTGCTTTGTTCCTGGAGAGGAAGGAGTGGATCCAGTCGAGGGCCTTGTACCGGATCCATGCATCGTGGAGTCTGCGTATTAGGGTGTGGTGAGAGACTGTGTCGAATGCTGCTGGGAGGTCGAGGAGGATGAGGGCTACTGTTTCTCCTCTGTCCAGTAGGGAGCCAATGTTGTCTGTTGCTGCAAGGAGGGCGGTTTCTGTGCTGTGGTTTTTTCTGAAGCCAGATTGGGAGGAATCGAGGATGTTGTGCTCTTAGATGAAGGTGGCGAGTTGGCTGTTGATGGCTCTCACAATGACATTTACTGGGAACGGGAGCGGGGAGATTGGTCTGTAGTTCTTGAGGTCGGTGGGGTCCGCCGAGTGCTTCTTCAAGTGGGGGTTGATCTTAGCATGTTTCCAGTCATCGGGGAAGGAGGCGTTTGTCAGGGAGCGGTTGATGGTGTGGTGGAGCATGGGTTAACTCATTTTGATCAATCACTCAAACTATCCAACTTAATTTGTCTTCAGATGGCAATAGGCCTTGTACTGGTAAAACTGGCTGGTTTGACACTAATTGTACCAAAGCTCACGTTGCATTAACAACTGCCCTTCATAAGATCCCGAGAGATTCGGAAGTAATAACACTGAACGTACAAAAAGAGGCCTTAAGAGTAGAATTATGGGAGGCCCTTTAAAAAGCCTCTGAGTTAAAAGACACAAAAGGCTTCTGGAAGGCAGTGAATGCTCCTTTTCTGGCTCCTCCTAACCTCCCTAGCATTGAAATTTCAATAAGTGAAGATCAATGGGTAACCCATTTTTCTAGGCTATACAGTCACAGTATAGACCGCCCCCCTTGCGATGACCCCAGCCCTAATTACAGTAGTCATCTCCCAATTGAAATTGATTTTAATGTGGATGAGGTGGTCATGGCGATCAATGCAAGCATGGGGGGCAAAGCCCCTGGTCCAGACAGTATACCTATGGACCTATATAAATCCTGCCCCTCATTGTGGGGACCTTTATTAACTATGGTTTTAAAGGCATGCTGTACGCAGGGTTTCACCCCAACCTGGACAGAGTCCATCCTAGTCCCAGTCTTTAAAAGGGGTGATTGCAATGGCCCTGTATGTTACAGACCCATCTCGCTTCTAGACTCACTTGTGAAAGTGGCAGGGCGTGTCATCTTAAACAGATTACAGAACTGGGTTGAGGACATTGATGTACTTTCAGAACTACAGTTTGGGTTTCACCTAGGGCTTGGTACCATAGAGCAGGGCCTAAATCTAAGCCTCCTATGTGGAAAATATATCAAGGGCAAGCGGGACAATCTTTATGTGTTTTGTTGATTTGAGTTCTGCTTTTGATTGTGTTGATCATCAGAAATTATGGAGCATTTTAGAAACCATGGGGGTATAAACTCCACTGCTTAATTTTTTAGAACAATCATATCAGGATGCCCAGGCCAGAGTCCATTATGGGCTGGCGGGTGAACGCAGCCATAATTTCCCTGTTGAGAAGGGGCTAAGGCAGGGTTGCGTCCTAGCTCCCCTTCTCTTCAGTCTTTATATAAATAACTTAGGCGCCACCCTTGCGAGGGAATGCCAGGACCTCCCGTGCAGTGGCAGACGGCCCACTGGAGCATTGTTATATGCAGATGACGCTGTCCTCCTGTCACGTACCCCGTTAGGCCTGCAAAAAACTGTTACAAGTTTTGTAAACTTCATGACAGGATTAGATTTGAATGTCAATATTGCAAAGACCTTTGTCATGAAATGTAGTAAATGCAAGTGTCGAGACATCTACATAGACGATAACAAACTTGAATTTACTAGTAACTTTTCCTATCTGGGTATCGTTTTTGAAAGGAAGGGATCCGGGGTGAAGGCCATCAACACTAGAAAACTTTTGTAGGGAAAGCAATCGGGGCCTTGACAAATTTTGCAAGGAAATTAGGTAAGCGCTCAATTAACGATCTGCTTACGATCTATAAACCCAAATGCTTACCAGTGGCAACTTATGGCGCTGGCATCTGGTGTCATACTAACGTTGAGTCTCTACAGCTAGTTGAGAAAAGGTTTTTGAAATTCCTTTTAGCTGTTCCAAATAGCACGGCAACTTATATTTGCCATTTGGAACTGGGACTACCCTATCCTTCGGATTTAATTAAAATCCAGCCACTTCTACTTTGGCATAAGGTATGGGTAAGTCCAGAGACTGGCCTTAATCGGGACCTGATTAATGATTGTTTGAATATGCAATGGGCTAATTGCATCCCCTGGCTTAAATTTGTCAGGGATTTTACAACTAAGATAGGTTTCCCTGAGTATTTTAATAACCCCGATAGTTTTTGTCGCGTCTCCAGGAAAGAATTAAAGCTAGTATGTCTAAATCACCTGTAAATGTTAAGACTGTCCATTAATATCATGAAACCTTCTGTCAGAGATAACCAACTGCTTCTGACTTAATTGGGGATACAACCGTATTTAACAACTATCTCAGGGAACTATGACAAGATGTTGTTGACCCGTTTGCGTTTAGGCAATTTTCACACCATGATTTCTTTCCCAAAAATAAATGATTGGTCACGTACCCTGTGCCAGGGTCCTTGTGACGATATATCCGCACAGTCCTCAATCCATGTCATCTTTTTCTGTAAATTCTATTCTTTACCCAAGAAAAGCTGGATATTGCCCATTTTAAAATATCAGGGACTGAGACAATGTCGACCCGCTTTTATTAAATAACAATTGCTAGATGAGACTATGTTTTATACTCATATAGTCAAATTCTTGAAGGGAGTGATCCGCTCTAGGAAATCCATGCAAGCCAATTAAATTTTTTAAATTGTAAATAATCTTATGATAGAAATACATTTTTAATTTCATATTTACTTGATGCTATTTTTACCTTTGAAATATAATGTGCCTTTATTGATGGCTAACCTCATATATATGCTCTGCAATTTTGTATATTCTTTCGTAATCTTTAAATGATTGTGCTTTTATGATTTTACTTTTTTAAATCGAATAAAGCGTTATTTGACTTTGACTTTGGGTGCGATGGTGTTGAAGATGTGGTGGGGGCAGGGGTCCCTGTGGGCCACGGAGGTGATTGACCTCATTGTCTTCAGTGTGTCTTCGGTGGTGAGGGCTGTCCAGTTGTCAATCGTTGGCTTCAGGGTGTTGGGGGTGGCTGATGAGGGTTCAGTGTGTTGGTTGTCTTCGTCGAAGTTGTCGTAAATGTTCTTGATTTTGAGGTTGAAGAAGGTGCTTAGTTTGTCGCAGAGGTCTTGTGAGGGAGGGATGTCAGTACACTTGCTGGAGGGTTGGGAGAACTCCTTGATGATGCTGAAGAGTTCTTTGCTGTTGTGTGTGTGTGTGTGGATATTCTGTCTTCAATTGCTTTTTTTCAAATTTTTTGGATGAGTTGGTGGTGGGTATTGGTGGTGGCTCTGAAGTCGTTGTGGGCCTCTGTTGATTTGGAGTTCCTCCAGGCATTTTTGAGGCGGCAGCATATGCGTCTGGACTCTCGAAGTTCGGTGGTACACCATCTGGCTTTCTTGGCGTGGGTGTTGTTGTTTTTCTTGAGGGAGCTATGGTGTTGGCGTTGCAGATCCATCTGTGCAGAGATTGGGCTGCGGTGTTGGGGTTGTCGTCTTCCGCGATGATTGGGGTGGAGTTGCTGAGTGAGGAGGTGAGCTTGTTGTTGGTGAATTAGGTCGAGTTTCTTCATGGGAGCAGGTGCGGGTATTTGTGGTTGGTGGGTGTTCTGAAGGTGACGTGGACGCATCGGTGGTCTGTCCATGGGAGTTCGGTGGTGTGGCTGAAAGTGATGGAGTTTCCTGTTGTGAAGAGGGGGTCGAGGGTGTGTCCTGCTGAGTGTGTGGGTTTGGTCACGATCTGGCAGAGTCCAATGTTGTGGAGGTTGTCCAGGATGGATGTGCTGTTGGGGTCCAGTTGGTTGTTGAGGTGGAAGTTGAGGTCTCCCAGCAGGGTGAAGTTGGTGGATGCGATGGCATGCGGGGAGATGATGTCCATGATGAAGTTGACGAATGATCCGCGGGGTCAAGAAGGCCGGTAGATGAGGGTTCATCGGAGGGTGATGGTAGGGCTGGCTAGTATCTTGAGGTAAAGGTGTTCCATCAGGTCTGTGGGCTCGTCGGGGAGTGTGCTAAGGCGGAGGGTGGATTTGTGGACGATCGCGATTCCTCCTCCCGGGCGGGTGGGGCGGTCCTTCCTCGAGAACTTGTATCCTTGGGGAATGGCAATGGCGATGTCCGGTTCCAAGGTGGTGTTGGTCCAGGTTTCGGTGAAGAATGCTATATCTGGGGTGGTGCTGTCAAGGAGGTCCCAGATTTCGGTGGCATGTTTGTAGAGTGATCAGACTTGAGGAGGATGCAATGCAGGGTCTTCCGTTCGGGTGTGATCTTGCAGGCGAGTTGTGCTGGGTCCGTGTTCATAGTGGTGCTGCAGGTGTGCCGGCAGCTGTGACAGCTGAATGGTCTGTGGGTGTCGGCTGATGATGCCAGCTTGCAGTTGTTGTTGCGGCGTGTGTTGAGTGCGTGGAGTGCTGCTGGTTCGTAGCATTGGCGGTGCGGAGGTCCAGGGTTCATGGCTCTGGCGGCGGTTGGGTCGCGGACGGGCACAGACGGGCTTGCCTTTGGTGCGCCGACGGCGCGCCCGCTGAGCGCAGCTGCCATTAAGTAGGGGTCGGGGAGGGCTGGGCAGCTGGGAGGCAGGAGCAGGGAGGGGATCTGGATTGGGCGGTCGTGCTGGTCGTGCTGGGGGGGAGGGGCCACAGGGGCTGCAGTGGCAGGGAAAAGGGGCTGAAAGAAGAATAAGAGGACTGAAAAGTGGAAGCAGAATAAAGCGGAAAAGAGGAAAAAAGGATGAAAAAGTGGAAGCAGAGTCAAGCAGAAAAGGAGAAAAGAGCAAGAAAGGTGGAGGAGAGAGATGAGAGGGAGAGATTGAAATGAGGGTAAAACGAGTGAAACGAAGAGGGAAATCAGAGCGAGAGAAAGGAGACGGAGGTCCACTGGACCACCAGGGATGAGGCGCAGGTATATCTCGAGAATGCAGGGGCTCGGGGAAGGCCTCACTTAATGGTGGAGCTGCGAGAGTAGAAGAGCAGTTTCACTGACAAAGTCAGTGGTCTTGCTCGCCTGCCCTGCAGCGGTCGCCATTAAGTAGGGGTCGGGGAGGGCTGGGCAGCTGGGATGCGGGAGCAGGGAGGGGAGCTGGATTGGGCCAATCACGCTGATCGTGCTGGGGGGAGGGACCACGGGGGCTGCAGGGGCAGGGAAAACGGGCTGAAAGAGGAATAAGAGGACTAAAAAGTGGAAGCAGAATAAAGCAGAAAATGGGAAAAAAAGAACTAAAAAGTGGAAGCAGAGTCAAGCAAAAAAGCAGAAAAGTGCAAGAAAGGTGGAGAAGAGAGATGAGAGGGAGAGATTGAAATGAGTGAAACGGTGAGGGAAGTGGAGCGAGAGAAAGGAGACAGAGGTCCACTGGACCACCAGGGATGAGGCGCAGGTATAACCTGCGGGTGGAGGAGGGCTTCCAACACCAGCACTTGAGAATGCAGGGGCTCGGGGGAGGCCTCACTTAATGGAGGAGCTGCAAGGGTGGGAGAGCAATTTCACTGACAGAGTCATATCCCTTAATATAAGAAAAGGCAGTGTGAGGAAAGGTAATTTTTCCTAATGGTACTTGAACATGCAGTCTGCACTTTGTTGTATTATCTTGCACAAGGAAAAACACTTTCTATACATTCATAAGTGATTATTTTTAGTATAAACATTTTTAAGGTCTGTTTTTTATAAGGGTATATAGTTTAGAAAGGACTGTTGAATTATATTTTCTCTCCCATTACCATGTAATTATTTTTTCAATATAATAACTTGTTCTTTGTACTTGGTGAGTCTTTTATTTACTGGTTTTGATTACTTGCCCATTAGACAGAAAGTTTCCAGCCATGAAATTATTGCAATAGTTTGCACTGAACTGGATTGTATTCTGCACAGAGATAATGTTAAACCCCGTATGGAAATAATATGGAAGAAATGTTCCCATGCTAGGAGGTTAAGGTCTGTGGTCTGATTATGAAAAAGGAGAGATTTTTAGGTTTTTAGACATAGCAGGGTTAGGGTTTAAATGAGTACTTGTTGCTTTTAAATACTTGTATGTGGGTGGGTAAAAGTATATTTGTATATTAGTACCAAAATATATCTCTCAGTCGTAAAAGTTTACGTTTGTAAATATAATTTGAGGTATGTGTGTATATGAACTGTTTGTATGACCTTTTAAGGTATGACTTCAAACTGTAAATAAACTGAAACTGTCTCTCTGTCTTAGTGTTCATAAATCCCAGTGTTTGTGTCTCTCTGTCCTTGTGCTCATAAATGCCATTGTTCCTCTCTCGCTGTCTTAGTATTCATAAGTCCCACTGTTTATATCTCTCTGCCCTAGTACTATTAAATCCCAGTGTTTGTGTCTCTCCGTCCTAGTATTAATAAAGCCCAGTGTTTGGCTCTCGCTGCCCTAGGGTTACCATATCCCACTGTTTGTGCCTCTCTGTCCTAGTGTTTATATGTCCCAGTGTTTGTCTGTCACTGTCTTAGTGCTCATATGATTCAGTGTTCGTGTCGCTCTGTCCTAGTGTTCATAACTCCCAAAGTTGTTGTCTCTGTGTTCCACGGTACTTGTTTCCTTGTCCCTTTGCCTCTTTTCCCTGTCCCTGTGTCTGTGTCTCTGTATTCTAAGGTCTTTCTTTCCATGTTCCTTTGCCTCTCCTCCCTAAAACCATGACTTTGTATCTATGATCCTATGTTATTGGTTACCTATCTCTGTTTTTCCCCTGTCCCAACATTTGTGTACCCGTGTTCGGATGTTTTTGTTCCCTTGTTACAACGTCTCTTTTCCCTGACCTAGCATCTGTGTATCTGTGTTCCATTGTCCTTTTTTCCCTGTTCCTTTTTCTCTTTTCACTGTTCTGTTGTCCATGATTATCTCTGTTCTAATGTCCCTTTTTCCATGTTCTTATCTCTGGTTTCCCTGTCCCAGTGTCTATGTTTAAGTGTTCCCATGTCCTTGTTCCTTCCTCACTTTTCCCCATCTCTGTGTTTCAATGTCCTTGTTTCTTTGTTCCTTTGTTTCTTTTCCCTGTCCCCATGTCTATGTCTTTGTGCTCCAATGTTCCTGTTTCCTTGTCTTTTTTACGTTTTTCCCTATCCCGATATTTGTGCATCGGTGTTCCAATGTTGTTCCTTTGCTACTTTGTCTGTTTTCCCTATTTCAACACTTATGTATCTGTGTTCCGAGGACCTCGTTTCCTTGTCACTTTGTCTCTTTTCCCTGTACCAACTCATGTACATTTGTTTTCTGATATTCTTGTTCCCTTGTCACTTTGTCTCTTTTTCCTGTCCTAGTGTCCTTATATCTGTATTGCAATGTCCTTGTCTCTTCTCGTTGACCACGTGTTCCTGTCACTGTATTCCAATGTCCTTGGTTCCCTTTAATGCTTCCCTGTGTCTGTGTATCTGTGTTCCAGTATCTTTGTATCCTGTAGCTTTGCCTCATTTCCCATGTTTCTTTGTTTCAGAAGTTTTAGATGTTCTGCTGCTAGGCCCTAAACACCCCACACTCTTCTTCCAGCCCTGACTGACTCATACCAGAGTAAATTCACCATTTACCTGGTGCTGTACATTGTCACAAGACCTATGTCCATTGTCTTGACTACAGCGCTAACAGGCACCATGCCTTTTCCTCTGGTCCCTGCACGCTGGGTGCCATAAAATATGAAGAATGCACACAAGGCCCTCTAAAGTCAAAGACTAGCCTGAGCCACAGTAAACGTAATTGAGAAATCATGGTGCTCGCTCATCAACACAGCTCTTTAAGTCTCCGTTGAATGTATTACTGCCAGAAACTCCATGGGTGAGTTCAAATGTATGATTACTGTAAAGGAGATTTTCTGCCTCTCCCACTGTCTTCACAGCACTGTCTCCACAGCCCTGGCCTTAAGCCTAGGACTATACACTGTCACATCCGGTCAGCTGGCTCTTTCTCCTTTCCAGGCCTTGTCCACCTTCCTCACTGGGCTTCCATAGCTCAACAGCCTGAGCTGGCCCCACTTGCTGATCAATTTGTGAGGCTGGACAGCCCCAAACTAGCCCTCCAGGGTGACATGGACATCTTCCTTCTCACAACAGGCCTCTGTTCAGGCTAGAAGTTTCTGCCAGCTGCCACCAGAGTTTTGCTGTACTTTCACACATGTACTTAACAACTCATCATCAAAATGTTGTATTAAGGGGGCAGGGTCTTCATACAAGAATCAGGGGCGACTAGATGAAGCAAAACTTTGAAGTGATTCGGAAATTGGAACAGGGAGGGATGGGAGAAGATGACGGCCGGCTAGACTGACCGGTCAGGAGCTCCGTGCTTGCCAGGCAGTATATTAAGAAATATACACAGATACGAGCCAGGAAAATGCCCAATCTTATCATAAAAAAGAAATGCTAATATTACCACAAGAGTTTGCTGCCAACGGCAATATCTTTGAAAAATCAGCGAAATTAGCATCACTATACCACGGGAGGAGTTGGGGGGAAAACCTGAATACCTCCTGCTCCCCTGAGGCAGTAACAACGGCAGTCAAAGAGCAAGGTAAACGATCAAGCTATTGCCTCAGAAACAGACAGTTCGTGGAAAGCACCCTGACTGCTGCCACTAAACAAAACACTGCACCCCGAAGCACGAAAAGGAGAAGCAAAAATCAGGCCACGATTACAGCTCCTTTCCCCAGAGCCAAAGGGAAACAAGCAACCGAGAAAGGGTCAAGAGGAGTGGAGGGGGTCCAAGGCTCTAAAATTAAGGTTACCCCATTTCTGAGATCATTCTTTAAAGTCCAAGTACAAGATCAATTGGAGAAATCATAATATCCCAGAAAAAACCAAGGTGCTGATAACACCTCTAAGAGTAAGGTGAATAGAGAAAATATGGAAGGGGATGCGGTGCTAGTCCCTCAACAGACGCCTGTAACAGAAGATACAACTGGAAGTAAGGACTGCGCAGGCAGCTTGGAACATAGCGAGCGGTATTTAAACCCTCCTGAGCTCACTCAGAACTCTACAGATCAAATTCTGGACAGAATGTTACAAGAAAAGAGGGCAAAATTTGCAATTTCTGAGGACAACCAGACAAAGATACAAGAGGCTTGTGAAATGCTGGACACTAAGTTGAATGTACTAGGGGAGAGAGTAACAACAGTTGAGGCAGTAGTGGAGGTCCTCAGTAAAAAAGTGGAATTAAACCAGATGGAAATCAGGAGGTTGAAGACAAACGAAGAAAGCATTAAAGCGAAGCTAGAATCCTTAGAAAATCAAGCAAGGAAGAACAGCCTAAGAATTCTGAATGTGCCAGAGGGGCAAGAAGGGGACGATATTAAAAAGTACAATGTATCACTATTAGAAGAGAATTTCCCCTGGGCAAAGGCAGCAGTCTTAGCAGAGGATATACAGAGGGTGCATCGAGACCCCTTCGGCAAAAACAAAATGAGAAAAAACCAGAGGAAAATCCTGATAAACTTCAAGACTTTCACCCTCAAGGAAAGAATTCTGAGTGATGCCCTAAAAAAGGGCTCCCACAACAAAGATGATTGGTCCTTTAGAATTCGATCGGACATTTCTAAGGCAACCCAGGACAGACAATGGGAACTTGGACAACAGATGCAGCAATTAAGATCCCTAGGTGCCACAGTTCAGATGAAGTTCCCTGCGGCTCTAAGAATTATGTGGAGGAACAAAATGCACAACATTAGGGAGCCAAAAGAGGTTGAGCATTTCCTGGAACAAATGTGAGATCAAACGCAAGAATAACAGTAGATCATTAATCTAAAATTACCTAGAGGTGAGTACGGAGCTCAAAAGGGCTATTAATACTGCCCAGTGAAGAAAGAAGGGAGTCTTCTCCAGGCAGGGATGAAACAATAAAAATAAAAGCCAAAAAATTTAAACACATGGGTGGGGAGCAAAGTAGGGAAAAAACCAAAAAAGAGTCCTCACAAAAAAAGATGAAGGAGAATGGGACCTGTAAATCAGTGGAAAGACCCCAGAGCAAAAAGAAACAAAACAATGAAGAAAGACTCAGCAGTAGTTAACATACTCTCATGGAATGTTAATGGTCTTAGAACTAAGAGCCGGAGAAGGAGAATACTTGAATATTTAAAAACAATAGACAGTGAAATTATGATATTACAGGAAACGCATCTCTTGAAAAATCAATGGGAAGAAATAGCAAAGACTCAGAGATGGATAGATACATATGCCTGTACGAACCAGGACTGCTGTATTAAAGGAGTAGCTATACTATTCAAAAAATCTCTTAAAGTAAGAATAAAATCAGTGGAAGAAGACAGGAAAGGGAGATGGGTGGTAACTAAAGTAAGAATAACCAATAAACAGTACACCATTGTTGCCTATTATGGGCCTAACACAGATGACCCAGACCCGCTACAAAAGCTGTATACACAACTATTGTTGGCGCCCTCCCCAATAATCACAGGGGGAGATTTTAATATAATCCTGATCCTAAAGTGGATCGCCCCCCCCAAGGAGGGAAGCAAACCTGTTAAAAATGAGGGAGTGGTTGGGGATCTGTATAAAAGATCTGGGTTTGGCAGATATAATGAAGGAGAAAGGAGACAAAGCACAAGGCTTTACTTTCCAAAATAAAAAATTAGGGCAGTTGTCCAGAATAGATTATTTTTTGGTGGACAGAAGCCTAATAGACAGCACACAAAAGGTGGAACACCTACCTGCCCACTTATCCGACCATTCAGCAGTTCTACTAAAACTCCAAATGAAACATAACACCACCGAAGTAAGATGGACGGTTGACCGCACAACTCTATTAGATCCACAGAATATAGAAGCACTCATGAGGTAAACGGAACACTATTTCCAAATTAACAAAAATAGTACCTCTATACAAGTAACTTGGGATGCATATAAGGCAGTAATCAGAGGAAAGCTGCTTAGTATAGCAGCATACAAATAAAAAAAAATGAAACACAAAATTAGTGAACTTGAAAGCACAATAAAAACCCTGGATATGCAATTAGTTACAGAAACTGTGCTAACAGAAAAGGAAAGAATGGAGCTGGAAAGGTCAACAAATAAGGAAGCCCTCGCGGAAATCCTGGAGAACACTGTGAGAGAGAAATGGGAGGCTAGCAAACTGTCCCATTATGAATATGGAGAAGGATGCAATAAGATGCTGGCATGGAAGACGAAAACTGACCAGACCAGAAACAAGATTGCAGGTATTCAGCCCGAGAATTATGTTGAAATAAGCACTGAAGACACCGTGATTATGCAGGAGTTTGTTAAATTCTTTGAAGAGTTGTATACAGAAGACATTATGCCAACAAAGGAACACCTCCAAGACTACCTAGATGGGTTAGACTTCCCAATACTATCACAAGAAGAAGGAGAAGACCTAAACGCCAAAATCACAGATAAAGAAGTAGACAATGTCATTAGAAGTCTAAAGAGAGGCAAGGCTGCTGGCCCGGACGCTCTACCTAATGAGTTTTTTATCAATTTAAGAGAAGTCCTGGCCCCCCCTTATGGATCTGTTAAATAATATTTTTGAGGAGAAAGGAGAATTTCCAGACTCTTGGAATGATGCAGTAATTAACATCCTCCTAAAACCAGGGAAAAACCCAGGTAAATGCAAGTCTTACCGTCCAATATCTTTACTGAACTGCGACTCCAAAATATTTACACAGATCATGGCAAAGAGGCTGGGGAAAGTAGCTGGACTTTTAATTAATACTGACCAAAAGGGAGACAGATTCAGGACTTGCCCCATGAATTAATTGGAACAATAGACTTAGCCATACAAGAAAAGATGCCCCTTTCCATAATCACCTTCGATGCAGCTAAAGCATTCGATAGAGTGAACTGGTCATTTTTGAACAGTGTCCTGGATAAATATATTCTGGGAGAGAATTTTCAAGGGATGGTTAAGAGACTATACAGTAACCCAAGGGCCAATATTTTAATTAATGGGAACCTCACAGAGAACATAAAGATCAAGAGAGGTACAAGACAGGGTTGTCCTCTGTCTCCCTTACTTTTTAATTTATACATCGAACCCCTAGCACAAAATCTTAGAAATAACCCGGATTTATCCCCCTTCTGCCATCAAGGTTGGGAGAAAAAGTCGCTCTCTACGCAGACGACTTAATGATCTTTACAAAGGACTTTGTGGGGTCTATTAACATCATAGAGGAAACATTAGAAAAATTTGGAAGAGTATCGGGATACCGACTAATCAAGCAAAAACTGAAGTAATGGAATGGAATACCAATAGCAATAATCATCTTGTAAAAGAAAAGATAAGGTATTTAGGTATAGAGTTGGTCAGAGACTTGGATAAAGTAGCCCAGATAAATTTTAGTAAACTTTTTGCAGAGACTAGGAAACTACTTAAAGTATGGGGGGCCTACCACTGACCTTCCTGGGGAGGTCGAATATAATTAAAATGTCAATCCTACCCAGATTCACTTACATCTTTAGCTCAATCCCACTAGAGTTTAAGAGGGAAACAATAAAGAAATTACAAGGGGAACTTAATAGTTTTATATGGTCATCAAAAGCGACAAGAATAGCATAGAAAAAACTAAGGAGGAAAAAAGAACAAGGCGGGATAGCAAGTAATGACTTGCTAGAATACTGTAGAGCCTTTCAATTTAAATACATGAGGATTCTACTAAAAGGTTATGAGTACTATCCCACCTATCTACAAGCAATGACCAAAAGTGAAGGGCATTTTCTATATAAATTTGGTCATCCGAAGTTTTAAAAAAAGGTGAAACTGAAGGTTCTCAAATCAGCAGCAAAGTTATGGTACCACATTAAAAGTACTCTCAAGATACCCTATTACAGCGAATTTGCCACTATATGGGACTCACCAGGGACCCCGGAATGTCTCAAAGACAGGCTTGCGGTTCTGTTAAGAACATCTGGAATACTCAAGTGGGGTCAACTGATGATAGAGAACAATATTATTGATTGGGACCAATTGACAATAACAACAAACGGTTCCTTATCAACATTTACATTTTATCAACTTTCAAGTTGGGAATAAACTCTAACAGAAAGTAAAAAAGGAAACAGTACAATGGAGATGGAGATGCAGGAAAACTCACCTTTAAAAAAAGAAGTTTCACGATGGTACTGGGCCCTTATCTCAGCTGGTGAGGAGCACTTCTCAATTCCAGATGCGACCTGGGGAAAAGATCTGCCGCTGCTCGAAGCACAAAACATCTGGCGAGTATCTATGGAAAAATGTTGGTCTATAGTGAAGCCTGCTGCTTTAAGGAGAAACCATTTGTTTACCACTCATAGAGCTTATTGGACCCCGAAGAGATTGTGAAAGTTTAGTGGGGCTAAAACGAAGAAATGCCCAAAATGTGGTAAGGAGAAAGCAGATGACCTGCATATGTTCCGGCAGTGCCCCCGGCTCGAAGAATTCTGTCAGAAAGTGGGTAAGACTCTTTGCCCACTATTAGAAAGACCAATTGATGTAAGTGTTGATCTTGTTATATTTGGGGTCGACCAGTCGGAGTGCTTAGTTAGGCTAACTAAGAAACAAGAGAATCTGCTCTTTTTGTTAATTTTATTAGCAAGAAGGGAAATATGCATCAAATGGGTGAGCCCTGTACCCCCCATACATGGGCAATGGTTGACATCAATTCATACAATAAACAAGTTAGATAGGAGGGGTAAACCCAATAAAAATATAACTTTTGGGAAATCTGGGAACAGTTTTAACTGTTTTTATTGTCTTAACCCCATCTTGCCAAGTAAACATGCCCCATCTGATAGTTTACCCCATGTTGTTAAAAGTCCAATGATTATGCAATGGCAATAAATAAATAGGCAAAGTGCCTGTTCGAGTAGCCAGTGGCTAGCCCCCCCCCCCTCGGAAACATTTATTGGACTTGGTAATGGAAACAAAGGGACCCCTACAGTAACACCAAGGGAGATACCCCCGCTGGGTCACGAAAATACGGGGCAGTGAAAGGGTCGGAGAGAGGAAGGTGGGGTCCCCGAAAACTCCTTACACAAACTATTGCAGTATGAGGACAAGAAAGAAAAAAAAAAGAATCAGGAGCGACTTAGGTAGGCAGTAAATTCTTCACTCCATGTTAGGCCCTCAAGTTACCCTCACAGCCGTCGGGTCCTGTCAGGGCTCCATCCTCCTTCCTACTATATATATCTCAGAGCTTTCACTCTACACCACTCACAAAAATTCTATTCCATCATTTACTATTACATACCAGCTCAGACATACTGGGAAGGGGGACATATGTGACACTACAGTGTCCCTGGCCTAGTCTGCATGTCTCGCTGTCAGTGTTTTCATGGGATAGTTACCATGCCTCCCAGTGCCTGTACTTTCTGGTCCCTACACCCACCCAAATATTTCTGTGCTCAGAAATAGTGTGCATATATCTCCTTAGCCTGGTGTTTGCTTGTACCTGTCCTCTCCACAACTTCCTGACAGTGCTTCCTTGTCCCATACTCCATCTCTCTGTGCTTCAGTGTTATTGTTCCCTGGCCTGGTACACTTGTCACAGTTTGTGAATACTCCTGGGTGCCAACAATAGTAGGTAAATCTTACTAGGCATGTAGTTCAATTTTCAAAAGATTGATACGCAGCTAAATTTGCTGATCTGATATGCTTTTTCTGTTGTTGACCCCTGCACTGGCACTCTAACAATACCACCTTGACCGACGCATAGCCTCAGACCATGGTGTAGAAGTGAGCGTGTTCTGTCTAGCATCTGATTTATACTGAGGCACACCCTTCCATTACAAACTCCTACCCATAGGAACATTCAGAAGGATCCAGGCCTTGGATGTGTGCTGTTCCCTGCAAGGTTCTATTATGTTGAGAAAAAATGTCTGCTCAAAGTAGGTGTTAGTGTTTGATGGAAAGCCTGGCCAGGCTACTTTGGTAAATTGGGCTTTGTGTTGAAACCTCTGGGTGTTTGTGCTGATCCACCACAGTAACGCCCAATTGACTCAAAGTGAATCAAAGCAATGCAAAGCCTTTTTTACCCTAAGAAAAGTGTACCTTTCCAACGTGAAGCACCTTCTTTGCTGCATTGTGTGTGGCCCTAAATGTCATTAAAGAAGTAATGAAGTCTAGACCAGCTCTCCACAATGTTCCAACTAAATCTTTGATGACTTTGGTTTTGTCTGCCTTAAAAACAACCTTTTTGCCTTCAAAGACGATCTTCATCTGCAGATTAAGGCAGTTGCGATGGGGTGTAGCTTTGCTCCAGAAGTAGTAAACCTCTTTATATCTTTATTTAAAACAATGCAAACCCCATTAGAAATAATATAAGACATTGGTTCTGCTATATTGATGACGTGTTAATGTACCAAAGAGACACTCTATACATTCCTGATTGGCTGAACCACATAATAGCAGATCTCAATTCACCCTGTCATATGACAATACAAAAGTAAATTTTTTAGGGTTGTGGGTGGAAAGAAGAGAATTAAGTCTCTATACCAAGCATACGGACCAGAACACTGTGTAACATTTCACAGGTGGCTTTCCCTGCTCTTTATAGGAGAATTTAATTTATCATGTGGACAATTCCTCCGTATCCGGAAAAACTGTTCCAAGAAGGAGGATTATTTTCAAAATGCCCACATTTTGGTGAATAAACTCACAAATAGAGGATACCCCAAGAAATTGGTGAAAGCTTCATCCAAAAGAACTAGGTATACTCCTAGGGATATACTATTGGTTACTCCCCCCAGCACGACCAGTGCCACCGGCCCAATGCAGCTCCCCTCCCCGCTCCCACCTCCCAGCTGTCCAGCCCTCCCCGACCCCTACTTAATGGTGTCTGCTGCGGGGACAGGCGAGCAAGACCACTGACTCATTGTCAGTGAAATTGCTCTCCCTCCCTCGCAGCTCCACCATTAAGTGAGGCCTTCCCCCGAGACCCTGCACTCTCGAGTGTTGGTGTTCGAGGCCCTCCTCCACCCGCAGGTTTCACCTGCACCTCATGCCTGGTGGTCCAGTGGACCTCTTTCTCCATTCCCTCGCTCTGCTTTTTCTCTCTTTTTTCACTAGTTTTTTCCCCTCACTTCTATCTCCTCCTTTCACTCTCCCTCTGGGTCTTTCCTCCATTTTCTGTCACTTTCCCCTCATTTCAAGCTCCCCCTTCACTCTCCTTCTGTGTCTTTCCTCCGTTTTTCACTCGTTTTTTACCGTCATCTCAATCTCCCCCTTTCACTCTCCTTCTCTGTCCTCTGTGTCTTTCCTCCACTCGTTCTTGCACTTTGTGCTGCCTTATTTGCACTTTTCTCTCTCGTTTTGCCTTTTTCCTTTTGCCTTTTCCAGCCCCTTTTTCCCTGCCGCTGCTGCCCCCACGGCCCCTCCCCCCCAGCATGACCAGTGCGACCGGCCCAATCCAGCTCCCCTCCCCGCTCCTGCCTCCCAGCTGTCCAGCCCTCCCCGACCCCTAATTAATGGCGGCCGCTGTGGGGACAGGCGAGCAAGATCACTGACTCATTGTCAGTGAAATTGCTCCCTCCCTCGCAGCTTCGCCATTAAGTGAGGCCCTCCTCTATCGCAGGTCTCACCTGCGCCTCATCCTTAGTGGTCCAGTGGACCTCTGTCTCCATTCTCTCGCTCCGCTTTTTCTCTCCTTTTTCACTAATTTTTTTCCCCTCACTTCTATCTACCCCCTTCACTCTCCTTCTGGGTCTTTCCTCCATTTTCTGTCGTTTTCCCCTCATTCCAAGCTCCCCCTTCACTCTCCTTCTGTGTCTTTCCTCCATTTTTCACTCGTTTTTCACCCTCATCTCATTCTCCCACTTTCACTCTCCTTCTGTGTCCTCTGTGTCTTTCCTCCACTCTTTCTTGCACTTTTGCTGCCTTATTTGCACTTTTCTCTCTCTTTTTGCCTTTTTCCTTTTGCCTTTTTCAGCCCGTTTTCCCCCGCTGCTGCTGCCCTCCGCGGCCCCTCCCCCCAGCACGACCAGTGCCACCGGCCCAATCCAGCTCCCCTCCCCACTCCCACCTCCCAGCTGTCCAGCCCTCCACGACCCCTACTTAATGGTGGCTGCTGCGGGGACAGGCGAGCAAGACCACTGACTCATTGTCAGTGAAATTGCTCTCCCTCCCTTGCAGCTCCACCATTAAGTGAGGGCTTCCCCCGAGCCCCTGCACTCTCGAGTGTTAGTGTTCGAGGTCCTCCTCCACCCGCAGGTTTCAGCTCATCCCTGGTGGTCCAGTAGAACTCTGTCTCCATTCTCTCGCTCCGCTTTCTCTCTCCTTTTTCACTTGTTTTTTCCCCTCACTTCTATCTCCCCCTTTCACTCTCCTTCTGGCAAGCCCGTCTGCACCCGTCCGCAACTCGACTGCGACCAACGCCAGGAACCCTGGATCTCTGCACTGCCAACACAGTGACCCAGCGGCACTTCACGCTCTCAATCCAGGCCGTAACAGCAACTGCAAGGTAGCATCACCAGCCGACACCCACGGACCCTTCAGCTGTCACCGCTGCCGGCACACCTGCAGCACCGACAAGACCACGGACCCGGAGCAACCTACCCGCAGGAACACAACCGAACCAAAGACCCTGCAATGCATCCTCCTCAACGTCCAATCCCTCCACAAACACGCTACCGAAATCTGGGACCTCCTCGATAGCACCACCCCGGACGTAGCATTCTTCACTGAAACCTGGTCCAACACCACCTCGGGACCGGACATCGCCATTCCCCAAGGATACAAGATCTCCAGGAAGGACCGCCCCACCCCCGCAGGTGGAGGAATCGCCATTGTCCACAAATCCACCCTCCACCTGAGCACACTCGCTGACAAGCCCACAGACCTGATGGAACACCTTCACTTCAAGATACTGGCCAGCCCTACCTCCACCCTCAGAGGAACCCTCATCTACGACCCCCTGGACCCCGCAGACTTTTCGCCAACTCCATCACGGACATCATCTCCCCGCATGCCATCGCGTCCACCAACTACACCCTACTGGGAGACCTCAACTTCCACCTCGACAACCAACTGGACCCCAGCACCACGTCCCTCCTGAATAACCTCCACAACATTGGACTCCGCCAGATCATGACCGAACCCACGCACTCAGCAGGACACACCCTCAACCCCCTCTTCACAACAGGAAACTCCATCATCTTCAGCCACACCACCGAACTCCCATGGACTGACCATCGATGCGTCCACTTCACCTTCAGAAAACCCACCATCCGCAGACACCAGCACCTGCTCCCAGGAAGAAACTGGACCAGAATCACCGACGACCACCTAACCTCATCACTCAGCAACTCCACCCCAACCATCGGGGAGAACGACGAACCCAACACCGCAGCTCAAAACCTGCACAGATGGAACTCCGACAGCGCCAACACCATAGCCCCCCTCAAAAAATATAACAACACCCATGCCAAGAAAGCTTGATGGTTCACCACCGAACTTCGAGAGTCCAGACGCACTTGCCACCCGCTCAAAAAAGCCGGGAGGAACACCAAATCCACAGAAGCCCACAACAACTTCAGAGCCCCCACCAACACCCACCATCAACTCATCAGAAAAACAAGGAAAAAAGCGATTGAAGACAGAATCTCTACTGATCCACTCAACAGCAAATAACTCTTCAACATCATCAAGGAGTTCGCCCAACTCACCAGCAAGTCCACCGACATCCCTCCCTCACAAGATCTCTGTGACAAACTCAGCACCTTTTTCCATCACAAAATCAAGAGCATCTATGACAACTTCGGCGAAGACAACCAACATACTGAACCCTCACCAACCACCCCCGACACCGTGAAGCCAGCGATCGACAACTGGACAGCCCTCACCACCGAAGACACACTGAAGATAATGAAGTCAATCCACTCCGGGGCCCCCACGGGCCCCTGCCCCCACCACATTTTCAACAGAGCCGCCAACACTATTGCATCCATTCTCTGCCACACCATCAACCGCTCTCTGGCAACCACCTTCTTCCCTGATGACTGGAAACACGCTGAGATCAAGCCCCTCCTGAAGAAAGCCTCAGCGGACCCCACCGACCTCAAAAACTACAAACCCATCTCCCTGCTCCTGTTCCCAGCGAAAGTAATTGAGAAATCCATCAACAGCCAACTTGCCCCATTCATCGAAGAGCACAACATCCTCGACTCCTCCCAATCCGGCTTCAGAAAAAAACACAGTTCGGAAACTGCCCTCCTCGCCGCAACAGATGACATCCGTACCTTACTGGACATAGGAGAAACAGCAGCCCTCATTCTCCTCGACCTCTCAGCGACGTTCGACACAGTCTCTCACCGCACCCTAATACGCAGATTCCACGACGCAGGGACCCAAGACAAGGCCCTCGACTGGATCCGCTCCTTCCTCTCCGGCAGAACGCAGCAGGTCAGACTCCCCCCATTCCTCTCGGACACTATACCTACCACCTGCGGAGTCCCCCAGTGGTCCTCCCTCAGCCCTACGCTCTTCAACATCTACATAGCTCCACTCACCCCCATCGTCAGAACCTACGGACTCAACAATGTGTCATACGCAGACGACACCCAACTCATCCTCTCCCTATCGAAAGAACCCAACACCGCCAGACACAACTTACGAGAAGGCATGGAAGCCATCGCCAAATGGATGGAAAATAGCTGCCTACAACTAAACACCAACAAAACGGAAGTACTCCTCATGGGCCCAAACCCCACGCCTGGAACGACACCCTGCCCTCGGAAGCCCGTCCACCCCCATGGACCACGCACGCAACCTGGGGAATCATCCTTGACTCAGAGCTCAAAATAGACCGCCAGATCAACTCTGTCTCGTCCTCCTGCTTCCACACCCTCTGCCTCCTGCGTGAGACCTTCAAATGAATCCCCCTCGAACACAGAAAGACCGTCACTCATGCCCTGGTCACCAGCAGGCTCAACTATGGCAGCGCACTGTCTTCCAGAATAACAAAAACCTCACCCCCAAGCTACAGAACGTCCAAAACGCTGCTGCAAGACTGGTCCTCAACCTAGACCAAGACACTGCCACATCTCCCAGCACCTGTGCACACTCCACTTGCCCCCCATCGAAGCTAGAGTCACCTTCAAGATGCTAACCCCCGCTCACAAGGCCTTCCATGACACCGCACCAGAATACCTGAACAGCCAACTCAAATTCCACGCACCCCAAAGAACCCTATGATCAGCTCAGCTCTCCTACGCCATGGTCCCCCGCACCAGAAAGACCAGATTGGGAGGCTGCTCCTTCTCCTTCCGCGTGGCCAGAGCCTTGAACGACCTTCCGCTCCACCTCAGACAGATAACATCGCTCCCCATCTTCGCAAGAAACTTCAAAACCTGGCTCTTCGACAGACCCCCTCCTTGATGGATTGGAACCTGCGATTCCACCCCCCAGCAGCTTGAGACCCTTACGGGTGAGTAGTCACGCTTAACAAACACCTGATTGATTGATTGAGCCTTCAATCCAAAGGTGAATACATTTAAACACATTATTTCCCAAAAATTCAACATTTTGACAAATCGACAGTTCCCCAAACCTTTATTTTCATTCAAGAAAGGAACCAACCTATGAAACCGGTTGGTTAAAAGACAGGACTACCTGAGATGCTTGGTCCATTCCCAGTGACAGGACATTACAGATGTAGTAACCGCTTAGCCTGTCAGTTCGCTAACAACACCAAGATGGTTACACTTAATGAAGTGTTAACCAAACTAACTAGGTTTTCAAACTGCAACGCCAAAAATGTAGCGTACAGTGTCAAATGCCCATGTGAGTTGATATACATTGGACAAACCACCCAGCCAGCTAAACGACGCAATCTACAGCTTAGATCCTGAATCAAATGTGCAGTACAAGGTGCTTTACTTGTAAAGAATTATAAAAACACAAACCACTTCATCCTGCTCCTCCCACGTTTACTACTAAAATTTAGAACTACGTGCAAGTGAGATCTCTGTAGTTGAGTGAAAGATCTCTGTAAAGAAAAGATAGGAGGGTATTGAGACAAAATATCGAAAATAAAATTATCAGATGCTAAAATATCAAGTTGCAAATATTGTGATGCACAAATATTGTGTGCAAAAATATTGTTCACAAGAATATCGATTTTAAGGTAAATAATATCAATGATAAAAATATCTATGATGTTGATAATGATGTTAAAAATATCTATGTTGTTATTATTAATAATTTAATTTTTAAATTATATGTATTTTAGTATACATTTTAATTGAATATGTTATAATTTGTGTGTATAATTATTGTTAAAGTTTTTCTTTAATATAGTTTGTAACTTTTTAGTTGTTTTTAAATATAATTTATCGTTTTTTTGTTATTTTTAGTACATTAGTAGGTTGTGGGCTCTATAGGGGTACAGGATGGGAAGTAAATTAATTTTAGGTAATTAATAATCAATTCTTAAGTAATATTAATTATTTAATTGATAAATAATTATGTTACTTGTGTAAACAATTTTTTTATTACGTTATGTTTGAGATGCGGGTAGTGGGGGTTTTAGGGGTATAGTGTGAGAAGTAATGGAAATACATATAATTAATCATTTATTTGTAATTATTAATACTTTTTACATTGATAATTATGTAAATTGTGTCATTAATGTAATTTTTATTTATATTGTTTAGTGTGGGTTTTATGTAGGGGTAAAGGATGTTAAGGAAATTAATTATAATAATTAATAATTACTGTTAATTATTATTAAGTATTTAAAGGATACTTAATTATGTAGCTTGTTTAATTAAGATATTTTCCAAGTTATATATCAGGTGGGGGTGTTGGGTTTGTAGAGGTAAAGGGCGGGAAGTTAATTGAGTATAATTGATTTATTGTTATTAATTGTTTAATTGATAATTATGTAAAGTATGTAAATAATATATTTGCTATATATATATTATGTGTGCTTTGTTTCATTTGTAAAGATTAGGTGTGGGAAGTTGATTAAACATAATGATTTTATTATTAGCTAATAATTATTAATTGTTTGACTAATAATTAGGTATTTAAAATGTGTAATTATTATAGTTTTTAAGATATATTTAAGGTGTGTGTTGTTTAGCTTGTAGAGGTATATGGTAGGACGTTATTTAAGTTATAATAAATTTAAAGATAGTTATTTTTTAAAAGTGTGTTATTTATTCAATCAATCATAACATTTCTAAAGCGCACTACTTACCTGTAAGGGTCTCAAGGCGCTGAGGGGTGGGGAATGCTGCTACTGCTCAAAAAGCCAGGTCTTGAGGTGTCTTCTGGAGGTCAGCAGGTTTTGGGTCTGCTGTAGGTTGGTGGGGAGGGTGTTCCAGGTTTTGGAGGTGAGGTGGGAGAACGATCTGCTGCCGGAGGTCGCTCTTCGGATGCGGGGGACTGTGGCGAGGGCGAGGTCGGCAGAGCGGAGCTGGCGGGTGGGGGTGTAGAAACTAAGTTGTCTGTTGAGGTACGCTGGTCCGGTGTTGTGGAGTGCCTTGTGTGCGTGGGTGAGGAGCTTGAAGGTTATCCATTTGTTGACGGGGAGCCAGTGCAGGTCTCTCAGGTGGGGTGTGATGTGGCTGCGGCGAGGGATGTTGAGTATCAGGCATGCAGAGGCGTTCTGGATGCGTTGCAGCCGTCTCAGGAGTTTGGCCGAGGCTCCTGCGTAGAGGGCGTTTCCGTAGTTCAATCTGCTGCTAACGAGGGCCTGGGTGACCGGTCTTCTCATTTCGGTGGGGATCCACTTGTAGATCATGGGGATCATGCGGCAGGAGGAAGAGACGGCATTGACCTGCTTAGTCATGGAGAGGGTGGAGTCGAGGATGACCCCTAGGTTGCGTGCGTGGTCGGTGGGTGTTGGGGCTGTTCCCAGTTCGGTCGGCCACCAGGAGTCGTCCCAGGCCGAAGGGTTGGATCCGATGATGAGGACCTCCATCTTGTCCGAGTTCAGCTTCAGTTGGCTGTTCCTCATCCTTTCGGCGACGGCATCATTCCTTTGTGGAGGTTGGTTTTGGCGGTGTGGGGGTCTTTGGTGAGGGAGAGGATCAGCTGGGTGTCGTCAGCATAGGAGATGATGTTGAGGTCATGCAATCGGGCGACGTGGGCGAGTGGCGCCATGTAGATGTTGAACAGCATTGGGCTGAGGGATGAGCCCTGGGGTACGCCGCAGATGATCTCGGTGGCTTCGGAGCGGAAGGGGGGAAGGCGGACGCTCTGTGTTCTGCCGGACAGGAAGGAGGTGGTCGAGTCCAGGGCCTTCTCTTGGATCCCGGCATCGTGGAGGCGTGTTCGTAGTGTGCGGTGGCAGACCGCGTCGAACGCGGCTGACAGGTCCAGAAGGATGAGGGCCGCTGTTTCTCCGTTGTCTAGCAGGGTCCTGATGTCATCGGTGGCGGCGATGAGGGCAATTTAGGTTATATATTAATTGTGTTATGCTTTTTAATTGTAAATAATATATCTTTTGGTTGCTGTGATTGTGAGAATATAGTGTGTTATTTTATTCATATTAATATTGTGTGCTAAAATATAAAATATTGTAATAAATATGAAATCTTTTATTTTTCACATTTTTATATATACTTAAAAATGTATATATTTTTTATTTAATGTAGTTGTGAAAATATTGTATTTGTTTGAAGTGAACTACTCTCTCTCTACTGTTGTATAGAATGGAGTAGGAATATACATTTTACACCTCGGCAATCCAACGCTTTTTTTACTGTTGCACAGACAGGAGCAGGAATAATAAATTGTTACCCCTCCTGAGTCCAATGCATTCTCTACTATTGCACAGACTGGAGTGGGAATAGTACATTTTACCCCTCTGCAATTTAATGCTTTCTCTACTGTTGCATAGACTAGGGTGGGAATAGTAAATTTCAACCCTCAACAATCTAACACTATCCCTAATGTTGCAACTACTGGAGTGGAAATAGTAAATTGTTACCCTTCCTGAGTCCAATGCTTTCGCTACTGTTGCACAGACTGCAGTCGGAATAGTAAATTTCACCTCTCTGCAATCCAACACGTTCCCTACTGTTGCACTGACTGGAGTAAGAATAGTAATTTGTACACCTCCTGAGTCCAACACTTTCCCTACTGTTGCACTGACTTGAGTGGGATGAGTAATAATAATAATAATACTACATTGCGGCACAGCCCATAAAACACATCAAGGTTAAAACGACAGAAACACTAATAAGAACATTAGTAAGTTGTGCAATATACAGTACATCACATTTCAGTTACCATACTATAAAATCATGCTAAAAAGGAATCTATAGACATTGAAGCATCTGCTTAGAATATTTGGCCAAGCATAGCAATCGGTTTAGGGGCAATTTAGTGGTTACTATAAAGTGCTATGGTGGAGTTCCAGATGCTACCCTTTATAACCGAACCTCTTACTAATAGCCTCTGGCCTTAGATCGAGCAATTCCAATCAGTCTCTGTAATAAGAACATATCTTTTTTGTGGGGGGAGGAGTCAAGATGGCGGGCTGACTCGCCACGGAGCTGCAGCAGTTGAGGTCTCTGTTACTACCTCAGTGGAAGATGGGGATCTCAAGCTTATGAAAAAAAACCCTGACTTTCTTGAATATAGCTTTGATGGGAGTGCTCCCCGCACCGTGCTAACTGCAGCGTTTTACAAGCTACGAGACTAAGGCACATCGGTACCGGCTGATTTGGGGCTAAGAACACAACGAGCGCCGCGAGCACAGCAACGCAACGAGTAACGAGTAACGAGCAACAACAGCGAGCTCGTTAATGGTTCCGGCTTCGTTTTGCAACAGCTGCGGTCTAATGGCTCTAATGGCTCTCTCCAGGTAAAGTTCCTGGATTCCGTGGCAGCGGGCTTTACGAGTAAACCTCGGAGCTTGGCCCGAGACTGGTTATCACTTTTGCGGGCTCTCAGGGGGGAGCCGAACAGCGCCAGAGGAGCAGCCAGAAGACCAAGACTCAGACGGGAGCCCTAATCAGGGGGTTCCTTCTTCAATTGATATAGCGTTCTACATACGGAGGAGAAAGTTCCCACCGACTACGGCTTACACAGAGAGAGCTTCCAGAGGCATGAGAGGTGAGGCGCTTGTCGCTACAGGGGTTTTTTTTCCACTATAACAGCCCTGCACCTTGGCTATAATCGGATTGGGCAGGCTCACGCTGAGCTTCGAACCACTGATCTCTGAATTGATGCTCCTCATTTATAAGGCACTCCAGCGTTTGTTGGGGTCAGTCCGTCTCGCTCTCCCCACGGTGCTCAGGCTTACGGACACTTGCCTTCTTCATAGCTCTAGACTCTTGTTGCCTAACTTTTCGGCGCTCTTTTCTCATTATTTGGGGGGGGAGCACGCGGACAAGCATACTTACTGCTCCTTCATGGCCCCTAAGCTGATAGCGCGAGGCGCCCGCACTGGGCGAAATATATCCCACCAGGCTGGTCGAGCTTCGGTCCCTACTCTACGAGCGAGCCATAACTCCTCTGCAGATGGGCTAGGGGGTGGAACTGACATGGGCAGCGGCTCTGATCGACCCCTAACGGATGCATTTAAAACATCTAAAATATCTAATTCATCTAATATGATTAAGCCCGTGATCCGCCCTCCCCTTTTGGCCGCTCCCACTATCTCTCCTAGTGGTGAAGGGGGACCAGGGGGACCAGGACTACCTCTTCTCTGTAACAACGGCTCTCTGGGGGAAAACATGGATTTAGGGCATTTCTCTGCTTCCGGGGGTACACCTTCTCCCGGCCCGTCGCCTGCCTCACCAGCGTGCCTGACTGGTGCGTCGCCAGATGTTGAGCCTTCTTCTCTCCAAGCTAAGATAATCAGTGAGGCTATGATTCCTGGAAATGCCGAAGAGGATGTAAATACAGCTCTCCACTCTTCAACTACCCTGGTAGTGCTACCTTCGATTCACGAACTTCCGGAGCTCCCCTGCTCATTCCAGCTGTCCTGGGTGGAGGGCTGGGCGGACAAGGAGAGACTGCCCATGATACGGGAAATTCAGACTTCAGTCATGATAATGATGCAGAGTCCGATGAAGAATCCGAATTGTCTCTCATTTCTCCGGCCAATGCTATAAGAAAATCCTCACGGAAAAAGGGGAGGTTCAAGGTCAAAAACAAGCTAAAAGCAGGCAAGCCCTCAGCTACTCGGAAAGCTGCCACTACTTCTTTACCCTTACAAGTTAAGCCCATAGCTGAAAATAGTCCTCTTCGTAAATGGATACAAGCCAATGGAAATGTTAGGAAGATGGCTTTACGCTTGTCCGGTGCTAACTCCTTGCTGGGAGACCAAACAAAGGAAACGCCTCTGGTTCAACCTCTAGTGCCAACGGACATATCAGCACTCTCCTCTCCTACTCCTGCTCCTGTTCCTGCCCCTGCACTCATCAATCCTTGTATACCTGTCTCTAGTTCTTTAAACGACTCAAGTAGCCTGACTACTATAGATACTCAGGAGAAAAGATTAACATCTAATACTACAACTCCCAAGCAAACTATTCTGCCTCTTACTGTTCCAGAGCTTCCTCCTTCTGATCATATAAACCTCTCGCTCTCTTCTGATCTTGACTCTGATAGATCAGGAAAACATAGCTCTTCCCTCAATATCATTTTGCAGACTCTCTCTGATCAACATAAGGAAACACAATTACAGTTTCTCCAACTCAGAGAGGATAATGTTAAGATACAGCATTCCATTCAGGACTTAAATAAAAAGGTGGGAGGGGTTGTTCAGGACATAGAATCTCTACAGCAAAGGGTCTCAAATGTGGAGGAGACAACTGCCTGTAATCAGAGTGTGGTTAATCAATATCAGGAACAGATTGGCAAGCTACAAGACAAAGTTGAAGATATGGAAAATAGACAAAGACGCCCCAACCTAAGACTTTTTGGTATACCCGAAGGATCGGAAGGGGCTGACCCTAGGGCATATATGGTATCACTCTTTCAGAAAGCTTTCCCGGACCTCTCAGATTGGGATTGGGACTCTCAGCTTCAGAGAGTTCATAGACTCCCCTCTTTTACAGTTTATAAGGCGAATAGATTTCCTCGTCCCTTTCCGATATATTTTGGGAATTTCCTCCTCAGGCAGGCTGTTTCAATCAAAGCTAGGCCCAACTCGCCTGTCACGATTGATTCTATTACCTTCTTCGTAAGATCAGATCTTAGCAAAACTACCATGGATAGACGCTGGAGGCTACGCCAGTTCATTGATCCATTTAAGGCTCTGGGTGGCTAGGCCTTCTTGCAGGAGCCTGCTCGCCTAAAAGTCATCCACGGTGGGCGGACATATGCATTTACAGACGAAAAAGAGGCAGAACAGGTTCTAACGAAACTAACACCTTAATACCTAAGAGCTGAGAATTATACTACAATCTTTCAATATATAATCAGGGGGTAAATTTAAAAATAAAAAAAAAAGGGGGATAGGAGCACTTGCACATTTATACACTCACACAACTATAGTATACTAATTGTAATTAAACTGTTTCAAAAGTAAGATCCAATATTTGTTCAGTAGGTTGACTTCCTCTGCTGCTTCTCTCTTGCGCTGCCCAGCCACCGGCAGCTGGGTATAAGAGGTTTTCCTCCTCTTTGGGATAGGGGTTCTCACTTGAACCTCCGAGGGTGGTTCTTTTGGGGTGGATAAAAATGTTAAAATGATCAGGCTGGAGGGGAAGGTTATTTGTTATTATAATTTGTTTTTGTTGTTGCAATGCAGTATGAAAAATCAAAATCAAAAACAGGCAAAGCGTTTTAACAGATTGAAATGACACACAGAATCAGATGTTTGGTTTGGAATGTATCGGGACTCAATGGCAGGAATAAGAGACGGCTTGTCTCCGAGGAGCTTAATTTGTATAAACCACAGATCGCCTTGCTCACTGAAACACATATCATCTATTCTGACCGCAAGCTTTTGGGGCAGTTAGGATACGACGTGCTTGTATGTTCAGAATGCAGTATACCAACTAGAGGTGTCGCTATTTTGGCACAGAAAAGATTAAATATAGAATTGACTAAAACTAAGGTTGATAAAGCTGGCCGTTGGGCTACGGCTCAAGTGCTCTGGGATGACAATATTTTTACTTTTTGTGTATTTTATGGGCCGAATATTGATGACCCGTCTATTATAGACAGGTTAAATATTGAACTATTGGACAGCAGTGGGGAACTTATTATAATGGGGGACTTCAACCTTATTATGGATTATAATATTGATACTACTTGACAACGAGCATTTCAGAGGATGCGTCGCTCACGAGCTGCACTTATCGAACTTGGACGTATCCATAACTTAAAAGATGTCTGGCGAACAATATATCCCTCTACTGCCGGCTTTACATACTACTCTGCCCCCCACCAACTTTGCTCAAGAATTGACATGGTTTGGGCATCAGATAATATTATAAAGAATAGCTTTATCGAGTTGTGCCCAAGAGTCGCCTCGGATCACAATCCAATTGTGATATCATTTAGCCTGCCACGGACCAACCGGAAACTTAGGGCATTTACATTTCCCAGACATCTACTATCTAATACTGATTATATAACCCAACTCAAAGCACACTTACGTGAATTTATTGCTATAAATATTAATTCTGCTTCTCTAAGTATAGTTTGGGATACGGTCAAAGCCAGCATCCGTGGGTTCACACAACAGTTTGTTTTCAATCAAAACTCCTTATACAGACGTGGCTGGGCGGTTTTGAGTAACACCATAACTATGCTTGAAAAACAGCTGTCACAGGCTCTGATACAGGATGTGCCAAACGTATCTGACATATGTCAAAAGCTAGCTTCATCTAAGCTCAATATTAAAACTAGACTTATGGAGAAAAATCTAAATAGTTTACAAAAATTCCATATATCTCAATACGAGAATGGGGATAAGGTTGGCAAAATTTTAGCATACCAAATTGCCGATGAAAAATCTAAAACCTTTATTAAAGAAATTAAGGGCCCAAACAATTTGGTCTACACTCAACCTGAACAGATTCTCCAGCAATTCGTTGCATTTTATAGTACATTATATACTCCAGAGGAGCAACCTGAGCTGAATAAGATACAAGAATACTTAGACACTTACATAATTAAAGGTAAACAGATTGAAAACATGGATTTGCTCTCTGAAAATATTACTGAGCAAGAGATCAGAAAAGCAATTGCTTCACTACCCTTAGGAAAAGCTGCTGGAGAGGATACAATCCCATTAGATATCTACCAAAAATGCTCGGAGGAAATTCTGCCATTACTTACTGATGTGATTAGTAATGTTGGGATAACTGGGGAGGCTCCTAAATCCTGGAATACAACCAGGATGGTCTTTTTTCTAAAAAAGGGTAAACCGGCGGATCAATGTGGGTCCTACCGACCCATTTCACTCATCAATACAGATGCTAAAATTTTTGCCAAGGTACTTGCTTCCCGACTAGCTCCACTTATTCCTCATCTGGTGTCCCCTCACCAACATGGTTTTGTTATGGGAAGAGATACTACTGCTCATATTAATATGGCCATTACCGCATTCGATGTTGCCAGGCTTGGACCCACCCCACTCGGTATGATTCTCTTGGACGCTGAAAAAGCCTTCGACCGAGTGGGGTGGGAATTTCTCTGGTCAACAATGATCACTATGGGATTCCATGGTCGATTTCTTAAATGGCTTCAGGCTTTATATGACCGCCCTTCAGCTACGCTCTGCTATGATGGGCTAACCTCGTCCAGCTTTTTAATTTCTCGCGGTACTCGGCAAGGGTGTCCATTATCACCCTTGCTCTTTGCGCTATCGCTCGAACCTTTTCTCGTGGCACTTCAAGCAAATCCTAATATTACTCCTTTCATACAAGGTCAGAAACAACTAAAAATAACGGCGTATGCCGATGATATTGCGGTCTATTCAACCAATATACCGTCAGCTATACTGGGAATTACCGAGGAGGCTAACAAATTCGGGTTAGTCTCCGGCTATAAACTCAACTCACATAAAACACAAGTTATTCTAAACTTTAAACCATCGACTCAAATAGTAGGGACTTGCAAAACAGCCACTTACCTTGGTATTAAAATCTCTTCAGATACTAATGAGATAATTAAACTTAATTATGAGACTCTTCTTAAAGAAACCGCTACAACTCTAAAAAAATGGCACAAGGTCCCCTTAAGCATGGTTGGTAGGATCAACTTAATCAAAATGAACATACTACCTAAATTTTTATATTTATTCAGGTCCATACCTCTTCTTGTCAGTAACGCATACTCTAAACGGCTCGATGGGATCTTTAGCAGTTACATCTGGGGATACAAGAAGGCTCGCAGGTCAATTAATCTTCTTAAACTACCTCTTAATCAAGGTGGCTTGACCTTCCCCGACTTTAGAGTATATTATTTCTCTGCTTTCTTGAGCCGTCTCCGTGGCCTGTTTATCCGCAACATACAAACGCTATATTGTTATCAATTCGCCCTAGGCGAGGACTCCAATATGTTTCTAGCCAAAACTACTGACCCAAACTATTTTAAACGGGTAAAATTTAAGACGATTAGAGACACTGTTAAAATTTGGCAACTTATTTTAGCCAAATGCAATACGTCTTTGTTCCATCCTCAATTGCCTCTATGGGCTAACCCCGGTCTTCCGGACATATTTCATGATGGTATATTTCACAAGTGGAAAGTTGCCGGAATTGAAACACTCGGAGATCTCTATGGTAATGATGGATTATTGGCCTTTGAGACACTAAGAGTAATCTTCAAATTACCTTCAGCTGCACAGTTTAAATATATTCAGATACATGATTACTTAAAACGCAAAATAAAGCTACTTAAAATCGAAGATTCAGATATATGGAATTGCTTCTATACTGCTAAGGTTAGATCACTCATTAGTTTAGGCTATAAAGTATTTACTTCGTTCAAATCGGACGACTGTGGGAATATTGCGGACAAATGGAGCTCCCGTCTGGGTTTGAATATCTCAGCTTACCAGATATCATCTTCACTAATTAGTTTTAATCGCTCGGTCCAGTCTTCCAGCTTACGTTTACAACAGTATAAAACGATATTTCAGTTATATTATACTCCGGAAAAAATCTCAAAATGGTCTAGTAATAGTTCTAGTAGCGAACGGACAAGGTGCCCCAAATGCGACCTGTTAGCTGCTAATCTCGAACACATGATGTTCACGTGTCCCCGACTTACTGAATTTTGGTCTAAAGTTAGCCAGGGTATCACGCACATTTTGACACAACCAATTATAATAAGCTTGGCTAATGTTTTGCTTGGCATTCCCCTGCTGAATCATCCATCTCTAGCCTCACAAACTGATCTTATTAATATTTTGATTGGTTGTGCCAGACTTACTATCGCTAGGACTTGGATCTCTTGCAACCCTCCACACGTGATGGAGTGGTGGCTTCTTGTCAAAGAAATCCACACCATGGAAACTTCTCTAGCTAAGATCAGAGGTCACAAATTTCTTCAAAAAACTAATAGAATCTGGGGCGCCTCAACTCTAAGTAAAGATTGATGTACACATAAAACCCCTTTTTTTTTTTTTTTCTTTCTTTTTTTCTCTCTCTCTCTCTCTTTGTTTTCTGTCACTGAGTTGATTTGGATAAAGCTGATACGATTGCTGATCTGTATGTACATGCCCTTTTTTGAATTGCCTGTTTGATTTGATCAATTTGTTTAATTGCCTGTAACTCTAATTATTATATGCTGTCCCGTTCTCCTGTCCTGATCTCAATAAAAATTAAAAAAAAAAAAAAAAAAAAAAGAACATATCTTCTGGTGCAACTAATGGTCAGGGGAAATGTGTGTAATCACAAAATGGGACATGTGCAAATTGCAATCTAAAAATAATCAAATAAAAACATTTTTTAGTCAATAGAAAAATAAGAAGATGAAGAGCAAAACCAAGGAGAACACTAAATATCCTTCTATGTCTTGCTCTATCAATTCATCTATCATGTTTCGCGATTAGGAAGGGCCTTCTTCCCTTCCACCCAGGCACTCTACAAATACCGGGAGAACGCGTAGGCTTCCCAGTAGTGCCTCACTCCCAGAAGTTTACATGCAGCTAACAGCCATTTTTTCGCGCATTGCTATATGAATGGCAAAAAAGACATGACATGGGTCTCTGATTCCTCTACATTGGGCCAGTTTGGGCAAGAATAGGAGTGAGGGGATGCGCTAGCCCATTTTGAAGTGTGTGTTCTCAAAAGGAGTAGCCCACATCTACTGGTGAGAAGAGTAAATTGTACTCCTACTGAGTCCAACACTTCCCCTACTGTTGCACAGACTAGAATGGGAATAGTAATGTGTACCCATCCACATTCCGACACTTTCCCTTCTGTTTCACTTACTGGAGTGCGAACAGTACATTTTTCCCCTCCAGAATCCAATGCTTTTCCGACTGTTGTACTGACTGGAGTGGGAATAGTAAATTTTACCCCTCCTGATGTCGGGATTTCTTGTTCCAGACCAGCAAAACCAGTATCCACGGGAGCGAAGAGATTGTCTAAACACTCCCGTAGGGTATATCTACCCTCAGACGCAAAGCTCACAGAGGGTAGAATGATATTCTCAGGAAGTGGAGAGACCAAAAAGAACCAGCAGGAAGTCAGGCAGTAAGAAGGACCACAGACAGGGTAAACCAGTAGGAAATAAACAGAAGAAAAATAAGTCTCAGGAAAATTAAGGAAACAGATAGTTATTGACTTAGGACATGTGAGGGTATTAAGGCATATGCTTTCCCAAACTCACCAAAGTACTGTCAGCAGAGGATATTTAAGCAGGTCTCTCAAGATCATAGGGGCCAACGAGGAGGTGAGAATGCGTCTTTTCTTGGATGCTTGTGCTCCTCAAAAAGGCTATCCAGAGATTTAAGGTAGTATAAGCCCTCCTCATATATTTTAGAAGTCCTTGGAGGAAAGAGGAATGTCAACCAGAGAATTCGGTAAATGAATATGGAGATCTCCCAGCAGGTAAACTGTGGTCCTCAATATGACTGGTCAAAGGAAATAAAATAAAAAGATAAAAAGGAAGGAATGTCCTTATTTAATTAGCAGCTCGTCACACGCTGCTTTCCAAATGTAACAGTGGGTAGCTGTTACAGCTGTAGTGAAAGTACTTGCTATAGTGCTCGTAGGCGCGTAGCGGGAGTTCGTTCCAAACAACAACGATTAGCGCGACTCCGCGCTTCCAGAACTGCCAAGCGCTAATTAGCGCAACCAAAGTAAGAAGAGCTTTGAAGTTAATGAGCGAGTTCTCGCTCCGTAATAGTGAGCGTGTCTTGGCGCACTTCTTGGATGTCCGCACGGTAATGCGCATCCAGCCCAAACAAAACGAAAACAATTTTCAGCGCTACTTCGCGCTCTTTCTCGGACATCCGTAGGGAGGTGAATAGGGAGAAGGGAGGCAGGCTGCAGCACGTCCTCGCACTGCTGAGAGGAAGAAGGGGAGAGGGGAGTCAGGCCGCAGCGCGTCCTTGCACTGCTGAGAGGAAGAGGGATTTACCAGTTGGTGGGACAGGCGGCAACTGCGGGAAAAGCTCCTCTAGAGAGAGAGGGAAAGTCGGATATCACCGGTCCAGGCAGGGGACTTCAAAATCCAGGCTCGAACAGGCAGCAACAAGGGGCGTGGTTCTACTAATAAAGAAAGCCAAGCATCTGATAACAGGCGTTGGCTGACTTTATACCATGAGAAGTCAGCTGACATGTGTTCAGGGCAGTATGGGAAAGCATACAGGGTGATAACCCTCACAATGCATTGTGGGAGAGGTAGTTCTTTGAGTGTTAGTAGCAGACAGGGACAAGATACAGGAAGCCTGGCGGTTGACACCTGAGTCCCACACTTTCCCTCCTGTTGGAAAGAGTGGGGTGGGAATAGTACATTTTACCCCTCCTGAGTCCAAAACTTTCTCTACTGTAGCACCGACTAGAGAGGGAATAGTATGTGTATTATTTCAACAATTGTATAGTTTTGTTTAGATTGTTTAAATGTATATTATTGTGTTGATGGGTATTTAAAATTATATTTGTTTTAATTAGTATTGTTTGTTATATGTAATCTATTTTTAATAAAATGTAATTTTTTTATATTGTTTACTTATAATATGTAATTAAATTGGTATGTTTTCAAAAAATAGTTTCTAGTTTATTTGTTATGGTTTCTAATTTATTGTGTGTGTGTGTATATCTATCTATCTATCTATCTATCTATCTATCTATCTATCTATCTATCTATCTATCTATCTATCTATCTATCTATCTATCTATCTATCTATCTATCTATCTATCTATCTATCTATCTATCTATCTATATATATATAGAGAGAGAGAGTAAGAGAGAGGGAGAGAGAGAGATAGATCGATATAGAGATATTTATTTGTAATATGCTCAAAAAATAATTAGTAAATTATAATATATATTAAAATAATTATTATAATAAAAGTTTAAAATTATGAGTGTTTAAATAAATATACACACCTACATATATATGTGATTTTTAACATTTATATTTATTTGAACATTATTTAAATATGTTTATTTTACATTACACTACTGTTAGTGTTTAATATATTTAATATTTACAATATCTAAATGTATGTATATTAAAAGTTGTAGTTTTTTAAATATGATGTTTGTGTACAAAATATTATTTTTTCAATATTTTTGTCATTTCTATTAGAAGTACAAGACAGCAATATTTTTGCGTTTGATATTGTTGACTTGCGATTTATATTCCATGATATTTGTGGATTGGATATTATGTCAGTGTACCAGATACGAGAGGTAGAGACCTCTGCATGTAGGTTTGTGATTCACATTTTGTTATGTGTGAGTATTACTATTGCAGTACAACTAAACGTGCTGCAAAATACAGTTTGCGAATAGTACCTAAAGTATACTACAAGTGGACTACTCCTCTGGGGCATTGAAGCTGATATCAGCAAGGAAGAATCGTTCAGCGATAAACAAGGCCGGTAGAGTTGTCCTGACCCGTGTGAACTGGAAGGAGCACCTGGAGCATCTTCAACTGCAGTACGGATGAAGGCATCATAGTATAACAGAGGAAGACATCAAAAGGCATGGAAGGAAAGGAGGGGCCTACTATTTGCCTGCTTAAAATGCTCCTCTTTGCCAAAGATAGGAAAACTCCATTTCAAAGCGAGCAAAGGAGGTGTCATAACAGCAAATGTAAAGCTCTTGCAAGATGCTATGAGCTGTATGATCCACTAGCTTCAGGTTGGAGATCCTGAGGTGTCTGCGTGATCTACAGCTCTCATCACGCAGCACAGATCTCCTTGGATGCCGCAGCACTCCACGCTGAGTGGGCCCCAAAAGAGGAGTTGTGGATTATTGGTGAAGCCATTACCACTTGAACCAAGGGAGCCAGGGTCTGGCAAGGGTTATGAAGCCTTCCGAGATGAGGAGCTGAGCAGAGAAAAGGAGCCAAAATGGGGAGGTCCTACAGAGATGATCGTTTGGACAAGCAAGTGGACAAGCAAGAATACCCTCCAAAGAGAGGAAGGAAAATGTGATTTCTAGAACAAATACCACCAGCCTGTCTTGGTTTAAGAATAGGTGCAAAACCTGATCTCATTGAGGGTAGAGTAGAAATCGTGACATCCAAAACACTCCTACAAGAGATAGGACAAATGAGAAAGAGAAGCTGATACAAAGTTCACAACCAGAGAGATGTTCCAAGACAAGTAATGAGACAGAGGAATCTTAGGTGTGAGTTTGCAAAATATTTGTAACCTGCTTTTGCACAATTGCATGAAATTTCAGGAAAACCATGTGAAATTGCGCATTATAACAAGATATGCGAATCAGTCATTTAGCGCTACATTTTAGCAGTGAACAACACTTAATTACGCAACATGGTGTAATGGAATGAGCTCAGAAATTTTGCATAGTAAGTGTAATGCGAAATTCCCAAAATTATGCAAATTGGGCTAGTCTTAATGTCAATACCCTTCATGTGACAACAAAATATAAAATCACGACTAATGGAAAGAAAGTTGCAGAGAGGCAGATGCATGCCAGCCACCAAGCCGTAAATGTGAATCATTCGGTGAACAACCTTTACAACGAAACTATTACAACGCACTACACTTACAATGAAATTTTTACAACGCAACATCCACTACAACGCATTCCATTACATCGCATGACACTACAACGCATGTTTAAAAACTACCTTTACAATGCATACCATTACAACGCAATCCAACACTTACCCTACTGTTGCACCCCCTGGAGTTAGAATAGTAATTTTTACCCCTATACTATCCAATACTTACCTTAAATGCAATTTAATATTATGCGTTGTAATGGTATGCGTTGTAAAGGTAGTATGCGATGTAATGGAATGCGTTGTAAAGGTAGTTTTTAAAAATGCGTTGTAGTGTCATGCTATGTAATGGAATGCGTTGTAGTGGATGTTGCGTTGTAAAAAATGCGTTGTAAGTGCATGCGTTGTAAAAGTGTGCGTTGTAACGACATACATCCGAATCATTCATAGGGGAGGTCTCTTTCTAACAGTTTCATTAGAAAGTTTGCTATAGAGCTGTGAAAAGAGTATCCAAAACTTGCCTCGCGTACAACATTGCATACAGTGCTCCTACAGCTTAATGATGCCATAACCCATCCGAGGCCAGAGTCACATAAGACTACATCTAAGGAGCAGCAAATCATCTCTTCTTTGTCATGAGAAGCATGTCCCAATCTAAAGAAAAACAAACACCTAAAGATCCATCTTCATAGTCCATTTAAATTTCTAACCGAAGAAATTAAAAACAGGAGAAATAATCAGCTTTATCCAAGCGAAGAACTTTGTTCGTATTAAGGGCCTCATTACACTTTCCGTCTGACAGTTGGAATTTCCTAGACTGCATCAGAACCATTCCGACCGACTTGGGCGGTTTACAATCCGCTTGACCGATTACGATGTTTGCGGTCGGAGAGTAAACCGCTCAGTTATTCCAAATCTGTTCCGACTGGCTCTGGGAGTATTCGTGTCTATAGGAACCGTATCATGCACTTCTACGAACAGCGGGCCCGATTCACAGAACTAACTTAAGACAAAATCCTAAACTTACTACCATTTTGGTATTCGCAGAAGGCACTTACTCATTTTGGTATTCACAGAAGGCACTTACTCATCAATGAGTAAGTGCCTTCTGTGAATACCAAAATGAGTAAGTTACTCAAAATGAGTAGTTACTCAAAATGATTAAGTTACTCATTTTGGTATTAACAGAAGGCACTTACTCATCAATGAGTAAGTGCCTTCTGTGAATACCAAAATGTGTAAGTGCCTTTTGTAAATACCAAAATGAGAAAGTGCCTTCTGTGAATACCAAAATGGTAGTAAGTTTAGGATTTTGTCTTAAGTTAGTTCTGTGAATCAGGCCCAGCGTTTCCGACCGACCAATTACAATGTCAATTCCTAACAGCCTTTCTAAGTCACCTGTCAGACATGAAAAGGCTGTCAGAAAGTGACTTTGGAGGCCCCCTTGCAGGTCCCCCTTCATCCTAAGGCATCCGGTTGGGGGCTGAGGGGGTACCTAAAGGACCCCCCTGTAAAACTTTGCTCATTGTGGCAGGCACAATGGGGTGCCCGCGACAGGGTGCAGGGTTTTATACACACACACTATTTCCCCATAGGAGCCTGTGTTGTCAGGCAGAACATGGGCTCCCATAGGGAACAATGGGACTCTGACCGAACAGTGTTTGGTCACATTGTAATCAGGCGGGCGGGACCGCCAACAGTGAGTCAGTCGATTCATAATTCCGAGATGGTGTCGGGCAGAAATTTTCCGGCTGACATCGTAATGAGGCCCTTAGTCTTCTTCAGCAGAGGCAACCATTTCCCATCTGACTACAGGAAAAAATAAGAGCATCATATTTCAGGGACTGGAAGGGGGAGATAATCTTCATCTCCATGTCTTTAATAGAGTCCAAACCTCTTGACGTGTTAACGGGGGACATTTCACATTCTATTTAATGACCAGAGGCTCCGTATGACAAATTTGAAGCTTTGTCAAAAAATTTAAAATAAAGCAAACAAAACTAAAGCACACAAAGGCCATAATTTCGATGTCAGGCTGAATCAATTCTGCCAGACACCGCATCGGTCATTGGACCAACCGACACCCGGTCGGTGGTCCCGAACATTGTTCAATCACATTCCTACATTTTACTATGTGAGCATGCATTACAGCTGTAATGCATGCTCCCATAGGAAAATGGGAGGTGCGGTTCATCCCTTCACCCTGTAGCAGGCCCTTCAAAGAGCCTGCCAGAAGGTGAAGGGATCAACAGGGGGCCACTATAGGTGCCCCTGCGACCTCCAATCATAGCCTGTGCACCAAAGGGGGCCCTGCTGGGCTCCCCCAAATACGCTTTCCAACATGGTTTCCATGTTGGACTGACCGGCATGGAAACCATGTTGGAAACCGTCATTGTAATCTCAAGGGCGGGAAAGCCCACCCTTGAGTTTACTTGCCACATTCTGACTAGCATACCAGCCCCCCGAGCCCATCGGAAGCCAGCCAGAATGACCGGTCAGATTCCTTTCCGACCGCCTCAATCAAAATGAGGCAGTCAGAAAGGAATCCGACCTGCAAATTACGAAGTGGCTCAGATGGCTCCAACCGTCATTCGTAGCCTTCCGAGCCGCATCGTAATGTGCCCTGTAATGTGTAGTCCGTTAGTTTACATGAGTAGTCGTTACAAAGTCATTTCATAAGTTCCAGCAGGTTATTTGAAAGTTGTACCAAACATTTGCATGGATCTTGATTGGTAATTTGTATACAACAACGGGCACGCTACACGTGTTTCATCAAAATGTGGCTTTTTTAAAGCGTCATGTTGTCTAAAAAATACACAGAGCATATGAATATGCTGTAGTAGAACTTATGTACTCAGATTAAACATTATCCCAAAACATTTATGAATTAAGAACTAGAAAGTGGCTTTCCCAATAATAAAGTATCTGCAAAATGTGGTATTGCATTTAAGTGTGACACAGTATGATTTGTAACCAACAAAAAGTTCATTAACTTCAGACATTAACATTTGAGATAGAGGGAGTGATAAGCCTGACCTGAGTTCTGGTGTCTGTCAGAGCATTGGTAAACACAGTCAACCATAGATACCAAAGTGTTTTGTATTAGAGGAAATATGTTGGCTTGGATTGTAATAGAAAGTCCAGAGGAAAGATAAGCCTTGGATGCAAAATCTCCTCTTGTTGAGTAAGCTCCAAAAAGGGAAATATCAATACCTGCTTCAGCCATGATCCATCTGACGCATCTAGTACGAGTCAAGAGAGAGACTGGAGCATCAGGTTTTTAAAAGAGATCAAAAGTGAACCTGACAGAGGAAGAAAAGCAGAATCTGAGGTTCGTAAGAATGAAGGAAAGTATCTGTGCATAATTTCTTCCATAGAATCAGGGAAAGCAGGATAAAAAGCAGAAGTAGACAATATCATTGAACTCCTAGTAACATAACCCTTTGTGGAGAAAAACATGTTTTATTGACATCAAGAGCTTTAACATCAGAAACCCTCTTGAATGATATAAGGCAAAGTAACAGTCAATTTAGCTGATTACTGTTTCAAAGAAAGGTATTCATTGTCAGGACATGACAAGATTAAATCTAATACCAAACAATGTATTACCTCATCTGGGGGCATATGTATCAAAAACCGTATTTCCGATTCTCAAATAGTAATTTTTTGAGAATCGCTATTTGAGAATTGCAAAACGGGATGTATTTAAAAATTCGCACATATTTTGCGAATTCTTAATATTCCTTAATTGCGATTAGCAAATTGCGAAATCGCAATTAAGGAATACCTTCCCATTCATTCCTATGGGCCAGGAGGCCCATAGGAATTAATGGGAAGTCATTCTCCAATTGTGATTCGCAATTTGCTAATCGCAAATTGAGAATAATTTCAAAGGTGCAAGGGTGTCATGATGACACCCTGATGCACCCCTGAAATGAGCATGTGTGCGCATATGGCGCACATACATGCCATAAGGGCATGTATGTGCGCCACATGGCACTTTGAAAAATGCCAAAAAGTGCATTTTTCAAAGAAATCGCAAATTACCACCAACTTGAAGTTGGTTGTAATTCGCGATTTCTTAAGGTGAAATCGCACAACTTGGGTGCTTGTTACATAGCATTTAAGGAATCGCAATTTGTGATTCCTTAAATGCTGACGCAAAATTAAGAATTCGCAAAATTAGTGATTCCTTAATCATGCGATGCGAAAATGGCTCATACATCGCGTTTTGCGATTTTGTATTTGCAAACGCTGTTTTTTAGCGATTCGCAGCGTTTGCGAATACAAAATCGTTTGATACATATGCCCCCTGGAGAGGAAGAAATGGTATTAATCTGTTGTGCAACAGACGAGCCCCCTCAGACTGACCAGACCTATACATAACAGGATCTAGTGGAAGGGGCCAAGAAATCATTGATCACTGACAATGCATCTTTGAAAGTCCTTCGTCATGGCAAGGACTGACTGAAATCTTCAAAACTAATGCGTTGTAGATCTTCCGGAAAGACTTGAACCATGAGGGCAGCCCAGAAGGTCTTGGAGAAGAAGAGCAAATGCTGGTATCACTTTTGGACAATCTACGGAGTGCTCTAGAAGTTCAAGTACCACACTTGGGCTGGCCAAAATGCGGTCACTAAAATAAGGGGTGGCAAATCCCTTCTAGCACGTATCAGAGTCTTGAGTATCATTGCAAATGGGAATAAACTATAACCCCCAAAAATGTTCCTACTGTTTTAAGAATGTATTCACTGCTTCCACTTAGGGACACAGTCTCCAACTAAAAAAATAGAATAGTTTCCAATGCTAGTAAGAGGAAAAAATGGAAGGGGACCTCACAGCTGTTGAATTTGCATGGTAAACCAGGTATGCAGAGAAGAGTAGCTTCTATCCTGAAGGAACTTGCAAACCTAATCTGCCACCAAGTTCGAAAGTTGAGGAAGATCTTCCTACTAAAGCATGATCTCTTTGTCTAGATAATAATGCCAGAATTCTTGGACCAATGCTGCAGCTAGATCCTTCGACCTTGTTCCTCCCCAGCTTTTTGTGGCAAATGCAACAATGTACCTTTTGTCTGTAAAAATGGTTCTTTCAGTGAAATTGTAGAAACTGCCTGTGGGAATGCTGTATTCACAGTGCATCTTTCAAATTCCTCTTTCCCAGCCAATCCAACTTCTGTAAGGAGTCTCTAAGCAATTTACTCCTTCTATCATGAACAGTATTTACTTTACAAAATTGTTCAACAGTTTTAGGTTTATGATAACTCTTGTCAAACTTTCAAACAAAGAAGAGATTGCTGAATAGGCATTTGAACGTAAAGGAATCTTCTTTAATGCTCTTATCTGCAGCGAGTTGTTAACTTCTTGTGTTCTCAACTTGGGGTCTGATTTAGATTTTGGAAGATCTGGTCCCATTGTCACTTTTCTGTCGGTTTTTCTGCCCACCTACTCGGCAGTCCGCCTGCTCAATTTGGGTGCTGGCGGTCATTGGGCGATAGTCCGTCCGAGTGCTGCCGTCTCAGGTGGAATTTTGCTCCTGTGTTGACAACGCCATAGGCAAAATCAGCTGTCGGAGGGAGCGCAGCCAATATTTCTGCTGGGCCAGTCACGATGTGCCTTTCGGCTGGCGTAACTATGGCAGTTAAACCTTCACACCTGAGTTGGCGGTGCTGAAAGGATATAAGGTAGTAACTTACCTTTTTTTTCTTTTCCCGCCTTCCTTTCCAACATGAACCCGATTGTCCAAGTCCTTCCTTTTCCGCTGCTACTTGATCACGAAGCACATCAACCTCGTCATCGCTGGAATCGAAGGTTAGCTTTTTTTTTACTTCCCAGCATTTTGTAGCAAATGCAACAATTTACGCTGTCTGCAAAAGAAATGGTGAGCAGTTCAAAGTAATTTATACGCTAATATTGTTCTTTATACCGTATACTCTGCAACTGTATCTTCATATTAAGCCGTCATGTTCTGCTGGCGTCGGACTCTGACATGATATCTGGGGCCAGGACAAAAAAAGATCCTTTATTCCAGAGTTTAATCTGAGAAAGCCACGTTGCCTCTAGAGAAATGGGAATTCATGCTGTGTAAAGGAGACCTTGTGGAGATTGATTGCCTTTAGACCATGAAGAGCCTAATAATGTAGTGGAGCTGAAAATATCACTTGAATGAATGTGGACAGAAGACCTTCAATCCAGGATAACTTCCTTAGAGAAAACACGTATATTGCTTGACAGAATCTATTATGAACCCTAGAAATGTAATTGTCTTAGAAGGAAATGGGATGGATTTCTTCTAATTTATGACAAAGTCTAACTGCTGTAAGAGGGAAACAGCACATGGTATGTGAGTGGTTAAAAAATGTGTTCATAATGGGCCATTATCAACATGTTGCCCAGCTAAATTAGAATATTTACCCCCTGACATCCCAGGCGCCCTGTTATAGCTTTCAAGAGTTTTGCTGAACACCAGGAGGCTGACGAGAGTCCGAAGGGAAGAAAGTAAAAATGGTTCATTCAGTGAAATTGTAGAAACTGCCTATGCAAATGGTGTATTGAAAATGGGAGTTAATCATCATTCAGATTCCACTTCGCCAGCCAATCCAACTTCTGCAAGGAGTCTCCAAGCAATTTACTCCTTCCATCATGAACAGTCTGTACATCACAAAATTGTACAACAGTTTTAAGCTTATCATAGGACGATAACTCTTGTCAGACTTTAAATCAAAAAAGAGATTGCTTAGAAGGGCTTTTGAACTTTAAGGAATCTTCTCTAATGCTCTCATCTGCAGCAAGTTGTTAAGTTCTTGTGTTCTCAATTTAAGGGCTGGTTTAGATCTTGGCAGATCTGGTCCAGCCGTCGCTTTTCTGGCGGTTTGTTCACCCGCTTACTAGACAGCCCGCCCGCGCAATTTAGAGCTTGGCTGGTCTATGGATGATAGTCCGCCCGAGTGCCAATGTCTCTGTCAGAATTTTCCTCCCTCGTTGACAGCGCCATAGGCAAAAGCGGCTATTGGAGGGAGTCTAGCTAATATTTCTGCTAGGCCTATCACAATGTGCCTTCGCCAAGAGAAACTGTGGTGTGTTAACCTCCACAACTGAGATGGTGGTGTTGAAAGGTTATAATAAAGAAACTTAAATTTTTTTCTTTTTCCACTTCCTTTTCCGAAATGACATTTTGGTTTAGTGACACATTCCAAAGTATGATTTAGCAGTTTCCACTCCACCAGGGATTCCTGTCAAGCCTTCATGATGCAGGTTCTGCCAAGCCTTATCCTCCCAGGGATATAGTTGTAATGGGGGGCTGGGAGAACCAGCACTAGACCTCTGGGCCTCCAGGTGATGCTTGGAGGCCAGGAAATGCACTCTCCCTTGCAGGTCGTTCCTCCTCTTGCTACAGCATTCACTCTGTCAACTATTCTGGACCACCTTTGTCTTTTCTGAGCTGTGGTTGTATTTTGTACTTGGGCTCCAAACCATTGTGGCTCTACTCTAATAATGTCATCCACCATGACTGACAATTCTCCCTCAGTAAAACACGGATTTCTCTTCCCTGCCATTATAAATCAAATAAACTTAATTACATTTTATAACCCACAAGAAAATAAATCAAATAATAAATGAACAAGCTTAGATGCTAACAAAACACCTAACTTCACAGAAAAAGTTGCCCTTCACAATGTTGTGCTGCAGTGGAATGACAAAGGACCATGGTCTGAAATGGAGTGTGGTTTATAGTGTGGCATGAAAACAATTAGGCAGAACACATCAGTTGTGTGATGCCGGCATCCATCCAAAGGCACAGGAATAAATATGCGTAAATGAAAGATATATATTAAGCGTGAACTAATGCTCGGATGTGTCTTGGCACTGTAGAGCCCAGTAACAAAGGTGAAACCTAAAAAGTTTCCTAGCTTGACACAAAAAGCCAGCTTTTAAGAGATTTGCTAAAATCCTGTAAACGGGGAAATTTTAAGTTCCAAATGCAAAGAATGTTTTCCGCCCCTTTGGCTTTCCTGAAGGGAGCAACTCAAGATTTTTTGCTGTACTTGAGAAAAGAGACCTGCTCGGGATGTACCACCTGAGATGCTTTATAAAATACACCAGTCCATTACCATGAAAGGTCCTGAAAGCAGTGCATATAGCTTTAACCCCTTCCATGCTCAGAACGGCCGGGAGCCATCCTGCGCCACAGTGCTCGTGTGTGCCGGATGGATAACGGCCGTCCTTGCACATGGCACAGGGAATCCCTTTTCCCCCCAACAGCCTCGGGAGCTGGGGAAGTGCTTCCTTTGCTCCTGAGGCTGTGTAGTTGGTATCCCCAAAATGATGATCAGCGTGCACGTCGGGCTGATGACATTTTAGTTTCACTTTCTATGTGCTCAGGGGGCTATCTCAGCCCCCTGAGCATTTAGAAAGTCAGGAGGGGTACCGTTGGAAAGGGGAGAATCTCCAGGGATCCACCCAGTAGGCACCAGGGAGGGGCAGCGCCCCCTTGGGCATGGGCCTTTGCTCTTCCTATTGCAAAAAGGCCTAACCAGTTCTTCTGCCCCCCCCCCCCGGAGGGCAGAAAGCCCACCAGATACCAGGGATTTCTTTCCCATTGCAATTAGGGGTGGGGGCTGCCTAAGATGGGCATGCCATGCTCCCACAAAATTAGTCTGTCTGCCCACTAGATGCCAGGGATTTTCTTTAATTGAATATAGCGGTGGGGGCTGCCCAATATGGGCATGCCAATGCCCCCACAAAATTAAAGTCTTTCTGCCACCCCCCCTGAGAGGCAGATGGGGGAAGTGCCCCCAATGTGCCCCCCGGGGTGCAGACAGCCCACTAGATGCCAGGGATTTTTTTCCATCGCATTTAGGGGTGGGAGTTGCCCAAGAAGCAAATGCCCCCATCCCCTGCAAATTCCAGTCTTTCTGCCCCCCTGAAGAAATATTAAATCCTTCTCAGGGGTCTCACTGATACTTAGTCCATTCAAACCAATAATAAAGAATTTGGCACAGAAGCTGAAATATAAAAGAACATTTTTATTAAACTCAAATGAGTGTGACTACGTCACACAGAAGCCGTAGCAACTGAATGAGGTAGTCCATAGAATGGTCTTACTTCACGTCTTATATACTCTTTATCCTGCCCCAGGCATGTAAGGGAGTTGTACCAATTACATTCCTAAACAAATGGAAAATCTGGAGGGTCAGCAGGTGAGTAGCCTTTGGGGTTTTAGCAGGATATGGGCAAAACATTATAATTACATAGTTCACAAAGGTTAATCTGATTTAGATGGCACTGCAGGGCATGGCATGAGTACATGTACAGTATCTTGATTGGCAATCTCAGACAAAGATCGATCAGGGAAATTGGCTTTGCGAGGTCAGTTTCAGATGAAGAGGTCAGTTTCTTACAGTTTATTCCAGAGTCAGAAAGAAACCTAGTTAATGTATACATGGACTAAGAAGGCCAGGCCACTTTGTTCACCAGGCTACCTTCACAGGCCTACGTGAGGGCCACACAAAATGGTGGCACAATAAAATGGAGTCAGTCTCGAGAATTACAGAACCTCAGACCCTGCTTTTGCCATTACGTAGGCAATAACCTAAGACTCATGTTAATCTGAATCTAGGTCTATATCGATATTCATTAGGTCATCAAGGTGTTGCTGTAACATCATCTTATTATTCTCTACTTCTCTCGGGACAGGTCTCCGAACACACATAGTAGCACAAAGACTCACTTCTGGTGGACCATTTTTGGATGCTAGAGGCGGAGCCACTTCCTCTTCCATGGCAATTCAGTCAAATGAGAACTTAATTAACATTTACTTTATACAATTGCACTGGAATCGCTTGTGCAACTGTGCCCAAAGTCTGTTCAAAGCCTCTCTGGCAGGCTTCTATCGTCCATCAAATCTGCTTCCATTGTCTTCTTCCGCATTGGGCCTCTCGATTCAGGCCTCTTCATGAAAATTGTACTGCTTAGTTGGAGTGCCCTCCTGGCAAACACTCACAGCTCACTCGAAAGTCTCAATGTCTCAAGGCAGTGCACCAATATATTTATTTTGTGGCAGGCACTACAGATATTGTGCTCTTCGTTGGCCATGGGCACAGATCATCTCGTGCAGACCCAAGTACTATTAATCGGAAAGAGCAACAGACTTTCACGCTCAGCAACACTTTCAGGCTCTAACACTCGCTATTCAGTGTCAGAGGATGTTTGGGCTGCTCTTTCATTTAATTTTCCTTCCATCATGTAGTGCCTTAGATCCTCCGGTGCACTGCCCTTCCGTTGGAGCAAAGAAAAGAAAGGGGTTGATCAAAACTCAGGCCAAGGGGCTCAAGGGACTGCACACTGTCAGAGGTTACCAGCACATGACAGGTAGAAAACTGAAGCCTCAAACCAGCCCTGCTATCAACAACAGGGATCCTTCTCTTTCGCTCTTTTACACTGAAACTCTGGTTTTGTGATGTCCAATGCCGTCTGATGGAGCAAGTACGATACCATTGATGGCGCGCTGGCGATCGCTGTCCAGCCTTGCTACTTTCTGGGTGCTGGGACTATAGGGCCAAGACGTCCGCCTTTCATCTGTAGCTGTCACTGATGGGAATTAGGCTTAAATCAATGTTCTGCAGGTTATTATGACTTAATTCCCGCAGAATCTAGCGACGTAGGAAATGTGACACAGTTGTTAGTTTCCTTCAGTTTAGTATAAAAACAGTTCATTGTATTTAACAATAGGACTGCAGGCAGGTGGCCTGCAATCTTCAAGGGATTGGCCAGAAGCCATGGGACAACTCTGGTTTAGAATGCACTGTCACTCTCATAAGATGCAAAGGCAAAGGCAGTACTTCTAGTCCAGGGGTCTCCAACGAGTAGCTCGGGAGCCACTGGTAGCTCGCCAGTACCTTCAAAGTAGCTCTCTGAGGTGAAGTTAAGCCCAGAATCAATTTCAGAGTAGGTGCCTATTAAAGAAGGCAGCACTGATCATCTCAAGACCCTAAGAGTGACAGCCAGCCAAACGTATCACAGTAACTCATACCAACACTCAAACACACAGTGTGCCAGCCTATAGGATCTGCTACATGACAAGCACCATCAAAAAGGTATGGCAGCAGTAGCCTGAGCTGTAATCAGTGCTGACCCACCAAAATGCGGGACTGCAGGAGTCAGAGTGAAAATGTGTCAGTTTAGATGCATGATCAGCTCAAAACCTGAGGAGAACAGGGTATGATACAGACCAGAGAAAACTAAGAGACTTTTAGAGCAGATCACCATATTAAACGCTCCTAATAGAGAAAGAGGTTGCTCCAAGGGGAGTGTGAAAAAAAGAAAGTGCTCATGAGGTAGGACAGATATAAAGGAGGGGAATCCAAAAGGCAAATTCAATAACCAATCAATTAAACATTCTGGTATCATTAGTAAAACTGGACGTGGTTCATAGTGGCACCAGTTTTACAGATAGGCCAGTCCCTTATGGATTTACAAATATTCATTTCATGATTTTCTAATGGGATAAACATCTCTTAAATTACTACATCTGTGTGTTCCTACATTCCTTATCTAGAACACCTCAAAAGGGGAAACGCATGATACAAATTATCAGGGGCATGCAGATACCTCCCTTTAATAATTGTGCAGCAAGTGCACCATGCAATACACAGGCTAAACAATATCTCCTCATGATCACTGAGAATACCTGTCACCCTAGTCTAATAATTCTCAGGTCTCTGGTGTCTGATATACAATTTTTCCTTTCCCTAGTCACCTGTCCGGAGGGGGCACTATATCCACTTAAAATCACAATCAGGACAGCAAATAAGAAACTCTTGGTGTCTCTTATGACTACATGTAGAAGTGCAATATCATAAGGAAAGTTAGGTCACCTTTAGCAAGAGCCACAGATTTATAGTTCATCCTTAGGGTCTAATCAGGGAACATCAATCTAGGCTGCTCGTCCCTTAAAGGAAGGAGCAGTAACATGACTAATTGCAGGTGACACACTTTTAATCCTGTATATCTCTTTTGTTTATTTTATTTTTTTTCAATACCATTATAGCCAAATAGACATGCACTGGTGAAGTGTTGTCTGTCATATTCACAGCATGAAATATCATATCTGTGAAATTTAGTAACCAGAACAAGTCCAACCAACTGTTGCGTAGCGATGGGCATCGTCATGACCATCCCCTCACAACACAGGGGAGCTTGTAACAGTATTAAAAGCAAAAGCGTAAACACAACGCAAAAACAAAAAAAAGTGCATAAAATAAAAACACACATGCCAAGCCATCAGGTATACTTGCTGTATACCAAGCACAGAAAGCATAGACAAATTTCAATATCATATGTAAATGAACGGTGACGCGCAACACTATGTCATGCACTTTATGCACAATGAACCTGCAACTCAACAACTCATATTCTGGCCTGCTTAATTTGTCAGGCTCAAAAATAATATTCCATTTCCTTACTCTTTTTTTTTTTTTTTGAGATTGTGGACATTTTATTACATTTGCCCGCAGTACATTCTATACATGCTCAGGTAAGTAAACTCCAGGCACCTGGAGGTAGAGTCACGAGAAACCTATCGGACACAGAAAATGCCATGAGAGGCATGACCTCTAGAGCAGAGGTCTTCAAACTTTTGAATGCTGAGACCCCATTGTCAACATATTGAGGTGTAAGGACCCCCTCCTGACAAAAATGTCTAAACCTGTAGGCAGGGCTACTGAAATTATGAGGCAGGTGAGGACCAAATTACGCGACAGGCTTGACTAAATTGTGTGGGAAGAAAATGTAAATGATGTTATGTGATGCAGCGTATTTTGGGATAGCATTGCTTCATTATTATGAAATTATTTTTTTGCACACAGTAACACAGAGGAAAGATTCCACCCCATCAGTACCCGTTTATAACCAAAATACAGGAATTAACATCAGAAAGATTTCTAGTCAACCTTTGTGAAGGGGCTTCCACTCCGCAGGAATACGTGCTGCCACATTAGAAGCTCACCTGGCCCGGGCCGGGAGAAGCAGGGGTCCCTTAATACCCTGGCGGTTTTGTGCAGTTAGGTAGTTTATCCATGCAGCTTTCCTCACACTCACTCACTCACTCCCACCTTACTGACCTCGAGGTCAAAATCTGCCTCGCGTGTCTCTCTTTCCTCACCCTGAAGCTGTCAAAGACAAAAAACCTTCCTAACTCTTTTTAACCTGCAATAATTAACCCTATTTAAAAACACATGTTATATATATTACTTCTGATAGAGGCTACAATTTGTTTCTATTCTTAGATTATTAAAACAGTTACTGTGAATAACTCACAGAACATAATAACATAACATACTAGCTTTAGAACAAATGTTTGTTACTACCCTATGCAACGGTACTCAGTTCATCAACCTTAAAATAATGAACCTCTCAGTAGGTCTAGCTAGAGTTATAACCTTCAATCTTGATATTAAACCCAAACCTCTGCACTGGGCACATTGGCTCACTGAGACATTAAAAGCAACCCCAAATGGGAACAACCTGCAAATTTGTATTATACCTAAATGTATGCATTTAGTGAAGCCTAAGGCACTTTAAAAGCTACTCTAAATGAAAAAAAATGCTGCCTAAATAGTGCCCTCACCCAATTTCGACTTTGACACCTGGGGCACTTAAAAATAAATATCCTATAATTGTGCTACATATTAATTCCTCAGAATGTTCTTTACAAATTGCAGAGATTGGACATTAGACATATCTCATGTAAATCCTTAGAAAAATGAGTTTTTTACGCCTGCGCCAAGTGAAATTCCATATGCAAATGTTCTCATTTTTGCGGTTCAACACAACTTAAATTAAATTTTAATGCTAGGAGGTCACAGTATGAGTATTAAGCTTTATAAATATTAAAAAACGAATTTAGAAGCACTTATTTTTAATATTTCTTTTTCATAATTAATAATTATTTTTAATAAACCCAATCATTTTTGATAGTTCCATATATAAAAGCAAGCTGCATCCCTTGCCTATCATTTTAGACACATTTATTTATAAGCCTAAACACAGAAGCTTAACTTGAAACATGACAAATTCTTGCGCCACTTTTTTTTTTTTTAAAAAGAACAATTATTCTAACATTAGAACCAAGAATATGCTTATAAAAATGCTTAAAGAGAGGAAACCCTTAATTGAAATGTCTTCTTGTAATACAAAATAATGAACCGTAGATTTGGAACCTTTTTTAAAACATCAGCCTGAAATGCAAAGTTCCACCCGTGTTTAACTGAGGGCGAAGTCCTGGCTTGAGTAAACATTCCTGTCTATTCGTGACCTGCTATTTGCTCAGCGGCAGTAAAAGCTTGTCTCTCAGTGTTATAACATGAGCACGGTGTCAGTCTTTTTCAAACTCTGACATATCAATGCGTGTTGCGTTTGAGTTCAGCAAAGATTTACTTCAGCTGAAGTGTTTGCCTGTTAATATCTAATACAATGTATGTAAGTAAAAAAATACTATAAGTTTATTTTTCTACAAAACACACAATTTCGTTTTTGATGCCTTTTTATTCCTAGTGAATGTGAATCTTAATTTTATCTTTTAAGCATTTAACAGTTTGTACATATGCATAATTTCTTACTCTATAAATTAAATAGCAACATATAGCTATTGTAGCATATCACATGGTTCATTTCCGGATTTTTATTTAATTTCTACTTAATTAATTAACTGACATTTTGCTTAACAGACTGAAAACATCAAGAAAAAACCACAAACACACATTGAGCTCATTTCAGACATAAACAGAAAGGGGTCAAACACTCAGGACACACAATACAGCGCGTTTTAGTCATTTATTTCATAAATAGCACCATTGCTATTTACTTACAGAAGTTGCACTAATGGGAAAACCACATAGACATTTAAACACACATTTAACCCACAGATCAATACTCAAGACAGAAACAAAGGACAGCCCACAGACTGTACTTAAACCAAACCATTTGTAAATACTAGTTGTAAGTCATATTTACGAGAAGCGCTTCTCAATAGTGTTCCAAAAGACTGCAAAAACAGCCCCACAGACCTTTATTTCCAAGAAGCCAAGATACACTCAATTCACTAGCTTTGGCTGGCAGAACACCAAAAATCGCTCTGCATATCTCCATTCATAAAATTGCGCAGAACAAAGGATCCTTGTATGTATTATGTCCATATTTTAATTCCCTGGGGATACCAAGGAAGAAATATGTTTTTATACCTAAACCTATTTAGGTATTCCCTCTAGGGGAGCCGGCTAATTTACTTCACATCACACCAAGAAAAAGCAACACATTCTTCAATGTGAGCTTTGAAAACAGGCATGCCAAAAATACTGCAGAATATGCAATATTATAATCAAAGTAGTGCTTAAGGTACTCTTCGTACGTTGCACCGTTCAACAAAACCAGATAGAGAAAAATCTCCTCATTACCTGCCTACACAAATTGCAATTCGCATATACAAACCTATACGAATCCAAAGTTGGCCAACACAAATTCCAAAATTCCAAAGCTATAGTAAGTGTTACTAAACTACCTTACCAATCCAAGGCAAAAACCAACAGTAAGAGTCGCATAACGACTTTTACCAAACAAATGGTTGTCCAAATTCTAACTGCCAAGTTCTAAATGACCTAACGGTCTTTTTTTAAAATACTCACGCCAAAAATGTTCTCAGTCATAGGTGACATCATGTGGAGGATCAAAATCAGGAAGATCAGAAATATACTGGGCTGCAGAGACAAAGAATCCCCAGAATCTCCGTGCACAGAGTACCTCCTTAGTAGAGTCCCGTCCTGTCCTCCTCAGTAGATTTCTGTCTTCTGACAAGATCACTCCCTCAGATAGCCACTTCTCTGATGAGGCCCACGTTGGCCGCGCCAATTGAAGAAATATGATTTCCTTCTCAGGGGTCAAACTGATACTTAGTCCATTCAAACCAATAATAAAGAATTTGGCACAGAAGCTGAAATATAAAAGAACATTTTTATTAAACTCAAATGAGTGTGACTACGTCACACAGAAGCCATAGCAACTGAATGAGGTAGTCCATAGAATGGTCTTACTTCACGTCTTATATACTCTTTATCCTGCTCCAGGCATGTAAGGGAGTTGTACCAATTACATTCCTAAACAAATGGAAAATCTGGAGGGTCAGCAGGTGAGTGGTCTTTCTGGTTTTAGCAGGATATGGGCAAAACATTATAATTACATAGTTCACAAAGGTTAATCTGATTTAGATGGCACTGCAGGGCATGGCATGATTACATGTACAGTATCTTGATTGGCAATCTCAGACAAAGATCGATCAGGGAAATTGGCTTTGCGAGGTCAGTTTCAGGTGAAGAGGTCAGTTTCTTACAGTTCATTCCAGAGTCAGAAAGAAACCTAGTTAATGTATACATGGACTAAGAAGGCCAGGCCACTTTGTTTGCCAGGCTACCTTCACAGGCCTACGTGAGGGCAACACAAAATGGTGGCACAATAAAATGGAGTCAGTCTCGAGAATTACAGAACCTCACCCCCAAAGGAGCAGAAAGCCCACTAGATGCCAGGGATTTTTGTAAGATTGTTTTTAGGAGTGGTGGGTGCCCAAAATGGGCACGCCAATGCCCCCACTTCCCAAAACAAATTCCATAGTCTTTCTGACCGCCTGGTAGGCAGATGGGGAAATAGCCCATTAGGCAACAGGAATTGTTTTTTTCCTTTATGCATAGGGGTGGGGGCTGCCCAAAATGCCCCCACCCCCACAAAAAAATTACACAGCCATTCTGGCTCCCCTGGGAGGCAGGTGGGGCAGTAGCCTCCAATCTGATCCCCCTCCTGGTGGGGGGGGGGGGGCAGAAAGCACACTAGGCACCAGGGATTCTTTTTATGTAACTTGGGGTGGGGGCTGCCTAAAATGGGAATGCCAATGCCTCCACCCCCCCAAAAATAATTGCCACAGCCTTTGTGCCTTCCTGGGAGGCAGATGGGCCAATAGCCCAGGGAGACAGAAAGCCCACTAGAAACCAGGGATTATTTATTTTTTTAATACGTAGGGGTGGGGGTTGCCGAGAATGGGCATTCTGCCCCCCCAAAAGTCAGGCAGATCAGGGAGCCCCTTATCTGCCCCCTGTGTGGGGGACAGAAAGCCCACTAGCCACGAGGGATATGTTTATGGGCATGCCATTGAGAAGCCCCATAGGCAAGGGTCGCTCCCTTTTTTTAGGCACACATTACGGCTTGTCCGTGATATTTTTATTCTCATCTACACCCAAGCAGGCAGAAAACCACTAGAAACCAGGGAGAGTTTGTGTGTGTGTGTGTGTGTAAACTGGAGTGTGCCTGAAGGTCTGCGTGTACTGACCTTTGGCTGGCATTTTGCTGGCAGTGTGTGTGGACCTGCACTTGGCTAATGGTGTGGGTGGACTTGTGCTTTATGATGGTGTATGTCGATTGGCGCTTGCCTGGTGGTGTGCGTGGAGTGGTGCTTGGCTGGCTGTGTACATGGACTGATGCTTGGCTGGCTGTGTGCATGGATGGTGCTTGGTTGCAGGGCCGGACTGGCTATAGCGGGCACCGGGGATTTCCCTGGTGGTCCGGAGAGGTGGGGGGAGGTTTTCTGGCTGTGAGGGTTGGTTTTGCAGCAGTGGTGCAATATCGGGCCCCAGTAACAAAAGCGGGAGCGGTGCTTTTTACTAGCATGCCCCCCAGGGCCGATCGAGCAGCAATCTGACAGGGCTAGTAGCTGTTCCCAGTCCAGCCCTGCTTGGCTGGTGGTGTGCGGAGGTGGCACTTGGCTGGTGGAGTGCGTGGGTGGTGCTTGGCTGACAGTGTGCGTTTACATTGCTTGGCTGATTGTGTGCATTGATAGCATTTGGCTGGAGGTGTATATGGATGGTGCATGGCTGACGGTTTGCATGGATGGTGCTTGGCTGGCGGTGTGCGTGGATAGCGCTTGGCTGGTGGTGTGTGTGTACTGACTCTTGGCTAGCGGTGTGGCTTGCATGGATCCCTCAGTGTTTCCTTACCCTAAATCACTGGGCTGCGCTGATAGCTGCCATTTAACTGCAAAGTGGTCTGTCTAGCTAAATGAATGTTAACTAGGTCATTAATATATGGATTGTTGGAAAAAATTTCATTCAGCATGTGTTCTGCCTGATGGGTGTAGCCCTTTGTTTTTATTCGGAGTCCCAGACCATTGATGGACTCCAGAAAACTGATGGAGTCTCTGTCTGTGCAGGACTCCAGATATGATAGTAAACAATTGAAAGACTGATTTTTTTCAAATTTCAATGAAGAAAAATAACGCCTCAAAGCCCTCCACTGAAGCTGGCGTGAAGCTTTGCCTGATAATGATTGCGGTGAAGAACCGCCGGCCCTCCTCCCTCTTTTTTCCTTATTCCTATCTAAGTGAAACATACTGAAATCTGGGGTGTAGCGGTAGCTATTTCCTGCCTAGAGTTTGCATCTGCCCTGGTTTTGCTTATAAAAATCAGGTCTGCCTGATGCGTCATCACAAAATCCTGAAATACAATGTAATGCTTAACTAAAGATCTAGAATTGAGTAAAATACATGTTAGGCTATTGCTAATCGAGAAATTCTTTATGTCTGCTTTATCTTTGTCTCTTGAGTCCTTTCTGTTGTGGGAGCCCTGTAATGGTTCGGATAGAAGAATAGAAGATTTACAACCATTTCGTACCGTTTCATTGTGATCCAGTAACAGTGCGGGGCAATATCTTATGCATTGTTGGGGCTTACATTTAAGGCCAAATTAAAGAAGTGTTTCTCTCATGTAAGTTAGCCTCTACATTTGATTTGGGTGCAACCGACCAGGGGGAAGAGCTCTGGGTGCGGTCCATTCGCAGACGGGTGCAGCCTGGCTTGCAATGGGCACTACTTCAGCACGCCAGCAGTGTGCTTGCTGCACACAACCGCTGCGTGGATGCACTGCCAGAGGACTGTAAAAGCCCGTCATATGGGGGGCGTAGCCAGAGGTGTGGAAAGCACCGATCGCAGTGCGTTCTGTGAGTGAAAACAGGTGAGGAGGGAAAACTAAAACACAACCCGGGAGGGGCGTGGCTGAGGCATCAAGATGGCATACGCACTCTGAGTGCTCTGGACCCCCTCCGTCATCCGCGTGAAGCGGATCTTGTTCTCCCACAAAGTTGGCTTCGGTCCGATCCCTCTCGCGAGCGGATCGGACTTTTCCGCGCTGAGACCTGCCTTCCTTCCTCCATCGGCCCCGGCCCTTAAAATGGCGGTTCCCCACTCCTATGCGGGTGCTCCCCTGCGGTGGTCGCGCCTGATTCAACTGCTGCCGGAGCCTTCGTGGGGGATGTGTTCCCCCCCAGGGGCCCCCCCGAGATCCTCCGGTGCTGGAGCGGAGTGAGGGGACCGCGGGGGCCTGCACTGGTGCCCCTGCTGGACCGCATGGTGCTGTGGCCTGGTAGCACACGCCACGCCTCGGCTGTCAGCATCGGACAGCGGCGCTTTGTTTGATCACCCCGCTCGGACCTGTTGACGATCCGACTGCCTGGTGGGTCAGCGGAGGCGGGGCTTATGGAGGCCATCCCTTGAGAGCTGTGCCGGTGCCCCCGTTGTGTGGGACGGAGTCGTGACCTTCAGGATTGGGGCTGCTGGAGCCTCTGCCGTGAGCGGGAAGGAGCCACCCCTCACCCTGCGGCTCTGCTTTTGAGCTGCTGTGTCCTCCCCCAGAGGGATCAGGGAGGCTGCTGCATGTTCACAGGACATCAGGGACAGTCTTCTGCCCCACACAGTCGGTGAGTGGGGGGGGGCCGGCCACTAAGTCGGGTGGCGGCCGGGGTGGCAAGGTTGTGCTTCGGCCTCCCCCTCTTTTCCTTCTCCTTGGGGGAGCCTCTGGTGGTGTGGTGGTGGACCCTGCTGGGTGATCTCCCTTGGGTTGTCCCGCGCCATCCTCTTGACCGCTCAGCCTGGTTGAGGGTGGCCGGCCTCCCAAGGGCCCTGGGTTCTGGGGGCGCCCTGCCGGAGGTGGTGGCCCTGGTGGCTGACGTGCTGGGGTGGTGGGGATCGGCCACCGCGTTGGGTGGCACGTGGAGCGGGGACACCAACGTTCCGGTCCCCCCTTCCGTGGCGCACATCCTTCCGGGGGTGCATTCGGGACCCCACCGGCCTAGGACCGCATTGACTTGGATTGGCACCCTTCCTACACCTCACTGAATACTCTATCTGGCGCTATTGTACTGGAGCGCCGTGGAGGCGGAGGCCTCCCCTTGCTGCTGGGCCGCCGGCTCCTGGGGTATCTAGCCCCTGGGGCTGCGCCGGATGTTCCGTACTGACTGTGCCCCGCCACCTGTTTGCTGCTGCTCTTGGATCTGGCTGAAGTAGTTGTGAGGGGTGCCCTTCGCTGAGTAGTCCTGCCTGGCCCCGCGGGCGGTAACGAGACATGCCTCACCTCTGTCCTAGTCAGGGACCCGAGGGGGTCGGACCTGGATGCCTGGGCCCGAGCATTGAGGGCCTAGGTGTCCGGGGCCCCCCACCGGACTCCCACCCTGCAGATCCGTCACTTCCCCAAGATGGACAGAAGCCACCCCGTCCAGAATCCGGTCCCTCCCACCCAAACGAAGATGGACCAATTTACCACGTCGGACCGGGACCTAGGAGGCGGACTGCCTGGCACACCGGGCGCGGCCAGTGGAGATCTCTCCACCATCTTTCAGGCAATAAGCACCTCTCAGGCCTCCATAGAATCTAAGATCGGTGAGGTGAGGGTGGATGTGGCTCTCATTCGCCAGGACCTGCGCAACGGCACGGCGCGCATTGCAGAGGCAGAATCCCGGATCTCCACGGAGGAGGACGATATCACCCAGCTTAAGACCCAGGTAGCCCGCCTTCAGATCCAGACCTCGGAGCTCCATCGTAGGGCCGAGGATGCTGAAAATAGATCACGGAGGAATAACCTTTGCCTCCTGGGGTTTCTCGAAGGAGTGGAGCAGGGCCGCGCCGACACGTTTGTGGAAACCTGGATGTGCTCCTGGATGCCCAAGGACGCCTTGTCACCATGGTTTGTTGTTGAACGGGCTCACCGATCCCTGGCGCCCAAGCCTCCACCTGGGGCCCCTGCCTGACCCATAATCTTGAGGGTCCTCAACTTTCGAGACAGAGTCGCCATTCTTGGGGCGGCCAGAGCACAGGGGCCACTGCATTATCAGAACAGCAAGATAATGGTATTCCCGGACTACACCAGGGAGGTGCAGGCCCAACGTCGGACCTATGACGAGGTCAAGCAGAAGCTTTGCAACATGGGTCTCCGATATGGTCTTCTCTTCCCTACCCGGCTTAAGGTCATCTTCCAAAATAAGACCCTTTTCTTTCACAGCCCCCAGGCGGCGTGGACCTGGCTCACAGAGGAAAGGCCCCTCCTGCCCTGGCCGGCCTCTTCCCCCACCCAGCGGGCTCCTCAGCAGCTGTGCCGGGCCCTCCCTAAACCCCAGAGGTGCCGGACGAGGTCCCGCAGAAAGACAGACCGCCTTGGGGAGATGTCCCGCTCTCCGGGTGCAGCGTCCTCGCGCCCTCCATCCCGAGCCTCGGTCAGAGATTCTAACACTCCTAGCCCGACATCCTCACTGATTGACTTGAGTATCCACCCGGGTCCCTCGAACAGTCTGCTCCACGCCCTTTCTGACTCTGACCTGTCTAGGAGCCCGCTGCTCTGAGGAACCGGAGAATCTGAGGTCATCTGAATGATAACACATGGCAAGCGCGCTTCTCATAACCCTCTGAGGCGCCCCAAGGGTAATGGTCTTTGAACTTCCCAGGAAGGGGGTGATCTTGTCTCTTCGACACCAACGACTGCAAGAACTATTCCCTCCTTTATTCCATGGACTCAACTTGCATTCTTTGTTGTTTACTTGCCCATCGTGGAGTTGCAGCTGTTCACGATTATCTTATCCAAACTCATGGAGGGGGTCCATCCCTGCCATAGTCATGTTCCGCTAATCGTTTTAGCTTAGCGACCAGTCTCTTGTTGTTTAACTTGTTTTCCTTTTCAGGGAGACATATGCTTCACGTCCCGAAGTGTAGGGTGGGAGACCGTTGTCTACAGTTTGTTTGTTGTTTTTAGCCGCCTACGGGCCGCTGTTCTCTGTTCCTTTTGGTAGCTACACACGCATACATACTGCTAGCAACGACAGACGACTCACCTCGAAGCACACCTCCTGCCCAGACGTCCTGGCCAAGGGAACATGTTCACACCGGGACCAGACACTGCCTGCGCTTGCACCTCCTCTTCCCTATATCACTCACTACGATGGCGTCTACCCTATCTAGGGCCCGCCACGTGGTCTCGTGGAACGTCAATGGCCTACTAGACCGCATAAAATGCACCGCTGTCCTTCGAAGCGCCCACCGGTATGCACCGGATATCATGTTCTTGCAGGAAACACACCTTCTGGGCACACAATGTAATTTCCTCACCCGGTACGGGTTTGACAGGGTCTGGCACTCTGGGTTCACGAGGGGCTCCCGGGGGGTGGCCATTCTACTCCGGAAAGGGCTGCCCTTCACCCTGACACAAGCCAACACGGACGCACAGGGCCGTTATGTGGCCCTGACGGGTAGGATTGAGGGACACCCCATCAATCTCCTATGCACATATATCCCTCCCTCCGTCATGGTCCCTGCCCTCTGCTGCCTCACACAGGTGCTTTCCTCCTTTCCACAAGGCCTGACGGTGATAGGAGGTGACTTCAACGCCGTTTTACAGCCCTCACGTGACAAAACGGGCACTCCATCAGCGGCTCGCCTTGCCTCTGCAAAACGATTATCTGACTGGTCCTCGGCCCTGGGTCTCTGCGATGCCTGGAGGGTGTGGAATCCCTGCCAGGTCCAATTTACCCACACATTGGCGGCTCATCACACCCACTCTCGTATTGATCTGTTTCTATTGTCGGCGGTGGACTGTCAATTGATGGCTGGGTCCACAATCTTACCCAGGGGTGTCTCGGACAACTCACCCATCTCCCTTCGTCTCGGCAACTCCCCCGGTGTCTCCCAGACGGTATGGCGATTGAATGCCAGGTTCCTGCAGGATGCCAAATTCACGGAGTCCCTCGGGCAGGAACTGCAGCAATATTTTTCCACGAATGCGGGCTCGGTCCCCTCGTCAGGCACGACGTGGGAGGCCAGTAAGGCTGTAATGCGTGGGGTGGCCAGGGGTTTGGTCCACGTGAAACGCTTGGAACAATCTGCCCGACTCACGCAGCTAGAAGCCCAGGCGGCGCACCTGGAGGAGGCTCGGGCTATCAATGACAATGAGGACTCCACCCGACAGCTTACCCTGATCCGAGAAGAAATTCTCCGGATCTCGATGGAGTCTGCTAAAATGCTCTGGCACTCTTCTGTTGAACGGGTGTATGGTTGGGGAGACAAAAATGGCAAACTTCTTCACAATTTAGTGTCCTACCCTAGAGCCAACCGCATTATTCCCGAAATTCGGGATGGAACCGGAACTCACCACACCACCTCCCAAGACATCGCCCAGACGTTCGCGGGCTACTATGCAACCCTTTATGCAGCTCAATCCCCCCCCCCGTCCTCACTGGCGGCTCTGTTGACTGAGACCGGGACCCAACTGCCCTGCCTCTCCCAGGCGGACTCCGAGGCTCTGGACCGGCCATTCACCCCGGAAGAGATGATACAAGGGGCTTTCTCACTGTTGTGCTCCGGCAAAACGCCCGGGCCCGACGGTTACCCCCAAGAATATTACACGGCCTACCAAGACACGTTGGTTCCACACCTACAGGACCTGTTTAAGCATGTAGTCGAAGTGGGGGTCTTCCCACCAGAGACTGATGTGGCCACCATAGTAGTCCTCCCGAAGACGCAGCCGCCCTCCCTCATGTGTACGGAATACCGTCCCATCTCCCTTATTAATACCGAAATTAAACTCTTCGCCACCGTGGTGGCCCAACAGCTCCGTTCCCACTTGCAAGAACTGGTGCATCCCGATCAATGCAGCTTCATGCCCGGCCGGGGGACCCGACACTGCATACACCGTCTCCACCTTGCCCTTGCGCATCGCCATCTCCTCACCCCGTATCTTGCACTGCTTTTCCTAGACTTTGAAAAAGCATTTGATACGGTGGACTGGGGTTACCTGGGGGACGTGTTGGAGAGGATGGGCTTCGGCCTCCCTTTCCGACACCTCGTCCGGGTCCTCTACTCCGCCCCCAATGGCGTCGTTTCGGAGGCATTCCCTGTCCGGAGGGGCACCCGCCAGGGCTGCCCGCTCTCGCCGCTTCAATTTGCACTAGCTATGGAACCCCTGGCCTCCCTCACTCGTCAGGACCCCCTCATCCGCGGCTGGGCCTGGGATCCGCACCAGATTGATAAAATTGCCCTGTACGCCGATGACGTCCTCCTTTTCCTGGCGGACCCAGAGAGTTCAGGCCCACAATGCCTGGACGCCCTTTCGGTCTTCGAGCTGGTCTCCGGCCTCAGGCTCAGTCCAGCAAAGTCCACCCTAGTTCCCTTGCACTCTCCTTGGGCGTGCTTCGACTGGCAAATGACCATTCTCCGGCGGAGGTAATCCTTCAAATACCTGGGGGTGTGGGTGGCCCTCTTCCCGGAGCTCGAGTGGGCTCTGAATATCACGCCCCTGGTCACTAAAGCCAAGCTGGACCTCAGAAGATGTCAGACCCTTCCCCTTAACCCCCTCGGTAGGAGTGCCCTTTTCAAAATGATGGTCCTCCCCCGCTTCCTATACATCTTGCAAAACGTGACCATTCATCTCACAGGCAGTTGGTTTCGGAAACTGGACGGAGTCCTCATCCGATTTTTATGGGGTGGAGGGAGAACACGTGTGTCTCTAGCACATTGCCACATACCCCCCATGACGGAGGAATGCGGGTGACTAATCTCCATCTCTACTATCTGGCCACGAGGCTGATTGTGATCCACGACTGGTTCGCCGGCGGATGTTCCGACCCGGCGTACCGAGTGGAGCTCCAGACGACAGATTTTGCGCACCTCCAGGCATACCTGTACGGGAGCCCAGTCCCCCGGGATGTCCCCCCTATCACTAGAATGGTGCTCATAACTTGGCGAACCGCCCTACGGTACGTTAAATGGTACCGGAAACTCACCAGGCAGACGCCTCTGTGGAGTGGTGCCTGGCTGGAGGAGGTCTCGTCCCTTCAGTACTTGGGACCACACCGGATCTCGCAGCTTGGGGACGTTCGGGTGGGGGACCATGTCAGATCGTTTGCAGACCAACAACACCGCCATTACCTCCATTCCTCCCAATTCTACAAATATTTGCAGTTGAGGCACGCTCTCCAAGTCCACATCCCGGCCCCCACCTCCCTCCCCGAATTTAGTCCCCTGGAGGCCCAAGTGATGATGGGGAACCTGGGCAGAGAGGGGGTGTCCCGGATTTACCGCTCCTTGGTGAACAATGGTCCAGCGTCCTTAGACTCGCTTCGGGCCCGGTGGGAGGGGTGGTTGGGCCCCCTGGAAGACGCGGACTGGAGGGACACCCTTATGGCACCCAAGACCCTGACAACTTCCTCCAAGCTAGTCCAACTCTATTACCTCCACACGGCTTACCTCACTCCAGCACGTATGTTCAGTGCTCGCTTGCGGTCCTCTCCAGCGTGCCCGCGTTGCACCCACGCTCCAGCCGATTTTTATCACATGGTATGGCAATGCCCCGCTCCTGCATGTTGGGTGATGTTTATATTTCTTTGCTGCCAGAGTTCAGTAACGGAGACATAATTCAGCCTCCAGTCTTGTAATACAATCCTATAATTCGGATTGTGCAGGACAGCCAAAGCTGTGCCTGGCAGACCTAGAAACAAGAGGTGTTTCACAAGATATTCACTACTGCATGCATAAAGCAGTGTGCACACATGCTCACTCTTGCCTAATGTGGACTTTGTATTTAGAGATTGAGATCACAATCTTACTGCAACATTATTAATATCTCATCAACGGTTTACCATTTGTTTTCTTTCTTGTCATACAGGTTTCTTATCCGATACTATCGAGCAATGCTGGCCATGGTTTTTGCCATCAAAGAAATCAATGAAACACCTGATCTGCTGCCAAACATCACCCTTGGTTTCCGGATATTTGATTCCTGCATGTCTGAGAGTCGAGCCGTTCAAGGAGCTCTGGATCTTCTCTCTGGTGCGAGGAGCCAGGTTCCAGGGTACCGCTGCCCACAACATCCTCTGCTGGCTGGCATTGTTGGGGAAGCAATATCGTCTTTGAGTGTCTCCATAGCCAGGATTCTGGGGGTTCTTCACTACCCACAGGTAAAGGAGAGACATGACTCAGTCAAAAAACTGTGCAAAGAAGTTTTACGGATTTCTGAGACTTGGAATTTTTGGAAATGTATGGGACTTTCTTATAAAATAACGTAAATTAAAATAAAACATTTTGGGCCAGATGTACGACCAAGAAAATAGCGCCTCTCAAATTCCGAGTTTTTTGCAACCCACAATTTGCAAAGTGCTATTTCCTATGTACAACAGTGTATTCCACACTGTTTGCGATTCCCAATGGGGTCGCAAATTGAGAGGCTCCTGAATATTAATGAGCCTCTCGCAATTTGTGACCCCATTGAGAATGGCAGGCCCTCCCAGGTATGGTGGCCTGCTGGGCTCAGCAGACCACCATGTCTGGGACTGCTTTTAAAGAAAGCAGTTCTTTTAAATGCAGTCCAATTTCCTTAAAGGCAAACGGGATGCATTTTTTAAAAAAAAGAATGAAACGTTTTCGTTTCATTTTTTAAGGGCAGGGAGTGGTTCCTGGGACCACTGCCTGCCCTTAAAAATACTTTCCCCTGCATTTGCAAAGGGGAAGGGGTCCCCTGGGGACCCCTTCTCTTTTGCAAATGCATTACCACCCTCTTTAAGAGGGTGGTAATTTGCTAGTGTTTTGCGGATGCAAAACATTCATGCATGGGCTTGCGCTTGCTATTAGGAAGGGAACGCCCCTTGCTAATAACGACTCACAAAACACTACTTTACGATTCGCAGTTTTTTACGAGTCACAAAATAGGCTTTGTACATGGCCCATGCTTTTATTGCACGCAAACGGGTTCGCAAACCCGTTTGCGAATGCAAAAACGGTCGTACATCTGGCCCTTTGTTTATTTTTTTCTGATTTTAAGGGCAATAGTTTTTTGTTTTTTTAGCTTACTATGTTTGTTAAAGGAAGAAAAATATGTACAAGAATTCCGGCATGCCAATCCATTAGTGGATTGCTATTGAACAGAAAAGGCCAGCAATATAACATTTTTAAACAACGTATAAAAAGATAATCTTGGTCTTAAAACGATTCTTAACGGAAGGTAGTCCTAAGAAGTAATTGAGAATGAGTTGAAAGGAGAGTAAAGTGAGTAGAATGAGACGTAATAGAAGAACAGGGAGAAGAAAAGATAAATATTAAACAATAAAAACCTCCTAAACGTAAAGAAAACAACATGATAAATATGCAGAATAATACATGCAATCAGTATACTGTAAGTTTTTAGGCAATTAGACTGTATTGCTTGTAGTTGAAGACAAATATCGGGTAAGTAGTCCCCACAAAGCATCAGGTTTGGCAGATAAAGAGGGAGAATGTATATTATACTGATCCAGACAATGGTTATGCCAAGCCAAGTTCCACCTCTGTTGGAGAGTAATAATGTCTATAGATTTCCAGTTGATGGTGATTACTTGTAAACAGTCACAATCACAAGGTCTACTAATTTGCCAACCATTTTGTTATCAGACCATAGATTACTATGCACCTACTGGTTAACTAACTGCCAATCCAAGTGCACAACCTCGTTCTTAGAGTCCACCTTGACATGGTGTGCTGACCACCCACTACTGATGCAAACATAAAATGGCATGCTGACCACCAGCTGCTGGATCCAACCATAACATGGTGTGTTGACCACGTGCTGCTGGATCCAACACAAAATAATTGTTTTTCTTAATAATTCCAACTTCTAAACCAAAATCTCTTCATATCAAACCAAGAAAATAGCATCTAAAATACAACATCTTGTGTTACAAACATTGGTAAAAATGAGTTTGAATATCTAAAGATTATTGATCCCAAGATGCCATGTATTTATAGAATTCCTCAAATCCATAAAAACACGATAGGTCCACCTTATCATCCCATCGTTTCTACGATTATGTCGATTACAGAACCTCTTTCTAAATATACATATAACTTGTTGCGACCACATATATCTAAAATTCCATCATATATTATGGATACGAGAGACATCAATAAAGTTGAGAATTTACCATTTAATTGTGAAACCAACATTTTAGTAATATTAGACATAGAGTCTTTATACAGCAACATATCACAGACGGAAGCTATAGAGGCTGTGTCATGGTCCATAGACATTTAGCACATCAAGTGTCCTAAGATTTTTCTCCTTGGATGTCTAAAAATTGTACTTGCAGAAAATACATTTGAATTTGGAAAGACTCTATATAAATAAATCAAAGGAGTAAGTATGGAGGCATCTGTAGCACCTTTGGCGACCACAATGTATATATGGCTTTATTTGAAAAGAAAAATATTCACAACAAGATCACACCCTTCTTTGAATTAGTGACACATTAGTCACGATATATTGATAATATTTTTTTCATCCGGACTGACACTATAGACCTTCTTACTGAATTTCTAGAATGGCTAAATCTGTGTGACACCAACTTGAAATTTACTGCTCACACTAGTCAGGCCCAGGATGAATTTTTAGACATCTTGATTCGCCATCACAATGGTATTTTAGAGGTGGACCTCTTTGTCAAACCCACAGCAAGGAATACTTTGTTACATTATGATATTTACCATCCATGAGCAAGGAAAAACAAAGTATCCCTTTTGGACAATTTCTAAGATTATAACAAAACTGCTCTAATTTACACTACTTTGATTCACAAGCAATAGCCACGAAGGAAACATTTCTGACAAGAGGATATCCACACCCTCTAGTGAGAGAGTCAGATTTTATGATAGGGACGCCTTATCAAAATCGCGTACTCGCCCTCCAGCTACACAATTAGTTTGTGTCACTAAACATTCCCCCATGAATGAAAGGGTCAGACAAATCCCAAATTCTAACTGGCATATTCTCAACAGCCACACCAACCAAGAGTCCAAACTTCCCAGGCCTTTATTTGGCCAAAGTCGTAATAAAAATATCAAATACATCATTTATTGATAAAACTATTGATGGTATCTTACCAGTGAGAGGCACTTTTAAATGCTCTTAATGCAAGGCATGTGATACAGTGAATGAAGGCGATACGTTCACCCATAATGGATATACCATTTATGCCAAAACATTCTTTAATTGCAAAACAAAGAATCTAATCTATCTTTTACTATGCCCCTGTAATCTGGGTTATGTGGGGGAAACATCCCGTTCCCTTTCTACTCGCCTGACAGAACATCAATCGGCTATTCGTACTTCAAAATTGACAGCGCCTTTAGTTAAACACTACATTGAAAAAGGACGTAGAGCCAATTAAATAAGGTGGCTTATACTTGAAAAAATAGAAATAACCCAAGGAAGCAGAAGCAATGATATTCGCAAAAAGAGAGAGGTCTTAAGGATTTTTGTCTTTGATACCTTTAAACGTGGACTCAACAATAAGATGCCCTGGGAAATGCTATCAAGTATAACACTACTTTTTAACATGTACCTAGTGATCCACAGTCATGAGGTTATTTTCAGTGGTTGTTATGTAGGCCGCCTTTCTATTTAACAATGTTAATTAGATATAATCTTGACCATATTACTTTCTGTATTTGTTATTCCACCTTTTTTGTTTACTACAACCTCTATATATCTGAGTTACTCTTTTGCGTTCATTGACCTACATGATTCTACTACAGGACCGGAGGCTTCGGATTATGCTTCTCTTTCTTATATTTGCTACTCACAGCAGCCAATGAACAACGTTTTGTCTGCAAATAAAACTACATTTCCCATGATGCTCGTCCATACATCACATCCTGTATAGCCCCATAAGAGCCACAGTGTCCTGTTTCTCCTCATCTTTCTTTGCTGCTCACGCAGACAGTTAAGTGCTCAGAACGTTATGTTGTGCATTATGTCTTATTTGACTGTTGAATTATCTTTGATGATGTTGCAGTTATGTTTGCGCTTATCTCGCGCTACATGGAATGATTGTGTTTAAACGTCTGTGTTTTTGTGCTGGGGGCAATTTGTCTTCTGTTTCACGGTGCCATGTATTGCTCGATTTAGCGCTGCGAGCGCTATGGTTAGCACCTTACCGACACCCCCGATGGCTTGCAGGCCCCCTTTTGAGTTTTCCGATTGGGGTAATGCGCTCCCGCTTGGAGCAGAGCTTGAATAGTTGCACTGCCGGCCTGTACGGCCTTCGATTTACTCCCTGCTGGCCGCTGAGTACCGCGCTGTTTCACGCGCATGGCGGAGTCACTGTGGCCTAATGATTAAGGTTTGAGACTAGTACTCTCAGGGTTACGGGTTCAATTCCCGTTTATTCTGTTGATTTCGCGCCGCCATTTCCTATTTAAAAGCGAGTGTTGCGCGTTCCCTGCCAGGAGCGGGGAATCTTTCATGTGGGCGGCCTGACCGGGCTCAATGGTGCTCCCGCTGACCTGTAAGTGCCGCGCTGTTCTTGGCGGCTTCCATTCAGGTTCCCTCGCGCTTAAGGCTCGCAGCAAGTCTATGTGGCCTAGGGGCAAGGCTCTTGCCTCCAACCCCAGAGGTTCGGGCTTCGCACCCGGGGTTTCTGGGTTGTGTTTTTTTCGCAGGACTAGATTTATTTTATTAAAATTGGAACTATTATTACAATTTAGGCGTAGTTTTCTGCTGATGCATGCTCAGTCTTCCTACTGCACTGCCCGCCGGTGTTCAGATCAAGGTCGCTCCCGCTGGAGTGGAGATGGAGCACTGATGATGCCTGCGACTTAACTGATTGGGCCTCTGTTGATCCTCATGGGAAGGACTTGGTACGGCTGAACACAGAATTATAACGCTCCCTCAAGAGCTGAGATACGGCGCTGTTGTTGCAGCATTCAAATGAGTCACTGTGGGACAGTGATTAGGTCTAGATTATTACTCAAAGGTTAGGTTTCAATGATTATGGTTTTCTGATTTAACATTACTCCAGTCATTTCCATAGGGTTGCTCAGATCGTTGCGCGATTTCGCGCTTTCTCCGCCAAAGTTTTTCCCTAGTAGCCGAGTGCGGTTATGGAGTCGTAACGCTCCGGTGTGCGTAACCCAATTGGGCTACATTTGGGCAATTTGGTTTACGCACGTCGCACGCGTCCCTGTTTTGCTTCACAGGTTCACAGAGCCTCGTGCCTATCATGGGCAGACTACTTTGTACGCCTTTCCAGGCTGTAACAATCGGCTGGCCCTTGGAGTGCGCACACGCTCCTGATAATTCACTATGACTCGGACGCCCATGGGGCTGGAATAATTTGACTACAGCTTTGCTGAGGAGCCGATACATTATTATTTTCACTTTGTGTGCACAGGGTTGGCTCCCCCTCTACTCCTCCGTTACGCTGTGCTTGGCACTACTATATTGAATACGGACACCCCATGACAACGCATGGGTGAGATATATAAGGAGGATGTGATCTATTCAAACGGAGCGCACAAGGCTCCCGAAATAATTATGTTGACGCTCAGGTTCTACACGCCCTTGAGTAGGTCAACCGGGCCCCAAATGTACCAGCCCCTAGCTCGGGGACGCAAAGCTTGATTGACGCCCATCATTCTTGAGTCACTTTTCCTTGGGCATGTTTGTTTTCTATATCATTCGACATGACAAATATTAGGGCATCCGCGCGCGCTCGACGGGACTTAGATCAGGGGCGCAATAGTTATAGCTCGAGAACTGCGGCCGGATACACTGGTTACGGTGGAAGAGTCCTTCTTTACTTGCTAGTTGTACAAGAAATCTCAGAAAGGGTTTCCCGGAGCTGCCAGGTTGCCAGGACAACCTCCGGGTCAGGGCTGGGCGCAAGCAGTGATGGACAACTTGATGTCCTGACTGCGCTGACCCTTGGCGACGGAACCCATCTGGGACAGCTTTGTTACGGGTCGCATCTATGATATGTAGACATAGTTGATCTTTGGTCACACGCTCTGGACTTCGGTGGGTCTCTCGCGGGGCTGGTCCTTGTGGACCGTTTAGGGACTCTGTTTTAGCAATTGCTTTCTGTAGGAACCTGGGGTCACCAGGCCCTATAGGCGGTAACGTGGCGCGAGCCGGTCGGGCAACCAGAGGGCTATGTGTTAAGCAACCTTACACCACACACTCCTCATGGACTAGGGACACACACAATAAGTGACGCCACACCGTTTAAATTATGCAAATACTTCAAGTTTATCCAAGTATAGCTGGTCAGTTGCAGTTCAGGAAATAACAAGGCGATACATGCATCATAATACCATCAATCAGTAATACAGCAATCCTGGCGATATATATGCAGGGTCTAACCTCATTCATGTACCCACGGCAGTTGGCTAAGTGCGGGTGATTATAGCGCTGTGCGCGCTTACGTAAGGTCTCTCCCTGAACAGGCCGTCTAACACAGCGCAATACTTGTAAGGGGTGACATTGGGTGCATCAGCATGGCGCCTGTAGAACTGAGCGCTCCTCGTGATCAATGGCCCCTAGTACTGTGAAGCAAGGCATATAAAACACAGCGCTACCCGCAAACAGTTGTATGTGGATACGTTTGCGTAGAACCTTTAACACAATGCGTTACTCGTAATCAGTTGCGTATCATTACCTTCGAGCAGAGCATATAACACGATGCGCTACTCGCATTCCTTGGCATGTAACTACGGTCGAGCAGAGCATATAACACAGTGCGCTACTCACATTCCTGGGCATGTAATTACTTTCGAGCAGAGCATATAACACAGTGCGCTACTCGCATTCCTTGGCATGTAATTACTTTCGAGCAGAGCATATAACACAGTGCGCTACTCGCATTCCTTGGCATGTAATTACTTTCGAGCAGAGCATATAACACAGTGCGCTACTCGCATTCCTTGGCATGTAATTACTTTCGAGCAGAGCATATAACACAGTGCGCTACTCGCATTCCTTGGCATGTAATTACTTTCGAGCAGAGCATATAACACAGTGCGCTACTCGCATTCCTGGTCTCTCCGGCTGAGGGAGCCGAGTCGGTGGCGTGAAGCGCCACACGAGGGTAATGTCAGTCAGTACTTTGGACGGCTTCCAGCGGGGAGGGTTACCGGACTTGAGGAGCGAGTCCCTATGCTCCGGTGCAGTTCACAGAGCACCGCGCTCAGCATCACAGAAGGGGGGACACGGACAGGATCCCTCGGCGGGGTCTCTCCGTCGCGCAGGCAGGGGAGGGGATTCCCACAGAGGGGACAACCCGGGCCAAGTGCGGTGTGGTTTCCAGACCAGCAGGGGGCGCACCAGGGGGGATCTCAGCCTCCGGGCTTACCTCCGTCTCGGCGTCAGCAGGCGTCCGTCCTCACGACGATGGGGGAACTCGGCCCCGACCTTGCGCACCTCCTCACACGGCTGCAACGGCAGCGACGGGGCCCCGGGCTTCTCCTGGGCATCGCGACACAGCAGGGCACTTCTCTAAGGCCTCGCGACACAGCAGGGCACTTCTCCAGGCCTCCAGGCCGCGGCGGTGACTGCGCTAGCTTCGTCGTCGCAGGGGGGGGGGCTCAAGTTAAGGATGGGGATATGGTGCTCAGCGGAGCACTCTGCCGGGGGTCCCAGACCAGGGCAGGGAGCGCGGGGGTCACAGCGCTAGTACCTGGTCGATCCCCGGTGGCTTGGCAATCGGCTTAGCATTTAGTTTGATAGGTCAGCTTGGACACGCAGTCTCAGCTCTGGCATTCAAGGCTTACAGCTCGCTCTTGTCATGCAGTCTCAGTTCTTACAGTTAGGTTTCAGTTCTCAGTTGACAGATGAAGTCTTGTGGCGCAGATGTATCTGGCGCCCTTAAGGGGTTCTGTTACAGGGGGTAGGAATGGAGAGGGCGACTAGATCCTTCCTAGTCAGGCTGGCAGAGAGTCTCTGGGTCCTCCTACTACTGGGCAAGATCAGTGGGATTCACAGGGCACCTCACTCACTTAAGAGGCAGTACCTAAATCCTGTCACTCTCAGAGGCATAAGTCCCTGGCTAGGCCCTACCGCCTACACTCCTGGTGGATTCTTCCAGCTCTGCTTCACCCCAATGGCCAACTCACCACAGAAGTTTCCCTCCCACACTTAAGTAGCCCTAGGTCAGGTGACCTCTAGCCAAGGCGGCAAAAGTAAAACCCCACCTCCCTTCTAGAAGGTTCCAGCATCTTCCAGGAGCTTCCCCACTCTACCTATGGGACAAAAAGGCGGGCTGGTGTCGCAACATTGTTGTGGGTCCCAGCCAGCTCCTGGCAGCTAGGGTGCTACTATGAAAAACGACCACCCTGCAGTAGCAGGGGTCTGTGGCAGCCATCTTGGGAGAAGTAAGCACCTGCACCTTAACACTACAAAAACGAAAAAAAACAGGGAAAAAGGGCCAAGTCCAACATAACCCCCTTCCAGCCGAAAGCCAGGGTAGACCAATCATTGCCTTGATGGTCTTCCCTGCTTGGGGCGAGAAAAGGTGGACGCAGGCCCGCAACGGTAGGAGCACCCGCAGGTTCTCCTCCGCTCTGGAACCCGATGGTTCCCTAACAAACCTTCCTGGACCAACGAAACCACCCCACCGGGGCTCCCTAGCTAGTTGTGGCCAGGACCGGCCCCTGGGCCGTCCAGATGTCTCTGGCCCGGGTGATCTCGCTGAGTGGGGGGCAGTAGCCCCAGGCCTGTAGTGCCCGTTGACCACTCCGGTCCTCCTCCTTGCAGTCCTAAACTGCCTCTGGTCCTTCCTCCTGGGGTCCACACCCTTAGGCTGACCGGCCTTCAGGGGCAAGGCTCTCCTCCCCCTCACTCTCCTTCTGGGGTTCCTCACCCTACCCTGCGGGGCACCCTCAGACCACCACTGTCTCCTCAGTACAGGGCCTTGACCCTTCAACTGAGTCCTCAACCTAGGGTCTAAACCCTTAGGCGGCACCGGTGCCAGGGGTGAGACCTCCCTCCCCCTGCACCCCCTTCCAGATTTCAGCACCCTCCTAACGGGAAAAGTACCCCTGGAAGTCAATTTCGGGGGGACCCTGTTAGCAGAGGCCCCACCCGCCAGGTCAGGCAACCCCTGAGCCTGGCACCCCAGCCCAGGACCTAAACACTGAAACTGGGCCAACCCCAGAACCTCAGGAGCGCTGGTTACAGTCGCCCTGGGTCCTCCTGACACTAGGGGCTCCCCTGCACTGGATGGCACATCGGGACAGCCTAGGCTCCCAACCTGGGGCTCCCTTGCGGAACTCTCCAGGCCCTGAGACTGCGGTTGGGGCACCTCGGGACACCTCCCCGTCTCACGCCTTCCTATAGAGAGGTCGTGAGGCCCTACAACCCTCTCTCCCTGGGACCTAGCTGGGCTATCTGCCACTTCTCCCACCTCGCTGGGTTGGGAGATCCCTGCACCACCCCCTTCAGGGTCACCCACCAGTGCCTCCTCAGACACCCTGGTGATGTCATCCTGGGGTAAATAAACTTCTAGCTCCTGTGGAGCTTCCGGTATGCTGCCACCAGTGTCCTCACTGGACACATTCATCTGGAGGGCACGCAGCTCCAACTCCTTCATCCGAAGCTCGTGCGCCATCCTCTTCTCCTCCATTGCCCATTTCTAATTCTCTCTTTCATGTTCCAGTTTGGCTAGCTCCCATTTTAACTGCCTCTCCTCCCTTCTGTCCTCATACTCCTTTGGAGACGCGCTCCTACTAGACCCTGTCCTACTACTGGCCCCAGAACGTCTCCCTGGGGGCACATTTTCAGACATGTCCACATTTAGTATGTCTAGTACTTCCTGGGCGCTCTCCTCCTGAGGTGCATCTGGCGCCTCCTGTCCCTCATCCCCTCTCCCTTCTGGGTGGGCTTCTACCCATGCCCTAATGGCGGTGCGGAGTTCCGGTCCTTTGGCCTTCCGCATCCCAGGCACCCCCATCCCCTGCCCGAACTCCCTTAGTTGCTTCACAGTGTACCCCTCGAGGTCAGCTAACCAGAATTCCATTCTAGCAGGTGGGGACCTAGACACTAAGGAGAAAAATTCCTAGGGTATAGGCAACAGTTAACGGCTCACCAGGCTTCTTGCACTCTCAACCTGGACAGTGGACCTAACAATGCAGCAATCAATGTTTTTAGAGCTTTGGAACACAATAGGCGTTTAATTGTGGCGCCCTTCGCCTCACGGAAGGGTGCTGTATGGTCACAGGTCCCAAGGATCCCACCGCTGCCACCAATGTAGGAACCTGGGGTCACCAGGCCCTATAGGCGGTAACGTGGCGCGAGCCGGTCGGGCAACCAGAGGGCTATGTGTTAAGCAACCTTACACCATACACTCCTCATGGACTAGGGACACACACAATAAGTGACGCCACACCGTTTAAATTTTGCAAATACTTCAAGTTTATCCAAGTATAGCTGGTCAGTTGCAGTTCAGGAAATAACAAGGCGATACATGCATCATAATACCATCAATCAGTAATACAGCAATCCTGGCGATATATATGCAGTACCTGACCTCATTCATATACCCACTGCAGTTGGCTAAGTGCGGGTGATTATAGCGCTGTGCGCGCTTACGTAAGGTCTCTCCCTGAACAGGCCGTCTAACACAGCGCAATACTTGTAAGGGGTGACATTGGGTGCATCAGCATGGCGTCTGTAGAACTGAGCGCTCCTCGTGATCAATGGCCCCTAGTACTGTGAAGCAAGGCATATAAAACACAGCGCTACCCGCAAACAGTTGTATGTGGATACGTTTGCGTAGAACCTTTAACACAACGCGTTACTCGTAATCAGTTGCGTATCATTACCTTCGAGCAGAGCATATAACACGATGCGCTACTCGCATTCCTTGGCATGTAACTACGGTCGAGCAGAGCATATAACACAGTGCGCTACTCACATTCCTGGGCATGTAATTACTTTCGAGCAGAGCATATAACACAGTGCGCTACTCGCATTCCTTGGCATGTAATTACTTTCGAGCAGAGCATATAACACAGTGCGCTACTCGCATTCCTTGGCATGTAATTACTTTCGAGCAGAGAATATAACACAGTGCGCTACTCGCATTCCTTGGCATGTAATTACTTTCGAGCAGAGCATATAACACAGTGCGCTACTCGCATTCCTGGTCTCTCCGGCTGAGGGAGCCGAGTCGGTGGCGTGAAGCGCCACACGAGGGTAATGTCAGTCAGTACTTTGGACGGCTTCCAGCGGGGAGGGTTACCGGACTTGAGAAGCGAGTCCCTATGCTCCGGTGCAGTTCACAGAGCACCGCGCTCAGTATCACAGAAGGGGGGACACGGACAGGATCCCTCGGCGGGGTCTCTCCGTCGCGCAGGCAGGGGAGGGGATTCCCACGGAGGGGACAACCCGGGCCAAGTGCGGTGTGGTTTCCAGACCAGCAGGGGGCGCACCAGGGGGGATCTCAGCCTCCGGGCTTACCTCCGTCTCGGCGTCAGCAGGCGTCCGTCCTCACGATGATGGGGGAACTCGGCCCCGACCTTGCGCACCTCCTCACACGGCTGCGACGGCAGCGACGGGGCCCCGGGCTTCTCCTGGGCCTCGCGACACAGCAGGGCACTTCTCTAAGGCCTCGCGACACAGCAGGGCACTTCTCCAGGCCTCCAGGCCGCGGCGGTGAGTGCGCTGGCTTCGTCGTCGCAGGGGGGGGCTCAAGTTAAGGATGGGGATATGGTGCTCAGCGGAGCACGCTGCCGGGGGTCCCAGACCAGGGCAGGGAGCGCGGGGGTCACAGCGCTAGTACCTGGTCGATCCCCGGTGGCTTGGCAATCGGCTTAGCATTTAGTTTGATAGGTCAGCTTGGACACGCAGTCTCAGCTCTGGCATTCAAGGCTTACAGCTCGCTCTTGTCATGCAGTCTCAGTTCTTACAGTTAGGTTTCAGTTCTCAGTTGACAGATGAAGTCTTGTGGCGCAGATGTATCTGGCGCCCTTAAGGGGTTCTGTTACAGGGGGTAGGAATGGAGAGGGCGACTAGATCCTTCCTAGTCAGGCTGGCAGAGAGTCTCTGGGTCCTCCTACTACTGGGCAAGATCAGTGGGATTCACAGGGCACCTCACTCACTTAAGAGGCAGTACCAAAATCCTGTCACTCTCAGAGGCATAAGTCCCTGGCTAGGCCCTACCGCCTACACTCCTGGTGGATTCTTCCAGCTCTGCTTCACCCCAATGGCCAACTCACCACAGAAGTTTCCCTCCCACACTTAAGTAGCCCTAGGTCAGGTGACCTCTAGCCAAGGCGGCAAAAGTAAAACCCCACCTCCCTTCTAGAAGGTTCCAGCATCTTCCAGGAGCTTCCCCACTCTACCTATGGGACAAAAAGGCGGGCTGGTGTCGCAACATTGTTGTGGGTCCCAGCCAGCTCCTGGCAGCTAGGGTGCTACTATGAAAAACGACCACCCTGCAGTAGCAGGGGTCTGTGGCAGCCATCTTGGGAGAAGTAAGCACCTGCACCATAACACTACAAAAACGAAAAAAAACAGGGAAAAAGGGCCAAGTCCAACACTTTCCCACCATGTTCCACACACTTTTCTACTATATGGCTTTCGGGAGAGCATCTCGTGGTCGCCAGTTTTTCCTTCCCGTCCTTGGCGGCTGCTCCAATGACGAACTTGAGGAGGAATTGTATAATCTCCCCAGTTTTCTATTTAGGTGATTGCTCCCTCACGGGAACAGGGCGTCCTCCCATTCAGGTTTAACGGGATGTATATGTAGGTGTGTATGTATATGTGTGTATAGATATATATATATGTGTGGGTTTATCCTAGCACAGACATAGACTTTAGCCTCTCATCTTTCCCGAGGTCAGTTTTCCTCGTCAGATTCCAATTTGCCCTCCGGGTTACAATTTGTGATGGCCTTTTCGCCCATTCTCTTCGATACACCTGTTGCGCTTGGCTTAGATTTTTTTCCAGGGTTATCTCCTTACTCCCAGGTCAGTTTTGTTTTACAAGCTCCTACGTGGGAGCTTCAATGGAGCCCATTCTGACGTTACTCATGCAGAGGGTTCCATTTCGGGCAGTTGCCGAAGTAGTAAGACGTTTAGCATAGTCTGTCAAACTGTTTTTCCAGGTTTTTTTTCGAGTCCTTTTCCACATAGGTCTTTTGACACGTACTTTTCACATCATGTAATATCTCGGTTGTGAGAGCCATCGGCAAGACAAAGGGTACGAGGTCATGTTCCTAGCGGATTTGGTCACGGACTTTTGGCGTTCTGCCGGAGGTATCAGATTTAAGTCATTACGGAATAGAATACGTAGCAACAGGGCGCAGTGGCGGACTGGTAATTCTGGTATCTCCAGATGGCGGTAGGTGGCAGTTTCACCCGAAGGATATTCAGTGGTTGTGAGCCTTTTCTGGGTTCTTGCTCCGCAGACCTTTGGTGGCAGGAAGGATTCATCACAGACGTTCGGCTGCAGATAAAATCCAGGGGGTAAAGGCTGTATGCCTTGTCTCACGGCTGTCGGTGGGACTGCACTATGTTTTTTCCTCCATTCCATCCACATTTCGGGGAATGTGACGCAAAATTGCATTGCTTAGCGGAAGCGATCTTTACAACTCTTGTAGGGAAGTCTCCATTTTGTTTTTTCAGTACTCCTTGAGTCGGCGGCATCCGACTCTGAGTTCTCCGTGACCCCTTTTCAACATTCCATTTCATGCAGAGGCGCGCATGGTGAATTGGGGGCAGTGGTCCTTTATGATATACCAAGGAACTAGCTCAAAGGTTAGTCAGGCGCCTTTTGGTGGCACAGGGTCAGGGTTCAAAACATGTCAGGCCTGTACATTCAATTTCCCTAGGTGGTATGTATAGATTTTAAACATTGTTTTTTGTTACGATCTACACTTTTCGGACACGCTGTCGGTGTTCATTTAGCAACCCTGGGCCCTTCCGCGGAACCACAATATTTTTAGGCGTCGGAAGATCGCGTTGTTGGTATGTACCCGTCGTGTTATATCCGTGAGGGCTGATTTTCCTACTTTGTGTATATTTCAGCAGGCACTGTAATTCGGTTTTGCGCGACGTTCATTTCGCAGCGGCCATTTGGCCATTTATGCAGGTCCTTTTAGATACAGGCAAGTTTAAAGGCAATGAGTAGCATAAAAACCCAGATCAGAATAATCCTCTGTGGGAGGTTCTCTCGATTTTCTTCTTTGAAACAGTGGCCAACAAAAATAGGTCGGCAAGGAGTAGCCTATTGTCAGGCTGTGTTACGAGACCTTCTACCTTTCGGTGTTCCAATGACGAGACAGGCCCACGGTGTTTCATTATACTTAATGTCAGAATTACATCTGGTCAGTCCTGTTCACATTATGTTTCCAAATGATGCAAATTACGTGTGTTTTCCATGCCTCAAGGTTTACAAGGGAGTTTACATGGTGTCACTCCTGAGGTTGTGATATAATTGTTGTGCTATAAATGTGGCTTACATTATAGAACCTTTACATATGTCTACGGCTATTATAGCAGGTGGTGGATGGCAGTTATGCCAGGATACGATATCCATAACCAAATGTTTGAGACAGTCTGTTTGTGGGACCATATCTCTCAATAGTGTTTTGCTGATTCCTATAGTACAGGATCTTTCAAGATATACTGATTGTTTTCTCACTCTATATTTAATCAGTTTATTATTCAACCGGTGGGTGATATGACTGTAGTTGAGTTGGATAAGCGTTAAACTAGCATAATCCGAAGCCTCCGGTCCTGTAATAGAATAAAAAATTAGCTAGCATTCGCGCCAAGAATTTTCAATTCTATTAAGGACACGGAGGCGAGGATTATCCCACCCGGTTTATTACAATATTGGTAATAATTACCCACCCGCATGTACTTGATATTCTGTGTAAGCAGAAGTTACAGGTTTTCCCTGTCTCATTCCTTTCAGGTTCTGGGAAGAGAAGACGGAGCAGGTGTACTTCTGGTTTAGAAGACATGAAATTCCAGTTTGGATATGGTTCTGCCACGTTGGAGGATGATTTTTGGACTCATATTCCTTATTTGGACTAAAGTATTAATGTTATTGATTATTAAGGTTCGAGCAAAGAAAGAGGAGGAGAAACAGGACACTGTGGCTCTTATGGGGCTATACAGGATGTGATGTATGGACGAGCATCATGGGAAATGTAGTTTTATTTGCATACAAAACGTTGTTCATTGGCTGCTGTGAGTAGCAAATATAAGAAAGAGAAGCATAATCCTCGCCTCCGTGTCCTTAATAGAATTGAAAATTCTTGGCGCGAATGCTAGCTAATTTTTTATTCATGGGTAATAGTCTGTTTTCTACTTAGACATAGCCACATCTAAGTTAACTGTCTAGTCTTCACCAGCATCTCCGTACGAATCCCCGTAACTTGACATTACCTTACGTCGCATGCTGCAGTACAATTACTTCCGGGTATTGGCACGGGAGAATTTCTGTTTGTACCTAGGCTGCCGAGTGTTCAAGGTAAGATGTTATATCCTTAGCCTTAACTTCAAGTAGTGAAGAATAAGGGATTGAGTTTAGAGCTTTGAACCGTTGTGGTTTTTTCATATAACGGATACCTTTAGCAGTTACTGTTCTCCATGGATATTCTGTGTCTTCACTATTTGCTGAATTCGCTATTCTATCACCTTGTGATCATGCAATATGATAAGTTATAGCCTACATTCATTGTTTTACATTATCATGATAAAGTCGAAAAATAAAATACAAACGCAGGCACTATGTGTTTGAATTATACATATTGCTTTCAAATTAGATTTCTTCTTGTCTGTATTAGTCTTGCTCCTTAGAGAACTATTAGACGAGATATCATGAATCATACCTTTTTTATGAGGCAGCATTTATACATCCACTTTAAACCATGGTTGCATCGCGTTATACAATCATTTTTGAAGTCACTATTCTTTTTGTTCAATAGCGGAAATTTTATGCCACGTGTAATCCTATCCCAAGAACTGGTATAACTATCTCCAATCTGGACCTGTTTTTTAGCTCCATTGCTACATATAGATCAATCTTTATTCAAGGTAGATCTTTGAATGATTCATATCGAATACAGTTTATTTTCATTTTATTAGAATGCCTTTTTTCTCCGTAAAGCACCATCCTTTGATCCATTAATATCATCAATTCATTCATTTTTTCAGTTGCTGCCGATTTTCGGATAAATTCACCATTTTGGGCTGAACCCCGGATAATTTTTTGACCGACTTTGAGTGTCTTATTTATTAAACTATGAGGTAATTTTATATATTATGTTTAGAGCTCCTGGTTTTATGGTATTTATTTTTTTAACATTACCGTCTGCATTTATCCATATTTATTTTTTGGCCTTTCTACCTGTATTTATCCATATTTATTTTGTGTCGTGTATAAATGAAACTGTAAAACTGCACATTTCCATAATTATTTAAATGATAGGACATGCACTCATACTTTGATGTCTGTCGTCATTTAGAAATTTAAGCTGAAAAATATTACATAACAATATATCCACTAAATATTGGCCTTATACCACAAACGTATGTTGACATATGCCATTATTTAAAGAAATTTCATCCTGTTTTTTAATTTCCCGTGCTGTCCAACTGCGCAGCTGTTAGGCTACAATTCATGAAAGACAGCTCGGAGAGTCACTTAAAAGAAGCACAATTTTCTGTATTTATCTACTTTTAATAATAAATGCAGACAGAAAACACATTGTTTTCTGTCTGTCTTTATCAGCACAAATTCGTAAAAATGAAAAACAGGGAGCCTTAATTATTTTATGAGCACTCTTGGTGGTGGTTTCACATCCATTCCACTTCCCCATGGTAACGATCAAAGTTTGTTTCAGTCGTATTACCACAAAGCCAATTTCGACATATATGTATGATACATATATTTTTGGACCATCATATCATATGGTCTCAGTAAGCAAATTCTCCTTTTCTCCCTCCACAATCATTATATTCTCACTTAGGTCCATTTGAGAGCATGACTTGGGTTTTACCTTTTTGCACAATCTTTTTTCATTATTCTTTTATCATTTCATGGCACATTTTTCTTGACTGTAAACTTGCAAGTGGTGTATCTGACTTGGTGATGGTTACCTCATTCACGTTATTATTTTCTAAGTGGTCTTTAATATTCATAGAGAAGGAAGGTTTTTTAACTACTATGTATTATGTGTTAGTTTTTAATTGAGACTTGGTGTACATCTTTTTTCATTCATTCCTTTTAGATATATGATTTATTGTGGCTTTCCTGATGAAGGTGCTCTTTTTTGCCGAAACGCGCATAGATACTAAAAGGATCCATCATTACACCAAAAGCCACTAGATTGTATTTTTTGATTTCTGGTGTTCTTGATTTTTTCATTTTGTTTTATTACATTATCATCTGTTTTGTTTAATGATTGATTATGTATGTTACATGTATTTATTATTTTCAATTTTGTTGGTTATATTGTAATTTCATTGTCTTATATCTGTCATCCACAAGAGTACCACAACACCTGGAATGGTTACTTTAAAGAATTTTGAATGAATAAAATGTCTTTTTATTGAATATTAGTGTACACCTAGTCTATAAATATTATGTGTTTTTAGAATAAGGTCTCATATACTCTATAGATCGATAGTTGCCTAGGGATTTTCTCTTAAAAAAAGCTGGATCCAACTGTGACATGGTATGCTGACCACTAGCTGTTGGAATCCAATCTTAACATGGTATGCGGACCACCAGCTGCTGGAATCCAATTTTAACATTGCATGCTGACCACAGGGTCCTGGGATCCAACCTTAACATGGCGCGCTGACCACCAGCTGATGGACACTCCAATGACATGGCATACTGAACACCAGCTGCTGAATTCAAACTTGAAATGGTGTGCTTACCACTTCCTACAGGATCCAAACGTGACATGGCATGCTGATCACCGGTTGTTGGGATCCAACCTTAACATGGTGTCCTGACCACCACCTGCTGGATTCAACCGTGACATGGTGTGCTGACACCCAGCTGCTGGGATTCAACCTTCACGCGGCATACTGACCACCGGCTGCAGGGATCCAACCTTGACATGGCGCGCTGACCTCCAGCTGATGAATCCAACTGTGATATGGCGTGCTGACCACCAGCTGCTTGATCCTACTGTGGAGTCACAGTGGTCTTCATCAATTGACATCTAACTGTATTACCAACAGAGTACATGAGGTTAAAAGCAACACTCTCAAACTACTCTAAACTTTCATGAAAACACGGCATATAATGCTGAGGCTATGGCAGGGTTTGTTCCAAGTGTGCCTTTCCCCTCATTCACTGAGTCTGCTTAATTGCTAATGAATGAGAGGAATTTGAGCATCCCCAGATTTCTACAAATAGCAACAACAAAGAGGTGTGGGCTATTCCACGATCACACAATTAGAAATATTTTATTTATTTATTTTATTTTAAGCAATTTATTGAGCGCGCAAATACCCGGGGGTGTCTCGGCGCTATAGGACAGCTTAAACGGATAGAAAGGAGAGGAGGAATGTGTTATTGAAATAGCCATGTTTTTATGTTCTTCAGGAAAGATAATAATGTAGGGGAACTTTTGATGTGTAGCGGAAGTTTGTTCCAGAGTTTGGATGTTGCCACAATGAATCTCCTGTCACCCCAAGTGGCTTTCTTGGTTCTAGGAACCATTAGCAGCTGATTGGAGCTAGATCGCAAGATCCTGTTGGGTCTGTAAAGGCAAAGGCTTTTCTTAAGGAATTCGGGGCCTGAGCCGTGAATTGCTTTATAGGCTATACACAATGCCTTAAATTTAGTCCTGCTTTTGATGGGTAGCCAATGAAGCTGTCGTATGACTCCTGAGATAGGTTTAAATTTGGGAGTGCCTGAGAGAATCCTAGCTGCGGCATTCTGTACCATTTGCAATTTTTGCAGGACTCTTTCTTGTGCATTAATAAGTAGACCATTACAATAGTCTATTCTAGACATGACAAGGGTACTAATAAGAGTCTTTCCTGCGCTAGGGGGAAGAAAGGGTAGAAGCTTCTTTATCATTCTGATAGTGTAGAATGAGGATGAGGTGACATAATTAGCGTGTGGCATGAACGATAACTTGTCATCAAATAAAACTCCAAGGTTTCTAACCTTAGTGACCGGAACCGGGGGGGAGCCTAGTTCCTCTGGCCACCAGGAGGTAGACCAACTGGGGTGTAGCTTTCCAAAAATCATCACCTCAGTTTTGTCGGAGTTTAGTTTCAGACAGTTATTTGTCATCCATGTGCTGATGGTGGACATTCCTTTTTTTAAATTATTTGCGATTGAATTTCCATTCTCATATATTTCTATTACAATCTGGGTGTCATCAGCATAAAGTGTGAGTCGCAAGTCGTAAGCTTTTATGATTTTAGCAAGGTCTGCAACATAAAGATTAAATAATGTGGGGCTTACTGAGGAACCCTAAGGGACACCGCATGGTTGGGAAAAGGGAGGAGAGAGAAAACTGCCCAACTTTACCTGTTGTGATCGATTGGCCAGAAAGGAAGCTAGAAGGGCCTTGGCTCTGTCTTTGATCCCTATGGCTGAGATACGGTTGATTAGGATGGAGTGGTCCACCATATCAAATGCTGCTGAAAGATCCAGCAGCACTAAGACTGCAGTCCCACCCTTATCCATAGTTGTTCGTATTTCATCAACTGTTTTAATGAGAGCTGTCTCTGTCCCATGTCCTTTCCTGAATCCAAATTGGGTGTCATCTAAGCAATTGTTGTTTTCGATGTATTCGGCCAACTGGGTGTTCATCACCTTTTCTATAATTTTTGCGGGAAAAGGGAGACCTGCTATGGGTCTGTAATTGCAACAGTCTGAAGGGTTGAGGTTGTGTTTTTTGAGGAGAGGTCTGATTACTGTTTCTTTCCAGATGGAGGGATATATTCCTGTTTCGAACATGGAGTTGCAGATTTTGGCCAATTCTGGAGCTATAATTTCTGGAATGATTTTTATTATATTAGGTGGGCAAGGGTCATTGGGGGATCCGGATTTGGACTTGGAAATAAGATGGGTTATGTGTTCTATTGTGATCTTTTTAAATTCTGAGAAGGAGGGAGAGGCGTCCTGGTTATTGTTTTGAAATGTTAGACTATTGTCTAACGAAGAGTCAATGTTAGACGTAGTGGATTGTGCTGAAAAATTGGAGTAAATATTCATGATTTTATTTTGAAAAAAGCTGGCAAGATTATCACAGAGGGTTTGTGTTGGTGCTAATGACGGGGACGTGTCTGGACCTGATAGTTTGGTAACAACTTTGTATAGTTGTTTCGCGGAGTCTTGAGAGGATTCGATTTGGTTAATGTAAAATTTACTTTTTTCAATTATTAATAATTTTTTGTAATTGGAAAGTGCTTCCTTGTACCGAGTTTTAGTTATATTGTCGTAATTTCGGCGCCAGTGACGCTCCTGATTTCGGCATTTCTGTCTTTCTAGCCTTAGTTTCTCTGAAAACCAGGGGGCGGATGGAGTTTTTCTGTTTTTGGAAGTGTTTTTTATTGGGACAAGTGTAGGCGAAGCCATTGTGTGTAAAGCATGGCTGCGTGTTCGGGATTGTCTGGGAGGTCTTGATGCGTGGCTTTCAGATGTGTTTTAATATTTTCAGGGATAATGCTGTTCCAGGCTTTAAAGTTGACGGGCGAGGGAGTGGTAATCTGATTATGTGGTTTATGTTCAGTATTAATGTTAAAAAGGATTGCAAAATGGTCGGTCCATGTTAAAGGAAAGATATTTCCTAATGAAATGTGTTTATTGTTGGTGAATAGTCTGTCGAGAGTATGGCCAGCTATGTGAGTCGGTTTGTTTATGAGTTGAGAGAGTTCAATGGAATCAAGTTCAGAAAGTAGAACAGATGTGTTTTCATCGTTATTGGATTCTAGGTGAAAGTTAAAGTCACCTAGAATAGTGAAATTGGCTTCTCCTGCAGAAGGCTCTGCAAGGGGCGATAAAGAAGAAAGAAAGTCTGTCCGAGATCCAGGAGGGCGATATAATAATATACCTTTGAATGTAAATGATTTGGTGAGTGATATGGAAAAAGAGAAAGCTTTGCAGCCATTGATGAAAATAGGATCTGTTTTGACATTGTAGTTATCACGGTGTATAAGAGCTATACCTCCGCCTCTTTTGTTATTTCTGTCCAGTCTTTTAACGGAAAAATCATTTGGAGTTACAACAGCAAAGTCAGGCCCTGATGATGGGTCAGCCCAGGTCTCAGTAAGAAATAAAAGATCAAGATTGTGGTTCTCAAGAAAAGCGAGTATTTCATATTTATGCTTAGGTAACGAACGAACATTAATGAGTGCAGCTTTGACAGTGTGATTATTTATTGGAATGGTAGAGGGACCCATAGAGGTGGATGGTGGTATACTAGAGCTGGGTGTGCAATTATTGCATGTTGTTGACACTTGAGGTGGTATAGTGGTACAGCAAGGACAGGTTTGTGACTTCTTGGAGATGGTCCTAATATTTAGTAGCTGTCTCCTAGTGTAGATTTGAGAGGTATATAGCCGAGCTGGCTTAGGTGGATCAGGGGGGGGGCCCTAGGTGCGGTCCAGGCGCGGACGGGCGCAGACGGGCTTACCTTTGGCGCGCCTTCGCGTCCGCTGCGCGCTGCGCTTGGCATCTGGCTTTGAATCTTTTTTGCCAGCAGCTGATTGGATGGCTAACCGGAAGTGCCGGGCCCTTCCTGTTGCACGTGATCCCTCCACTCAAACCGAATCGTCGGTGGTGGACCGGGGATTATGTGCTGCTAAATGGGTGAGTGAACGGCGCAAATTATATTTAAAAAGCACAATTAAGTCAGTGAGTTTAAAATTTTCACAATAAACAGCGATTTACAATGAGATCACAGCGTAATTAGGGAGCCCTTTACCAGGCGCTCCTTAGAGTAATCAACATAAGCAGATGGGCAGGAACCCTTTACCAGGTGCTCCTTTGGAATATAATACAATTCTCAGCTCACCTTTCTGAGTTTAAGCGCGTCCGCTGCGCGTTGCGCTTTGCATCTGGCTTTGAATCTTTTTTGCCAGCAGCTGATTGGATGGCTAACCGGAAGTGCCGGGCACTTCCTGTTGCACGTGATCCCTCCACTCAAACCGAATCGTCGGTGGTGGACCGGGGATTATGTGCTGCTAAATGGGTGAGTGAACGGCGCAAATTATATTTAAAAAGCACAATTAAGTCAGTGAGTTTAACACTCATATACATATTTGTTTATTAAATCGAAGTGCCCAACTGCTGGTGATGCAACCGCCCAGGAATCGTAAAGTAAACACATTTTTTATACCCAAATGAGGCAGGAGCACATCATATCACAATCATATATTATTCCCATTGATATGGAATTTGACAAGCAGTGTTTTATGATCAATCCCTTCTCACCAAGGTTATTATAACACATGGAGTCACGTAGTCTAATTGCAGCTTCTTGATTTATTAGTATTCAGAAAGGACATGATTTAATCAGCCCAGCCAATGCGTTTCATACATTCTGACTTCATCAGGGCGAAAACATAAATCCATTTAATCCATGTATATATCAATCAATCAACCAATCAATCGGGGTATGTAAAGCGTGGCTACTCACTACATCTTGATTCACATACAAAGACATATAGCATCAAAACAGGGAAGTGCCTCCAACAACATACAATAAACATTACATGAAGAGATTTTCTGAAAAATACATACATACGTATGTTTACAATTTTTAAATATGTCAGTGAATAAATAATCATCATTAGTATGTTTCATGTGAACAATAGAATAGTTATTGATTTAACCCAAGGGACAAAGATACTCAGCTAATAGATATCCTAAAGTCAAAATTATATCCAAAAACAGTCACTTTAAATTACAGCACTGCAATCCATGTATCAAGACACTATGGTTAAAGTCCTGGAGTCACACTTTATTTGTCCTATGTTGGTCTGCAAAATATCCAGATTATCTACATGCACCCAGCTGTAACAAATATAGAGAGAAACCTAATATTTAAGGTCTGTTATTTTGGGAAATAAAATCAAAGAGGTTACTTACATCAGAAAAAATGTTTTTTTTTCTATTATATTTCATATGTGTGGCACCAAAAAGAGCATAGCTCCAAATGCCCTTCCAGATAACATGATCAATCCTCCCATAAGAATCTATAAAGCCAAATAACGTTTTACTCCAATAGTTAAAAGTAACCTATTCATGTTTCCCAAAAGGCATCCCTCGCTAACTTAACCCCCTTTATAACTTACTTGTATTGCCAGAACACCCTCAGTATGACCGCCACTGTCTTCAGAATTGAAATCTCAAAAAGTCAATTTTCCCTCCGTTATTTAAACCTACAGAGAACCAATCATCCACCACCAATTCAAGACATATATCAGAAAGCGTCTTAACTCAATGAAGAATAAGAAGGGAACGGTTCCTCTCCTGTCCGCCACACAGTCAGCTAATTAAATTGCAGTTTCACAAGTCCGCAAGGGTAACTGCCGGCCCTATTTTTACGTCAATTCTATCACTGGTCCGACCAATCTCCACACATACTTGGTAGTAACCAGTCTACTTTGCTTCCCAACATTTTTTAGTCATGCAACCAGGCATAGAAAAACAAAGAGAGACCCCTATCCTGCATCAAACGCTTAGATCGTGTTGCATGATGTGCACTAAGCTCTCACTACAAAAAGAACACGGAAAATCAGGATCATTCATGCACCAATGTTCGTGCCCCTCCCATCTCCGTTACATCGGAAACAGATCTCAGAAGTTTAAAAGAAAAGTTTTTTTTGTGGTCCGAGTTCTAGACAACCAATCAGCATGTAGAACAGCTGAAGACACACCCATCTCCATTCTCCCCATCCTCAATTGAACTATAGACCAGTATCTCCACAAAATACAGGGCGTTTTCCTTTGCAATCTAATCCATCATGGATCAATGAGGGATGTCCAAAAAGAGGGCCTAAAGGAAACCAGGCCGAGTGGCTAACAAAAACAAAAAGTTCAAACTAAATCATTATATAACAAAGTTATAGCTGTACTGATTGAATCATATCATTCATACAACCAGGGGATCCCTTCAGATTGGAAATGATATACATGATGCAATAGAGGAGAATGAGTATCTCCTAATCCACAAGTAAATATCAAAGGAACAAATAACCCGCTCAACTTGGTTCCTGGATATACTTAAAGATCCCTTTAAGTCCACAAGATCCCTTCTGATCGAAAATCCATATCCAAGAGCTAAAATAACCCGCTAAACCTGATTCCTAGATACGCTTTAAGATCTCTTCAAGTCCATTAGTTTTCAACCTTAGCTAAGTGACGCCCTAGGTCTTTGTTATCATGAGGGTTACAAACAGATGCATTTACAGAAAATAACGAAACTCATTCTCAACATTAAGACATAACTGTATAGACCTTAAGTGGCTAATCCATCTTGCCACTTCCTGTCATAATCTCAGTATATGGCCCTTTCCTCTTTCATCATCATCTACCCTTTGTACACTGTGAAACCTGAAGTTCTGGTTGTTAGGGTGGCACTCGTTCATGTGCTCTACCAAAGGGGATCATTCATCATTATTTAGCACGGATCTTCCTGTCTTCTTAACTTAAGTTGCTTTTTGGTACTTCCTATGTAGACTTTGGAACAAAATCAAATAATGATATATATGACAAAACTTGTGTTGCAATTAATAAACTGTTTTATGTAATATGTGTAATGGGTGTTTCTTCAATTTGTTCAAACCATGAGAATATACCACACAGTTACCACATGTGTAGAACCCTTGAGATTGCAAAGATAGCCAGCTAGGAGTAGGAGAGCCAATTGGTTTGAGATAATTTTTCATTGTTTTATATCTGAATTTAGGTCATTTTCTATACGTAAATTTGGCTCAGTCTTAAATTATATCTGCAAAGTCGGGGACACCCCTTAAAAGAGACCAATTGTTGCACAGAATTGTATAGTTAAGCTGATGCTCTTCAATGTATGTAGAACGAAACAATAATCTTTCCTGCTACTCAAATCTTTGTTTCTTGACAAGCGTGTTAGTACACTTAGTTTTGGGAACCCCTTTATCTGCTTGCTTTAGGACGCTTTCACCATACCCTCTTTTTCTCAATCAATCCTTTATATTGTCAAAGCAATCATTGAAATCACCTCCTTGGCTACTATTTATTCTGATTCCTATCATTTCCCCATATGGGATTTTATGATTACTGATCTGGGATGTGCACTGTCTGCTCGTAAAATGTAATTCGTTGCGGTCTCCTTACGATATAGTCTAGTCTGAATACTATGTCCTGAAATATAAAACTGGATGTCTAAAAAATTGATGGAATCAGGATCATGACAGAGAGTGAATGTAACCTTGTATCTATTGGTATTTTCCTTTAGATTATGTGTGCTGCTTGTCCATATAATCAGAACATCGTCAATGTAACAACCCACAGAAAGCATTTTATTCCATCCATTTGCCAGCAGATGTGGCCCAGACAGGCTCCCTCTCAGACCATCCCATGAAGAAATCGGCGTAAGACGGAGCATACCTGGACCCCATTGCAGTTCCTTGAATCTGCTGGTATTACTGTCTATTAAAGAAGAAAGAATTGTTGTTTAAAATCAGTTCACTCATCTTGATGAGCGTCTTAGAATGTTCAATGAGACTAGCACTTCGCTTAAACAGCTATTGACCCAAGTCATTTTGGATGCAAGTATACAATTCAGCTGCATCAAAAGTAACACAACTCATGCTCGGATCCTATATAACATCCTGTAACTTGTTTAGTATATCAGTGGGGTCACGAATAAAAGAAGGTAAATTCATTTCAATGGGTTTTAAGAAAGAGTCAACAAATTCTGAAAGATGTTCAGGAGGGCTACCTATACTGGAAATAATAGGTCTCCCTGGGGGTTTGTTATGTGATTTGGGGATGTCTGGCAGAATATGCATGAAGGGAACAAGGGTTGGCATTGCATAAATATCTGTATTCACTGTCATCAAGGAGACTGGTATCCTTCCAAAAATAGAGTTTACTTGAAATGATTCTGCTACCATCCCCAATTAGATTACTAGCCAGCTTCTTATAACATTGAACATCACTCAATTGCCTCATTATCTCTCCTTCATATTCCGTTCTCTTCATAATAACAATTTTTTCTCCTTTATCTGCCTCCCTGATCACTATGGAGGGCTCGGAGCCTAGGTTTTTTAGTGCCTGTCTTTCTTCATATGTAAGGATTATGTTTGTCTCATGATATTTTCTCATTTCATACTGGTTGTCTTCTATTTAGTGTAATTCAGCTGTATTTTGTTTTGACAAACAGATCTATAGCGGCATCTTGATTAGCCAGTGGTGTAAATTTCAAGGATGGAACTAGGCCACTAGTGAAGGTATAGTCCATTTCAACATCATGATTAGCACATACATCATTGATATCTAAATTACCTTCTACAGTGATAGACAAGAGTGTATGAACATCGTGCACATCAGAAGTAGTCATAGAAGATCTCTTTATTTTGTTTTTGACAGGTACAGACACTTTTTCATTACAAGCAAAAAAACTCTTTAACTTTCAGCATCTAGCAAATTTGAATAAATCAATCTGCAATTCCACAAAATCACAAGACTGATTAGGACCGAAGGTAAGCTCATTTGATAAGACTTTCAGCTTCATATCATTCAAAAACCTATCAGATAGATTAACCACCTGCAGGATATAATTTCTCTCAGATTCAGAGGCAAGTGTATCGCCAGCTAAGTTGTATTCCCGTTCTGACTGTGAGCTCCCATTCTTGTATTTTTTACGTTTACTATTGCCCCTCCTTATTTTTCCAAGTTTTTTCTTTTTCCCAATTTCGTTTGTTGGATCTCTTTGGAAAAAGAAGAGGATTTGGGCAATCTGGTTCCTGTCTTATTGCTAGGTCCTGGCTTATCATTAGAAGAGAGATCAGAGCTACTGTAATTAACTGAGCTCAGATCCACTGCTTGTTTATTACTTGGTGAAGCTCTGGGTTGTCTGTTAATTACATCATAACTTTTTGCAAAAGCAAAAATGTGACCAGAGTTTTAATCTTTTTCATCACTCGTGAGTTTGTTCAGTTTGCATTCTTTAATCTGCAACTGATGTTTACTAATCACTTCATTCAAAATTTCGTCATTTTTATCAGTAAGTTCCTTAAGCTTCATCTCCTTGATTTCTTTTTCTGACTCAAGCATTTGTAGTTTCAATTTCTCAACTTTAATTTCTGCATTTTTGATTAATATCTGCATCATGCAGAATGGGTATAAATTATCCTCTCACTCTTTCAAGTGATTGTCCTCCAAATCATCAAAAGTGAGGAAGATTACGATTCTTAGCGTTTGTTTCAATATAACTTATAAGAATAACCCCATCCCACCATTTCTGAATGGAGGTCTTGAAATGGTGGTGTAGGATTGGGTCTTGGTAGGTTTAAATAATGGAGGGAAAATTTACTTTTTGAGATTCCAATTCTGAAGACGGTGGCGGTCATTCTGAGAGCATTTTGATGATATAAGTAATTCATAACGGGGGTCAAGTTAGCAGGAGATGCCTTTTTGGAACCATGAGTTAATGTACTTTTAACAATTGAATTGAGACAATTTTTTGGCTTTAATGATCCATAAGGGAGAATTGATCATATTATCTTGAAGCACATATGAGATAGGCTCTTTTTGATGCCACACATATGAAATTATAATAGAGAATTTTGTTTTCGATGTAAGTAACCTCTTTGATTTATAATAGAACATTTAGTTTCCCAATATATACCAAACCTTAAATATTAGATTTCTCCCTATATTTGTTACAGTTGGGTGCAAGTAGATAATTTGGAATTATGCAGCCCAACATAGGGCAAACACAGTGTGACACTGAGGCTTTAACCATAGTGTCTTGATAGCATGGATTGTTGCGCCATAATTTAAAGTGAGTATTTTTCGGATATAATTTTGACCTAAGGATTTCTATAAACTGAGTATCTGTGTCCCTTGAGTTAACTTGAGAACTATACTATTGTTCACACGATAGAGGTGTATCTCATTATAAATTATGGAATATTAATTATGATTATTTATTCACTGACATATTTAAAAATTGTAAACATAAGTATAAATGTATTTTTCCGAATAATGTCTTTATGTAATGTTTATTGTATGTTATTGAAGTCACTTTTCTGTTTTGATGGTATATATCTTTGTATGTGAATCAAGATGTACATTATGTATTGATACATGGATTATATGGATGTTGTTATTTTTAATTTTTTAGACCTGATGAAGTCCAAATAAACGAAATGCATTGGCTTGGCTGATTAAATCATGTTCTTTATGAATACTGATAAATCAAGAAGTTGCAATTGGACTATGTGACTCCATGTGTTATAATTGCTACCCTTTGTGAGAAGGGATCAATCCTAAAACACTGTTTGAAAGATAGAGCCTTGTAAAATTCCATAATAGGAATGACATATGATTGTGATATGATGCACACCTGGTTCATTTGGGTATTAAACAAATCCCCAGATTTGTGTAAAAACTGTACCCCTATCAAACTATTTTTTTAAGGATGGAGTTATTGAGTGCTGTTCCTGTGTTAACTAAATTTGACATTCTAAACATGCATGATAATCTATGAGTGAGCTCTGACATTTCTATCTTTCTACCCCCTGAAAGTCAAAGTTTACACAAGCTTTGGCAAAGCGAATAGGTCATATTTATGAAAAACCGTAATCATACTTTCCAGATGCAGGCTGCAGAACCTTATTCCGTTGCTAAATGTCCCTCAGTTAAGATCCAAGTCTTTTCTTCAAAGACTGCAGTAACTGGAGCTTTTACTAGAGGTCCTTTGAGCCAGAGACAACTCTTTACTGTAATATGCTGAGTAGTGGTTTCTTGAGTCATACACACATTTAGCTGAAAAGGCTACAGTATCTTAAACTCCTACAGTAGTCCTATGAGCCAGATACTCATCTTTGATGGAATATGCTTCAGTACATTAAGCCATTGTGTACCTTGAGATGTTATTTAAGGTCTCTTAAGTCAGACATCATTTCTTGCTATAGTTTTGCAGTATCCTGAGCTGCTAGTAGGGGTTCACAAACTCAGACACAAGTCTTTGCTGTAAATTCTGCGGTAACTTAAGCCATTATTAGAGGTCTCTTGAGTCCGACACAACTCTTTGCTGCATTTGCTGTATAGCTGCAGTAACTTAAGCTGTTAGTATAACTGTCTTGAGTCAGACAAATGTCCTTGCTCTAAATTTTGCAGTATCTTAAGCTGCTAGTAGTGATCTCCTAAGTCAGACACAAGTCTTTGCTCTAAATACTGCCGTACCTTATGCTGTTAGCAGAGGTCTGTTGAGTCAGACTAGCGTTTGTGCTACAAATGCTATGGTACCTTATGCTGTTAGTAAAGGACTCTGTGCTGTAAATGCTGTAGTATCTTAGGCTGCTAGCAGAGGTCTCTTGAGGCAGACACACATCTATACCGTAAATGATGCAGTGCTTTGAGCCCTTAGTAGAGGTCTATCGGGTTGACCACAAGTCGTTGTAGGGAGTGCTGTGGTACCTTAAGCTCCTAGTAGAAGTCTTGCAAGTCAGATAATAGTCTTTGCTGTAAATGCTGCGGTACCATAAGCCGCTAGTTGAGTGCTCTAAAGTCAGCAAAAGTCTTTGGAATAAATTCTGTGGTACCTTAAGACGCTAATAGAGGTCTCTTGAGTCAGACACAAGTTTTTGCTGTAAATTCTGCGGTACCTTAAGCTGTTGGCAGAGTTCATTCAAGTCAGATACAAGTCTTTGCTGTAAACACTGTGATACCTCATACAGTTAGTAGAAGTCTCTTGCGGCAGACACAAGTCTTTGCTGTAAATTTAATACTGCAGTACTTTAAGCCATTAGTAGAGGACTCTCAAGTCAGACACAAGTCTTTGCTGTAAATACTGTGGTACCTTAAGCCGTTAGCAAAGGTCTCTCGACAGACACAAGTTTTTGCTGTAAATGCTGTGGTACCTTAAGCGGTTGCTAGAGGTCCTTTGAGTCAGACACAGCATCACAGCGGAAAGCAAGTGAAACAGGCACAACAGGCAGATCCAAAGCCCACTCCAAGTACATGTTAAAGTATTGGTAATAATAGATCTGCCGGAAGCTAAAGCAGTCTCTAGCTAGGTCTAAAAACACACAAGAATGGTGGCTCTCCACCATGTTATTAAGAGAGATATACATGTCCACAAGTACTTTTTACTGGGTAGTCCTTTAAAAAGCACAGTGGAAGCCTCATCTCTTCTCACAAATTCCCCAGCAAAATCAGTCCACATAAAAGGCAATAGTTTAGTATTGAATAGGTGGGTGTACAAAATAATGAGATAGCAAGACATTTTAGATGTTCCCATGCTAGGAGAGCATGGTTCGCCTTGAAATTTCATACAAACTTTCAGTCTATATGTCCCAAAAAACATACAATTGCCACCTTCATTATATATAATGCAGGATATGACAGAATGATGTAATTGGTGAGAAATACAATATTATGTCCAAATGCATCATAAGTGTTGTCACCCAAAGGTCTTAAAAATACAGTTGATTTGAGGGGCATGGCTTGGTGCCAGCCAAGATGGCAGCGTAAAAGAGGAGCTCCTTAACGGCCATTCCGAACATCCCAATTATCCGGCAATTATCCGTTAACATCAGTGCAAAAAAATCAGAAATATCGTACCTCCGGTGGAGAGCTGCCTACCTGAAGGAGCGAAACCAAATCTGTGACCCTGACCTGGAGTAAAACGAAGATGGGCCGAGTGGTCGGAGTTCGCGGCACAACGGGGACGCAGCAAGCGGCGTCCTGCATTGAAGGAGAGCCGCGCAATCCACGCCGGAGTTGCAGACGTGTGGCCGTGAGGAGGCTCCCGCCCTGTGGTGCTATTGGGGAATCCGAGCCCGGCAGGGGCCCTGGGTGGAACCGCAGCCCACCACGAGTGAAGAGAGATGGTGAAGTGCGGAAGCGGGAACCCGCAACACATAAGAGGCCCACAGGAAGTGGAGGCAATATTGAGGAGGAGCCAGGGAAAGGGGCCTCCGACACCAGGTAGCAGTGTGGAAGTAAGCCGGCGGGCGAAATTGACTGCAGAAGGCCGGTGAGGGAAAGACACCCCCAATGTCACAGCATCAGGCCTGAGCGGAGGCTGAGCATGCAGCGCCCAGAACTGGGGGGGCAGAGTGAGGCTGACACAGCCTGAAACAAAGAGCAGCAAGCGACGGTGATCCTGGGACCGGGGGGGGGGAACTGACCCAGCTGGAAAGAGAAGGCCGACCAGAGGACTGAGTGTGAGGGCCCCTCCCATTGGAACCAAATAATCAAACACTAATCCAAACAAGCAGGGCCCCGAAGAGCAACAGGGACTGGAGACACTATTACGGACTGAGATATTGAGCAATTCTCCAAGGAGAGCATGGAGTCCAACACATAATTAGAGGTGAGAGTACCGAAATACAAAGAAGCACTACCCTGCTGTAGTAGTAATTTTTTCCTGGGGTGGCAGAGGATGTACTGAGGTGCCCTGCGATGGTTCGGGGGTGAACTTGGATTTAGAGCCCCAGAGTCTGAAATAGAGCGCTGACACAGTGTGTGACCCTGGAGGCCACGAGGCCCACCGAAAAGTCAATAAAATGAAACCAAAAGTATCAGAGCCATCGCTTGGAGCAATAAATACTTCCATCCAAGTACTGGGCACATTTTGGAGACAAACATAGATAAAGTCACTATAGAAATGAACCTTATATGAGCTGACATGAAAAAGACATCTGAGAGAGAAACGGTTATCAAACTTCTTTTCGATTGAGAGAGCGCATGAAGCCCTGGTCACTCCCCCGCGGCCTGGGGCACTGCCTAGAACAATCATAGCCAGGATCCTGAACGATAGGGATCGGGATGCTATCCTGCAAGCTGCGAGGGCGCAGTGAGATTTCCCCTATGAAAACCCCGTCATCAGGCTCTTCCCGAAATTCACCCTACTAGTGCAGCAACAATGACACACCTTTGACGAGGTAAAGCAGGGGGGTTTTGACAGGGGGCTTGGTTTGAAAAGTTTACAGTTTTATACGCTTCAGAAATGATTTAACCCTGTTCAGGAACTTTTTGCACAGGTAATATGCAGTATGCAGCACCACATTGTTGGGAGGAGGCATAGGGCGTGGAAAGGAAGGGGTAGATGGACACACCCTGTACAATATCACTATGACGATGCAGCAAGTTAAAACATTCAAGGTCATGTCATGGAATGTCAAAGGCCTGGGGGACAAAATAAAGCGCACTATGGTTTTGCATTATCTCCATAGACATCCCCCGGACTTGGTACTCCTCCAGTAGACACATCTGAAGGGCAACAACTACCTAGCACTCAACCGATTTGGATACACATTACTGGCACATGCAGGGTTTTCAAGATGTTCTAGAGGAACAGCAATATTAACCACAAACATAGTGCCCCTGCTGAAGCACCGCACCTAGTACGACCCAATGGGAAGGTACGTCACGTTATTGGGGTCATGGGAGGGCCAGATCCTTAATGTCTTTTCTGCATACATTCCAGCAAGGCGACAGAGGGAGACACTCCCAGAACTCAGCAAATTACTGCTAGAAATGCCCGTAGGCACTCTTATACTGGGTGGCGGTATGAATGCAACGCTGTCACTAGAACTAGACCGAGACACATCATCCCACAGGGCAACAGCACCTCAGCCACTGCATGCCTTCACGAATGCACTGGGATTGATAGACCTGTGGAGGTGGCGCAATCCTACAATGAGGCAAAACACCCACATCTCGGCGGCTCATGGGAGTGATTCCCGATTGGACTACATTTTCACACACACCACTACAGTGGGGTTGTTTCGGGTGTGACATAGGGCGCAGGGGATATCGAATCACTCGCCGGTCGAACTGCTCCTACAGGCCCCTGCGCAAGATGATGTTCTTCCACCATAGATGGATCCATACCTATTTAGAGACAATGATTTCAGGGAGCGGTTCGGGGAGCATACAAAGCAATACATTGCAGAGAACTCCGGCTCAGAAGAGTCATGTAGTACTCTTTGGGAGGCATTTAAGGTTGTGGCCCGAGACTTTGTGCAGGCAACGGTGGGGGCCAAGCGAAAGGAGCGACGTTCACTGTGCAAGGCATTGGACAGGAAATAGCGAATATTGAAACAAAGCTGGGTTCAGATCCTAAGACGGTCCCATTGCACAGGCACACTCTTAATCTTAAGCAAAACGAACTCAGGAACCTTCAGGAACAAGCGGATCAAGTTCATATTATCTCAGAGATAAAGCCAATAAATTGATAGTCTAGCTGGAGAGGAGGGACAGGAGCCGCAATTGGGTCTCGGAACTGTGGACCACCTGACGGCTGCAGGTGGTAGTCTAGCGCAGACATAGCTGAGGCAATTGCAACTTATTACGAGGGGATATACCGGTCGCTCTCGGGAAGATCGGATACTGACAACAGTGAACTGCTAAGAGACATATCACTGACGACACTAGCACCAGAAGATGTGGAGGCAGTCGACAGTGAACTGACAAAAGAAGAAATAGTTGGGGCATTGGGGACTTGCAAGCAGGGAAGGCAGTGGGCCCAAACAGGTTCCCTGCAGAACTTTATAAGTGTGTAGCAGAGTAACTGCAAAAGCAGACGCACAGCTGCCAGCAGACCTGAGACTGGCAACTATTGTGGTGATATCAAAAAGGGGAAACCCCGCAACTTATGTTGTTCTTACAGATCCATCTCTCTGCTCAATTTTGAGACCAAGGTGCTGGCAAATGTATTAACTAATAGACTTGGCCCGGTGATACACTCACTGATCCATCCTGATCAGTCAGGGTTTATGGCCCACAGAAGTACCAGGTTGAAACTTCGTTGCCAATATAGAGTCATGTACATGGTAACAAAATGATCGAACAAACTGGCTGCGCTCCTGTCACTGGACACGCACATGGCATTCAATAGCATTGAGTGGCCCTATCTATTTGCGGTTCTTTCCAGACTAAGTTTTGGACCTCAATTCCGTGTGTGAATCACGCTACTATACTCCACCCCAGTGCGAGGGTTCGAGCAAACTGGGTGATCTCTAAAGCATTCAGGCTGCACAGGGGTACCCGACAAGGCTGCCCACTTTCACCGATACTGGCGCTCAAGCCACTGGCAGCATGGGTGCGGAGAGACCCACTAGTGAGAGGCATTGACGTGGGGGAGGGGTAGGGGGAACACGTATCTCTTTACACTGACGACATTCTGCTTTATGCCCACAAACCTCGTCAAACGTTCCATAGACTCATTCACATATTCCAAGTATTTAGCAACTACTTGGGAAATCAAATAAACTGGGATAAGTCATTGGTGTTCTCGCTGAGAGGCGTGATTCCATCCCTGACGTCAGCATGTAAGGAGTTAATCCATAAAGAAGAGTTTAAATATCGGGGTCACCAAATCAGAGGAGGATTTTGCAGCAAAATGTATATGCCCAATTGTAGAGACTATGGGGGGGATGTGCTATGGGGGGTGGCAGTCCATGGATCACATTGCGTAAGCTACAGCGGGGTGTGTATGAAGGTGGACTGGCCGTCCTGGACATTAGGAATTATTACTGGGCGTCACACTTTATAAACATTGTCTTTTCTCCAACCGAGGAGCCTGCGTACCGGGTTGACCATCTAGCAATGGCAAAGGCAGCTATCGGACCAAAATATATAGCAGAAAACGTAACAAGTCACTCCAGACGCACACACAGACGGTAGTGAATGCGTTGAATAAAGCGATTAAATTAGTGGGATGGAATGCCAGACTTACGGAGGAGATCCCACTGTGGGAGGGAGATCTGTTGGGTGAGGTTGGACGTTCACAAATTGGGACTCATAGGTTTAGAACTACTGAAAGACATTTGGAGAGGCGGAAACATTATTGATTTTGCTAGTCTCCAGACGGAGTACCAGATGGGGACAGGGGAATATCTCAGGTACCTACAATTGTGACATTCCCTCAAATGTCATGTGGTGAAGGGGGAACCACTCCTGGAATACATTCTATTGGAAGATAGACTTTTACTCGACTCAATGCTCGATAAAGCTATCTCCCTCACATATAGGAAACTAATGAACAACCCCCCAGACTATATGGGCTCCCAAAGGGCGACATGGGAAACAGATGTGAAACTTTTGGAAGATGATGATTGGGCGGAAGCCATACAGAACCCTAGGGAAATTGCTATAAGGGCGCAGTTTAGGCTGATCCAGCTCTTGATACTGCATAGATCATATGCCGCAAGGACAGAGTAGCATCGCATGGGCCGCTGTAGCTCAGAGGAGTGTGTTAGAGAGTGCGGCGAGACAGGTACTTTCTTCCATATCCCAAGATTCTACAATATTGGAGTGATATAACCCAAGGGACGGTGACAGTGGTGGGGGCACAAGTACCGGTCGACCCGAGGTGGCATATCCTAGGAGTGATGGGGGGAATTGGCCAAAATACACTAAAATATGGCTTAACTTGCAAGGGGGAGTGGCAAAGAGGAATATTGCCTGAGTATGGGGAGCAGGGGAGGTTCCAAGAATCGGGGATTGGAAAAAGGCCTCGACTAGTGCCAGCGGGCAGAACAGACAACATACCAGAGTGGAGGCCGCCCACACAAATGGGAAAAGATTTGGGGTGCTTGGATGAAATATAGGAGCTAGTCAACTGAGGGAGTTGGGGGATAGTCCAAGGATAAGACGGGGCTGAGGTAGAAGATATTGAACCAGACTCCTTAGGCAAGAGACAATAATTATATGCTGAATAAGAAATTAGAAATATGGGAACCTGTTAACTGCTGCATGTCCAATCATAAGCTGCTTATGTATCTTGCTGCATTATATCTGAAGCATATGTTCAAAAAAAAGATTTAAACAAAAAAAATACAGTTGATTTTAGGTACAAATGTGGTCACTCAGACACTTAAGAATGGCACGACTGTCCGGCTGGCTTCTGTGCCTGGTTTATGCAGTGTTGCCTGACCGTGTCCACCATCATCAATAACCTCTTTTTTACTCTGTGTGGCTTATACCCCAAGGTCTACACCCCCCTTTTACTGCTTTCAGACTCTCCAGATATTTTGCAGGAAGTGAAGAGGGCACTGCAAGGGGGAACGGAGACCTGCAAGAGGCACCATCGTGCTTGGTCTGAGGAGCATCAGGGAGTGTGGAGAGAAGCCATCAAGCCTGATCTAGAGAGCTTCAAGGAAGTGCAGGGAGGAGCTCTCTGGATATCTCACTGAAGGTGAAGAGGTCACTGGGGGGATGAAAGGAAAATGAGCAAGACGAGCTAATATGCCGGTACTGAGGGCTTCAGGGAGCATGGGGAGGAGTTATCAGGATTTCTCATTAAAGGTAAAGAGGGCACTGGAGGGATGAAAGGGAGATCTGCAAGAAGAACCAATATGCCTGTGCTGAGAGCTTCAGGGGGTATGGGGAGGGGCTCCCAGGATATCTCAGTGAATGGGTAGAGAGCGAAGGAGGGTTAAGAGGAACCATCATGCTTCATGGTTGTGATGAGCCCCATTCTGCCTTCAGGGAGAGTAGCCCAGATACTTGGACATGTGATGGAGGTACAGAGGCATTTGTTAGGGGTAGTTCACAGGGGCATTCGGTACAGAAAGCACAGGGGTCATTACTTACCATAAGCGGACGGTAGGAGGGCTGGAGGGTTGAGGAGGGCTGGTGGGTTAAAGAGGACTGGAGGGTTGGTAGCCCCTGGGAAGGAAAAAGGGGCATACAGCCTCCAAGAGAGGACTGGAGCTTGAACATGTCTGAAGGTCTAAGTGCAGTACCAGAGGCAGAGTATCCCCTAGGTGCCCTAGGTGGGAATAACTACTGATTATTTGAATTACTGATTACTTTGGAATTTTCCATTTTTGTTATTGTTAGGGATTGACATTTTTTAAAAGATTGTTCACAAAAGATAAGGAAAATGCCTTTAAGAAAAGAGTAGGGCCTTGTGGCTTTCCGATTATAATTCTCATTTTGGCTGCACTTATTAGCATGTTAGTGTAAATATATCCCTCAATGGGTATCTCCCAAAAACTACTAATGACCTCATATTTCTGAATACTATTAAGTATTATAATTTGTATAGAATTTGAGGAGAAGTCTTACTTAGCGTTGTCGGTAAAATTATAGAGACAGAGACCCAGATTTACTAAGGACTTACATTGTCCTTCTATCATGCATGTCGACGCAAGGCAACGCAAGTCCAAAAGTAATTTATACTAAGTCACCAAAGGAGTGCCTTGCTCTGCCTTGCATGACTTTGTAAAGAACTGGAACGCAATGCGGTGGCTTAGACTGTGTTTTGTTATATTTCGTAGTGGTAGGCATTCCATGGGTGGAGCATGGGCGTTCCCGTACATCCGACCATGGAATTTAACGAAATACCACATTTACTGAAAGCAATAAACCCGGTATTACCCAAAAATGGTGTGCCTCCCGAGGATGGTGCAAAATAGACAAATATTTTAATTTCTCCTTGTCACTGCCTCTTTCTGTCCATGATGAATTCCGCATCACACTTAGAAAGAGAAAATTGCCTCTTAGGATTGTTTTTCTGCAGGAAGGTATGTCTTCCTGCAGAAAAACAATCCTGCCTGTAACGCAGGAACCCTTGCACCATGGGGCAAGGGTACCTGCGTTTGCACCAGGCAGCACACAGTGCACCAGCTTAAGGACAGAGCAGAAGTGTGCCACATCCTCATAAATATAGCACGTTTCTACTCACTCCATTCAAGGCAATGCAGTGCAGCACATTTCCTTGCTGTGTTGCACTCAATGACATTTAGCAAATCTTGCCTATAATGAATTTGGCTGATTGTTATATTTGTATCCACTTCCCTACTTTTGTTTCGGAGGGTTTGATGTACATGCAATTATCTTTGTCTTATGGTTCATCATTTACTGTTTATTTTTCATTAATCTTACACCAGAATTATTAAGAAGTTAATGTAAATTATGATATTCCATATATTACTTACCTACTTTTAAGAGACTTACAATACTTGAACATTTTTGCAAGCCCTATAAAATGACCCCGAAACCAGTCCCAGGATGCTTGTGTCCAGTCCAGGGAAGACATGGCTTGGCAGTTTGGGCTGGACTGTTCCCATGAGGCACAGGGCCAAGACAGATTTGCCTATGGCTGTGTCTGAACTGGGGTTGCGAAGTGAGCTAAAGAATGATGATGGATTCAACACAGATCTTTGACTGGGGGTGAGTGTCTGAAAAGTTTCAGCGCTCTGTCCATCATCTCCTTGTGTTTGCTATAACATTTTATAGCACTAACATTACATTGGAAGTGCTAAGATGCAAAATATGTGTAAACGTAAGTGACATAGAGGGTAACTTTATTAAAAGATATAACAGAAAACATATAATCATGGGTTGACGAGTTTGAAGGAAATGAGAATTTATTCGAGGCAAGACACTGCTTAAAACTTCAAAAGTCATAGATGCAGCCTAGTCTAGGAATTTTGAAGGCAAGGGAAGGGAATGTGTGTCTAATTTGAATTAAATGTAGTGAGTATGATAGACTAATTAACTACTAACATCACAAAATAAACAGGAGCTCAACCTTCTGGTAGCTATGACACATAGCAGACAGGCTTTACTTAGAGGCAACGTGTAATACATTTATGAAATACCCAAACAGTAATAAAATTGAAATGCAAGACAATACCAAACCTAAATTTAATTGAAAAATTGAGTAGAATTTATTAAACAAAATGACAACAATTTTAATAAGGGGAACCATTGGTATGACTTTTTTAAAAGTAGAAATAACACCGAGAAGCATAAAGTGCCAATGATAGTTAACGGTCCAGTAGAACAGACATAGGCGCAATTTGACACTGCCCACAATGGAGCACAGGTCCTGTACACTAACCAGGTTCATCGTGCTCAAAGATTTGCCTTTCTATCTTTAGTCCTTAAAATCCCCATCCACCACAGGATTACAATTCTAAAGTCCCCCTGGACCTTAGGGGAAGCACTTTGAGATTCATAGGGTGTCAGGTAGACCCCACAACACAATCTAATTTAGGTCCAGTTGCAACTGGTCAGCTGGGCAGTTACAGGAAAAGCCTCGTGTAGCTAGCAGCATCTTGTAGCTTGAACAGGAGGTCAGCCTTATGATCCCTGGAGCCCACTTCTTTGTCCTGGGTATAAGAGGGAACAGGTCCGGTCATTCAGGGCTCCTTCCAGGTCACAGACAACAGATCCAGTCATCTTCTGCTCATTCTCGGGTCCAGGAGTGTTCTCAAGTGGGTGTCTGAAGTGCCCCATTTATGCCTAATCTAGTCGGTGAGAATGACTCCTGGGCACACCCTAACCAATGGGGTAAAAGTTCCCTGGACCAATTCTACCAATTTTGGGCATTTTCAAGATGGTGAAGATCTTAGACAACACTAAAATTGGGCTCTGAGGGCTGGGGTGTATGTGGGACTGTACTGTTGTAATACTAGTATCCTCCCACCTCCAGCACTAAAATCCAGTTGAATGTAAGAAATGTACCTACAACAAACCGAGAGACATTAGTCTGGTTGGACAAAAGCAGGGTTTTCCAGCAACCAAAGAGTGGATATACAAGAACTGTCTTGTCATCCTGTTCCCTCCCTTTCAAGTGTGGCCCCAGTGTGAATATGTAAAACCCCAGGAGACCTATTATGCAGGATGTGACACTGTAATGTCAAAAAGGAAGCACAGCCCCCACATTGCCTATTCTGGAGATTCAGACGAGTCATTTCGGCTCATTCAGGTCGACCTGTCAATCACAATGATCTATTGGGTAGTTCCTGGAAGGAATTTCATACCTCATTCACATCTATTCAAATGCGACTCATAGGCTGGGAGAAGGAGAGCAAATGCAGGTTAGCCTCCAGAAAATTCAAGCAGGGAAAAGTTAACTTTCTAAAAGTAAATTTTTCTTAATATTTATTAGAAGTATGACTTCACCATTGAATTGGATTTTTAATATTAAAAGTAGTTGCTTCATTATTTTTGTAGCTAGTCCCTTTCCCAAGAGATAGTTTTAGTATTTAATATTGCACCCCAGAATTTTCCAGTGGGTCAGCCAGCCTTGCTACAGTGAAAATAGTTTTGAGGCGCTAGTCACTATAAAGACATGCTTAACATTTAATTTCTACATGTCTTACTTTTACATACCAAACTCCCTGCTTTATGGGCAGTAAGGCCTACTTATGGATGACATATTAGCATTTAAAAGGAATTTTTTGACCTGTCAAAAGGTAGAATTTGCAGCATTTCATCAGAAAACTTCAGGCTACATTGGTAGGCTTGAAGCCATGTATACACTGCCGCTATAGTGGGTGGCTCAATTGGGGCTGTAGTGCACTAGTGACATTTATTTTCCAGGCCCTTGGTGCACTTTGTACCATGTACTAGGGAGTTATAGTTAAATTAAATATTCTAAATAGGAGTGTCTCATTCTTAACATGTTGAAAGGAGGAGCAAAAGCACTTTAGCCCTGGTTTCTAGCGGTAAAGTTCACAGAGTTCTGCAGCTAGGAAATATATAGGGTCCAGCAAATGGTGAATTTACTACACAGACCGCCTCAGCTAAGAGCTCGGGTAGACTAATCATTCCCTTGAAGGATGTCGCTGCTCAGAAAATAGAACAGGGACAATTTGACACTCCTGCAGTGGCACATGACTGTTTTTTACCCGTCTGAAACTACCTCCTCCCCTCTGACTACATATTCCCTAACCGCACACCCTATCCATGGGGAATACTTCTCCTCACCTGCAGATGCTATATGTAAGGAAACTATCTATAGCTTGCTCAGAGAAACATCCCAGTAGGCAGACAGTAGCACCATGGACAGCAATGCTATGTGGCCCCTTCTGCCCACTAGGTCAGACGTCAGTCTCCAACTTAGGGGAAACTCTGCTCAAAATGCTAACAACCAACAGAGGCCATTGACAGTTGTCAGAAGGCAGGCCACTGACCATCCACTGCCAGGTGGAGGCTTTAGTCTGGGGCCTTGAGCAGGCCGCACTTCCAGTTCTGGGGATGGCAAAGAATTCTTCACTTGCTCCTGAGGTCTCCCTGTCCTCTTAGGTTCCTCAGGGTGGGGAGCTGCCCTCTCTGATAACAGACTCCCTCTTTTTACTCTCTATGCTGTCATCTCAGGGGTCCGAATTGAGACTGGTCTTTCATTTCAGGCTCTGCACCCTGAAAGTGATCGGGTGCTTCCCAGTCCAGGACTTTGAAATGAAATGAAATGAAATGAAAAGGGGTTTTATTAAGCGCGACTGCTGCCCTAAGGCATCCAAGCGCTAGTAGAAAAAGATAGTGCCTTGAGGAGAGCAGCGAAAGGTGAGTTAGTTGCTGAAAAGAACCTTTTTAATCTCCTTGCGGAAGGATGACAGATCAGGATTCGATCTGAGGAGTGGGGGAAGGGAGTTCCACACCTTGGCAGCGTTGAGCATGAAGGACCTTCCTCCTGCTCTTGACCTCTTGAACTGGGGGGTTACTGCTAGGAATGCATGGGTGGATCGAAGTTGTTTGCCGGGATAGTAGGGGGAGAGCAGGGAGTGGTTAATTTTAGGGCCGGTTCTCCAATAGGCTTGGTGAGAAATACACATGGCTTTAAATTTTATTCTCTCCCTGACAGGGAGCCAGTGTAGGATCCTCAGCCCGGGCACCGCTGATACTCTGCGTGGGATCTGCAGCAGCATGCGTGCAGCGCAGTTCTGGATCCGCTGGAGTTTTTGCAGCACGTATTCCGGCGCCCCTAAGTAAAGGGCATTGTTGAAATCAAGTCGAGATTGAATAAGACCTTGAATAACAACTTGTTTGGCTTCAAAGGGCAGAAATGAAAGGATTTTTCTCAACATCCTGATAATCCCGAAACAGGTTGCAGATGTTTTTGTAGCTTGGGTGTTAAGGGTTAGGGATTTGTCAAGCCAGACCCCCAAGCTTTTGATATCGTGTTTAGGACTTGGGGGGGAGCCTAAGGTGATGGGCCATAGGCGGTCGATGGTAGACAAAGCTGGGGGGCCGAGCACCATGAGCTCAGTCTTATCGCCGTTGAGTTTAAGAGAGGATGCCGTCATCCATCTCCTGATTTCTTCCATACAGGACGATAGATTGGCCTGTACCGGCCCACTGTTCTTCTGTGCTAGGGAGAACACTAGCTGAGTATCGTACGCATAGGTGACGATCTTAATGCCAAATGGGCGGACGATCTCAGCCAGCGGCCTCATGTACACGTTGAACAGTGTAGGGCTTAGTGATGAGCCTTGCGGTACCCCACAGTCCAACGGTTTGCTTATGGAGATGGCATCTCCGTCAAAGACTTGGAAGGTCCTTTCGCTCAAAAAGGATCCTAGCCAGGCCAGAGCGTCTCCTGACACTCCTAGGTCAAGCAATCAGCACAAGAAAGTTTTATGAGACACCGTATCAAACGCGGCGCTCAGATCGAGGAGAATGACTGCCACTGACCCCCCTCGATCCAGGATCCGCCTGGTTTCGTCTGTCACGACTAACAGAGCCGTTTCCGTCCCATGTTTGGGGCGGAACCCTGTCTGTGAGACATCAAGTAAATGGTTAGATTCGAGAAACCTTGTGATATGGAAGTTGATGTGTCTCTCCAGGATCTTGCTCACCCAGGGCAGAAGGGAAATAGGACGGCAGGTATTATAATTATTGGGGTCTAGATTGGGCTTCTTCAGGAGTCCTCGCACCATAGCTTGCTTCCAAGTTGGAGGCACACTTCCTTTTATCACGGAGTTGTTAAGCAACTCCATGAGAGTGGGAAGAATGACTTTGCTAGCGGTAGTCATAATGCGGGGTGGGGCTGGGTCGTTTGGGGACCCTGACTTCACCTGAAGTGTCATGGATTCTAGTGTCTCTAGGTCCACTAAGGGGATGTGATCCAGAGTAATTTGTAAGTGGCCCTCTACCCTGACGGGGGGCTGAGGTACAACCCTGGGATGTTCCAGGGTTGAGGCTGTAAATGTTACATAGATTTTGTTTATTTTCTGGTAAAAAAATTCTGCTAGATCATTGCAGCGCGCGGTGGGATTGTCATTTGGGGCTACAGAAGAGGCCAGCTTGGTGAGACTTTTTAATATTTGATAAATCTCTCTCGGTTTAGATCTAGCCTTCATAATTTTGCCACAAAAATAGGAAGATTGTGCCGTTTTTATTTCATCTTTGTAGGTTCTGATGGCTTCCCTATACAAGGCTTTGTCTGCGGTGGTGTACCCCAGGCGCCACTTCCTCTCAAGTTTCCTACAGAGTCGTTTTTTTCCTCTGAGTTCCTCTGAGTACCAAGGGGCTGTTTCAGGGGGCAACCACAAATTCCCGCTGAAAAGTAGCACACTCTGTCTTTGTCATGTAGGGATCTGCCAGGTGCAGGTCTCTTATCCTTAATCTCTGTGACAGTTCAGGCAGCTCTTCCATGTCAGAAGTTGCCTCAGAAGAGTCAGTCTTGGGGTGGTCTTCTCTCAGAGCAGACCCACTGGTCCTCACACAGTGGATGACCTCCCCCCGCCCCTTACTCTCTATCTGGGCCTCCATTCTCTGTTTTGGAGCAGTACCACTAGAAATCAATTTTTTGGGATACCTTGAGCGACGGCCCCTCTCAGTTTTTTTCTTACTGGTGGAAATTCTGTACCAAGGCTGTAGTCAATGGGCATCTGAGAACTGACAATGATTCTCCATTGAGTTAGTACCGCCCCTACATTCTAGAGATACCAGGGCCATAGGGTGGAATAAATCCTTTCCATGAGCCTGGGGTAACCTACATATCTGTTCTGGCAGATACCTTTCTGGGGAATCCAGCCTGGCTACCACATAGTTTGGTTGGCACATGTATCCCACAGAGCAGAAAATAAAGTGCACAGAGTTCCACAGCCAGCAAAAATATAAGGTCCAGCAAATGGTGACAAATCTGGGTTGATCACACAGAAAATGCAGAATTTCTAAATGGACCAACAAGTACTAGAGGTGTTTGGTGCTTTGATTCTTCTTATAGGGAATCCATTAAAATTAAGCTTCGTCCACTGTCTGTCTCTGCCTGTGCAAAGTATTGTGTTCTCGAGTTTCCTTCACCAAAGGGATGAATTTGAAACAGTATGAAGGTTATTTAGCTAAAACCCCATTGCTAAGGGGTCTAATATATTGTCTATTATATGATATTTCATTCCACAGGTTTCTATCAAATAAAATCAATTTGCAAGTAGGTGTTGTTTGGGGTGCCTTAGAATCTAACAGTTTGATTGGTTTACAGTAACAGTTTAGTACCACCTCTCAACGTAATGTCATTCCACAAAATTGTGTACTTTTCTTGTCTAAAATATTATCAAATATTTATTATTTGGGGAGAATTGTCTTAGTTTTTATGCTGTCAAACTAAACAGTGCATGTCACACATCGTCAATTGATCTTGGGCTTAATATAAGGATTTGCCTCATGCCAATTCCCTAACTATGATTACATTTTTACTTCTCGGAATGATAGCTTTGATATTTGAATACTTTTATAAAATGGAAACTGGAGAAGTATAGTCTTGTACATTTTTCTTTAATGGTCCTGGCTCAATATTTTATTCTGAGTATTCTCCTTTTCCTGTAAGTCAACCTCATTAATGTTATTTGTGTTTGAGCATCAACATTGTCTTGTGTATCTCTGAGTTGTGTGCTGCATATATGTGTTGCATCAAGGATTGGCCTTTTGACCCTGAGTTCCATGGCCCTTTGGAGAAATGGCTTTACACGTACTTAGCTCCTGGGGTCCAGAGATAACAGGCCAATTTTTATAACATGGACTGTCCTGTACCCATGAGACTCCCCAATCTGGGCAGGGTATTTCATTGTAGAATCAGTGGCATGTCCCACTTGTAATCTTATTTTCTGACACTGTATCTTTCTGACAGATCAGCCATTCTTCAGTACTCTCTTCACTCAGTGACAAGCTCCAATTTCCATCATTCCTGCGAATGGTGCCTTCCTCTACATTCCAGAACATGGCCCTGGCACGACTGATTGGGCACTTCCATTGGACTTGGGTGGGGATGGTCGTGTCCAACGATGAGTTGGGATTACAAGGAGGACAGGGAATAAGGAGAGTCATTGAAGACAGTGGAGGTTGTGTAGCCTTCATGGAGCAGGTCAACCTTCACTTCTCCAAGGAGAGGATCCTCAGACTGGCTGAAATGATCAAGGGACACACAGTGAAGGTGGTCATTGTCCACAGCTCAGAGGTGCATGCCAAGGCGCTACTGCAAACTCTTTACTCACTGAATGTGAGCAGCAAAGTCTGGATTTTCTCTGCATCCTTTGAAATAACGCCTGAAGCCCTGGACAACCAGGCCTGGAAAATACTGAACGGATCTCTGGGCATTGCACCTTACACAGGTCAGATGTTGAATTTTGAAGAGTTTTTGCACAACTTAGTACCATTGAGGTATCCTAACGATATATTTATAAAACTCTTTTTTGAGAAAGCTTTCCATTGCTATTTTCCAGAGGCCAATACGAGCATACATGTATCTACAGAAGGACAGGAAAGCAGTCGGACACCTTGTTCAGTGGATGAGGCCCTGGATAAACAGACAGTTCAGACCTTGTTTGAAATGAATGATCTGTGCTACACTTACCAAGCTTACACCGCAGTGTACGCCTTCGCGCATGCACTGCACCTTATCATGAGCTGCACGCCAGGTCACAGCCCATTCCTGAATGGCTCTTGTGCTGACATTAATGACATACGGCCCTGGCAGGTAACAAGATCTTATTTAATTGTGCAAGTTTAAGAAGGAATGTATTGTGTAGCTGTCTATATCAGCATTGCACAGGCACCACGAGCTGGAAATATTTTTAGTGGTAATTTTCACTGCATGCTTTGTAGCCACAAATTCAAGAATGCAAATTGGTAAAAGCCTTTCTGACTTTGAAAATGCCCTTTGAGGCTCATTACCAATTACAATTAGGATGATCTCTCCTAACCGTGATTTCTAATAACAAACCATTGATCAGTTACTCGCTGACAAGATGGGTGGAGTTAAAACATGTTCAGGAGGGTCCACCAGGCAGGCAGTTGGAGTGATTTACCAATGATGTTCCTCAGGCCTTTCTTACTGTGGCATTGCAAACTGGGCCAAGTATGTCTCTACTGCACTTGACTTGCAGAGTAGCAAGGGCGAACAGTCACAGGCTTCTCCGAGAGATAGTGTGGGGGTGGAGACTCAGAACTCAACAATCACATGGCAGACGCAAAATCAGACTGTCCAGTGCAGCTTCTGTTGTTATGAAATGAGAAGTACTTGAATCACCCCCAAATCATAATATTATTCATAAAGAAGGGGGTGATACTACTGGGATGATCACTAGAGAAACTATGGGAGTTACTACTCAGTGTAGTGGCAGAGCTTTGATATAAGAGTAGAGTTGTCTCACTATGGCTAGAATGGAGAAGCTTCCCTCCAATCTGTGTCCCACAGGTCAGCCCCTACTCTTGAGTAGCCAGTTTTTAGCCCCCCTTCTGTTTACCCTTTATATCAATGACCTTGGTACGGTCCTAGGGAAAGTATGTAAGGACGTACCAAGGGCGGGTAAGTTTACTATACCGGCACTACTTTATGCCGATGATGCCGCACTTTTGGCACGTACCATGGTAGGTTTACAGCGGCTTTTAAACTCATTTTATGATTTTATGAATATTTTAGATTTAAGTGTTAACTACCTCAAATCCCATGTAATGACAGTGGGACCAAAAGGCAAACAAACGAAGAACTTGTATTGTAACGGAAATGTCCTGTCTAAAGTCTCTAGATTCCCATACTTAGGGGTCATTTTCGATGATAGCTCCACATGGCTGCCTCAAATGGCAGCCAAGCGTAATGTCTTCTCTAGGGCCAATCTGTCAGTATTAGGATTTGCATGGAAAATAGGTGTGAAACCACTGCAGGCAGTTTTAAAGGTGTATGACGCTAAATGTGTCTCCTTGGCTATGTATGGTGCAGATTTATGGGGCTTTAAACATGCAAAATCGTTGCAGTGTGTGGAGGATAAGTTCCTAAAAAGTATTTTGTCTGTACCCCATTCCACCCCGGAGTTTATTGCCCACCAAGAATGTGGGGTAGAATACCTGGTGGATCGAATTGCACTTGCACCACTATTAAAATGGATTACAGTGTGGTTGAATGCAGACCCAGAATTAAACCATGAGTTCTTAAGGGACTGCTTAGCACTTGACCGATGTCATTCCATCCCGTGGCTGAATTACATCAAAAAGATAGCGGATTATTTAGGTCGTCCTGAATTGTATAATCAGCCATCCTAAATAGTTAAGGGGGATGCGAAATGGGTAAAACACACATATAGGCTCATCATGGGACTAGAAAGGGAAGACAAAGAATTGTCTAAACCTACTGTAAGAGCTTATCAGTTGTTAATAAATTCTGGGGAGATGGAACTGTATCTGAGAGTGGTCAATAATTCCAACCATAGATTTTTGCTGACCAGATTCAGATTAAACAAAATGCACCTTCTTATTACAGGCCGCCCAGGGTGGACAAATGCGAAAAACCTAGAGAGTTGTCCGTGTGATGGATTTTCCAAGATGGACACTACGCACTTTTTGTTCTTTTGCACATATTTTACCCCAATAAGGAAAACGTTCATACTACCATTAATTAAGGATAAAGGCTTTAGACAGGTTAAACCGGCCCTTTTGTACCTGCAATTGTTGTCAAATATTTGGGAAATTTTTAACATTGCGAATTTTCTGACCATAGCCATGAGATTAAGTAAAAAGATAAGTTGGAAGAGAGTAGCCTAGCGGGTTTTTTGGGTTGTTTTACTGATTTGGTCAGATACATTTTTTAGAATGGTTTTTCTACATAATGTTTGTTTTTATATTCTTTTTTAAAAGGAAAATTATTGTATTTTTAGGGGACCTGTTCTTGTTGTCTGTCTACTTTTATGGTTTTTGTAATTGAACCGAATAAAGTATTTCTTGACTTGACTTGAGTAGCCAGTTATGTTGTGCAGGTTGAGGTATTATTAAAAATATCCCACTAAACAGCTGTGTTTGGAAACTTCACAATCTTCTCAAGAGTTGCTGTTAACTGATTGTTGATACTCACTTGTGTGTGCAGTTGGTGCTTCTGCATGGGGTGAGCAGACATGTTTGTGGTCACTGGGGCTCCTCTCTGCAGCCCCTCCTCCTTGGGTGACAGTGGCTCTGAAAGGCACCCAGCTCGTGCCCTTGTGGTGGGGTATTCATTCCCTCGAGTCCAGACACCGAGATGCAGTCTTCGGTTACAGTGAAGGTAATCTCACCACAGGTCCTTCGACTTCCACTGAGGCAGTCGTGGGTGATCAGGTGAGGTCAGGAGCCCCTTGAGTTCACATAAGTTAGCTCTGACACACTCCCTTAGTTGAAGTGGCTCTTCTGGGCTGTTCCTATTCTGGACTTGGCAGCTGTGTTTCTCCTTCTCCGCAGGCAGCCACTACAGGAAAAATATTTATTTTTCCTGCCTATCAGCAGGTAGGCATTATCCCAGGTCTCAGGATGGCAAGCAGCTTTCTCCAGCAAGGCACAACGTCTCAAGCAATGTTACATCACCTCTGGGAGATTAACCTGCAGATAGCAGCTAAGGTTCACAGCTGCTCTGCAGAGTGGGATAGTTTAGGTCTCACTTTTAAGAAGTTTCCACATAGGCAGTGTGAGTCCACTATATACAGTTCAGAAACTAGTTTAAGGATGGTTCTTTTCAACACATCTTCTTCTTTCTGCAGTGTGTAAGGTGATGACTCTCACAGACGGTCACACATGGAAAGAGGAATATGCCTCCCAGGATTGTTTTTGTGAAGGAAGGTCTGACATCAAAAACCTCTGATAATTATTTGTGAGAAATTGGGATGTTGGTTGAATAGGACTAGGCCTGGGCGGTGAACTCTGCTCCATTCACAGAGTTTGTGGCGTATTCCGCACTACAACTTGACTTTATCCTTCATTAAAGCCAGTGCACCGAAGTCTTGATTGTTCTTTTCTCTTGAATGGCTTTTCCAATCTCCACCCCTTAATTTTGGTTACCAGATTCCAGTGAGTCCTCCAGTACTGTTTCCAAATTTCAAGACATCATTAGCAAAAGGGAGCTGACACTCTCCTGTCTCGCTCCACATCTGGGATATGACTGTCTAATAGAGCTGATATCTGCCATAGCCATTCCCCGTGGAAGGCTGTATCCTTAATGGTCAAGAAGGATGACATTTTACAACAGTATTTAAAGAAAGACTTGTAGAAAGGCAATATTCAGTCTTCCACATCGTCTGTAGACGATTCCATCTTTTCATAGCAAAAGGCACTTGGACTATAGAAAATTAAGGGGCTGGTTTAAATGTTGGCAGTAATCATACTTCTTTGGAATGGTGATGGAGTGTGCTTTCTGCCAACATGATGTTCTGCTTGCCAATTTTAAAAGTGGACGGATCATAGTTTGACCACGGCAGAGACTAATCCGTCTTTGCCAGGACCAAACTGCTTCAACGGTCTATATGTCTATCCACCTAAATAGGATGGGTGGATATATATGCATTTTTACTGTCCGTCAACTCCAGGCATACCATGGCAGTGAACGACAGTAAAAAAGAAATAATGTCTCCCTCATCTTTGTAGATGACTCCCATGGCGAGGGGGCATTATCTTTTTTATTTTCCTGATTTAATATTTGAAAATAAAAAAGAAAACTGTTTGATGCAAGAATACGTGATAACGGCTCCTGCAATTCTTTATAAATGAACGCCAGCTTAGCTTTCTCTTACAAATCTGGTGGGTGGTCCCTGCACCAGGGCGACGGAGTAATGTACTCCGTCACTCTGGTAGGCAAATGGGCCGTCTACCAGGATTTAAATTGGCCCCTAAATGCTACCATTTGCATCTCATTTCAATAGTAATAGATCATGAAAAGACTGTGAGCATCTGCACCAACCTCATTCTACATGAAGAATGTCATTTGATGCGAAAACAAGAAAGGGATGAATGGAAGACAGTCTTTAACACCTGCTATGGTCACTTCAAATGCCTAGTAATGCCTTTTGGTCTTTGCAATTCCCTGTCTGCTTCCGAACATTGTGTCAATGAGTCCTTCAGATATCTGTTGGATGTTTATACAGTGGTGTAATTGGATGAAATCTTGATCTACTCGGAGGCATTGCAGTGACATTGTACTCACATTAGAGCAAATGTGTTCAGACTAAGGAAATACTACTTGTACTCTAAGCATTGAGAAGTGTTTGTGTAAGTAACCAGAAAGTTCCTTTTTAGTCTTTAAGATATCCAATCAGGGCATCAGTATAGACTCTTCGAAGGTCAAAGCAGGAATGGCCAAAACAGGGAAAGAGGGGAAATGATTATTTAGCTTTGTTAACTTTTATCAACAGTTTATACAGATTTCTCCTACACCATTCAAACAATCATTCAGTTGACTGAAAAAGGGGACCTCTTTATTTGGAAAGAGGGACAAATTAAGGTATTCCAGATAGCAAAGGCAGCTTTCAAATCAGCGCCCATACTGACAAAGCAGATGTAAATTCACCCTTTGTGGCAGAAACTGGCACATCTCCATTTGCCATTGGAGTCCTACAGTTGCAAGCTGATCATGAGACACAAGCCCAGCATCCTGTGGCATTCTTTTCACGTACCCTCTCAGAATGCAGACAAATAATAACGCCATCTAAGACATAGAGTTAATGATAATAAAAGCACTTCTTCTCCGGATTCAAGTATTTCATCACAATTAGGACAGGACAATAGCATTGAAAAGCAGAAGTTCTCTCTTGTTGGACAGAAGAAAACAAGATACCATTGACTCCAACATATATATTGTAAGAGTCCACCCACAGATGTAAGAAACTGCTGAACCTCATTAATATCACAAAGAAGAAAAAACAAGGTATCCTTGCAGTCAAGACAAGAAGTATCTTTAAAGAGATCTAGTAAAGAAAATCTATTATATTGTGGAGAACCATTATACCTGAGGAGAGCTGTAGCTGGACATCTAAGATAAAAGAAAAATATTTTTGACTGCCTTTTCAGAAAATATTGATACAGGTATTTGCAAAAAGTGTGCAGTGTGTGCTCAAGCAAATATCTTGCATCAATTTATGGCTAGATTACTCCAACCTATACCTTCCCCAAGTCAAGCTTGGAGCATTATTTCTGTGGACGTTATTGTTAAATCACCAACCTCAAATGGAAACACAATGTTGGTATTAGTAGTGGATTATTTTACAAAGTCAAGGCATTTCATCCCACTTAAGAAACTGTATACTGCTGTAGAGCTTTCTGTAAACATTTTAGTTTGTATATTTTGTTTACACTGTTTACCTGGGATCATTGTGTTAGACTGAGGATCACAGTCCACAACTATTTTCTGGGAAGAACTTATGAAATGATGAGGGACAAACATTTCAAATCTAATGAGCTACAATCCTCACACAGAAGGACAGGTGGATTGGTTAAATCTGTCCTTTGAGCAATAACTGAGGTGTTTTCTGCTGAACCACAAAGCGATTCAATGCCTCAAACACTGCCTGAGCCTCTTCTACAACTGGATGTACAGCACCGGCCTGAAGCTTAACCCTATCAACAGCAAGTTTCCTCCAATTACCAAGAACAACAAGCAACAATTACTCCAAACCTAGGTAAGCATCATGAACCTGGATGGATTCGACACCCAACTACCAAGGTCACTTGCATTCACCCTGGATACCAATCTCACCTTCAAGTAGTACATCACCAAGACATACAAGATTAATCGATGCCTGTTCTTTCTACTAGAGAAAGTGAAAGTGTTCCTCGAAAGGACTTCAGATCTACTATTCAAGCTCTTAGACTATTGTATCTGGATGTGGACAACACCCTACCCCATGACGCAGGCCCCAAAAATGGCACCCTAAAGACTCCAGCACATTTTATAAAGACCTGAAGAAACCCTTCTGTTTCCCCTGCCACCCACACTCCTTTCAAAACCAAATGTAGCATCTACAAAACCATCACAACCTGCAAACCTGCCTACTTGTCTCTTGTCTGGCGAGCCAACATCTCTGAGGGCTCTTGGTACATAAGCATCCAGTACACCATCAGACTGGAGATGTAAAAGTACAACACAACAAAAAAGAAATACCTTTTTCCTCTATATATTCAGTATCTGGGACAATATCTCATATCCATCATCTCTGCCCCCAAGCCAGTTTCAGCTTAGAAAAGAGCTGAGTTCACAACACAGTATAATTACACTTCCCCTCTCAAACTCCAACTACCTCACTAGTCAGTTTGTAACTGTTCTTTTGCATTTTACAATGTGCAGCACTCCCCTTCTTATTTGCTAGGTTTGTGCTGTACAAATACCACACACATAGGTACATAATCCCTGGGAAGGATAAAAGCTTACCTGTCACATCACAAAAGTATTGGAATATTACCCCCTTTGAGCATCTCATTTTTTAAAATCTATTTATGAGAAAAGCATGCTGTAAAATTAAAAACATGGGTGCTAGGTTGATTTGCTTACATTGACCTATTTGAGGAAGGTATTTATATGCCACCATTTTAAAGGTTCGCATGGTGTGGGTGACTGAAGGTGGGTCTGGTGCTAGTGGCTGGAGACAGTGGATGAGCACACAGTTTAATGGGTGGTGCCAGTTACAGAAGTGGCCAGAGACAGTGGTGGACATCCTAATAAATATTTTGAGCACAGGCACTCACATTTACCTTAAATTGAACACTGGCTAAATAAGTCCTTTCTGGCACAGTACAAGCAGAATTAAATATTGAAGGGCAGATGGGCTAAGAGGATCTCTGTTCAGGAGCCTGTGCCCTTTCATCTCTCTTTTTATCTATTTGCCAATTATTATAGGCATCGGGCTGTGTCAATTATTATATTATTCTCTTCCAGATCCTACACTACCTGAAAAACATTCACTTTAAGACTCCAACCGGGGAAGAAATATCCTTTGATGTAAATGGAGATGCCCCCGCCACCTACGACATCCTGAATGTGCAGATATCCCAGGATGAGGAATTCCGGGTGGTAAAAGTGGGCAAGTTAGACTCAGCTGCACCGAATGACAGAGATATATTTATCAATGCTGGTGCCATCCTGTGGGGTGTCGGGTATATTCAGGTAAGGGGGAGTATTGTATGGGGTGGGTGTCAGGTAAGCACACACCAGATGTCCGCCTCCAACGTACAGCCAGAGTGCCACATCTGAGTTGGGCCACTAAGCACATCAGCTTTCAAGCAGCAATAAAATAGCTAGAATGACAGTCATGTTGGTGGGATATAGATGCCACATTATTAATAATGTATGGGTGGAAGTCTAAGAAATATAATATATTCTGTAACCACATCTATATTCCTCCATGCTCAACATCCTCACCCAATTCCTTAAATTGGTGGCTTCCTCAAGATAAACATTACCAGGCTTCAGTCAACTGTGCCTTTCTCCTTTCTAATGGTAGGGGGCCGGCTCCTCTCCACACACACCCGACAGTGCATCTCTTCTTTCTTGCAACCTTGACGAAGTCAATTTTCCAGTTCCCAATGGGCAATTTAAATGTACTTCTCCAAAGAGGCCAATAAAGCACCTAGCAGAACAAGCCATACGCTCTTACTTGGACTTCGGTTTACCTCAATCACTCAGGTCTACTATCATATCTAAATTTTTCTGTGTTAATATCATAGGAGTAAACCAGAGTTAATCCAGGGGTTAGTGAAAAAAGGCTGACAAAGCAGCTCCAGCACTGCTCCGTGGTCTGCCTGCCGTGTATGAGCCAAAGCCAAGGCAAGACAAAGACCTCCTTTGCAGCTGACTCCCACGGCTGAGCCATTACTTTTAGATCAGAGTGGCAGGTTATGGAGGGCTTGTTTATCTTGTTGACCTGTACACTGGCTACATTGAGTTCCCTCACTTCCTCCATCTAGTGATACAAATTGCGATGATTGACATGGGGCATCCGGTGAGGTTCCCTGGTGGTACGAATGTCAGTTCATTAATAGGCCAGGTTCTTCGTGATAGGCTATGGACCAAACCATTTGTCTTCTAGCCAGTGCCGTGTGACCTTGCACCAGTGCAACAGGTAATACTGTGCCAGCAGTATGCTGTCTTGTTCCTGGACTTTGTTCCCTTTACTCACTGATACATGATATTGACTGCTATTTTGACCCACAAGAACAGGATGTCAGCTAAGCCCTGTGTGATACTGATCCTGGGCCAGCATCTGGCCCAGCAGTTTGTGGTATTTGTCCAGTACACTGTGACCTTGACCCACAGTGTGTGTTATCTGGCCAGTAATGTGTCACCTTGACTCAACTCTGTGTTATCTTGAGCCACTGCTCTGATTTAGGCCAGTACTGTGTAATCTTGTGCTGGTGCTGTGGGTCTTGGCTATGCCCTGTCCAGTCTTGACTCACCCATTTCACATCTTGGCCCAGTGCTGTGCTCCGAAGAAGGCAGACTATGAAAAGAGCAGGGTGAGCATGCGAAGAGCAGCATGGTAATTCTATTGGTAATCTCGCCAAAACTCACAATGTAGGCAAGAGATATTAGGCTTAAAATGATATTTTAACTTTCTCCTGTGCGTTTCCCTTCATTAGGATAAAGCTAATAGGAAAATAACATCCTTGAAATGTAGGTCTCTGAAATTAACTTATACCCTAGAGGGTGATAATGCACTTTGCAAATACATGAAACATAACTATTACCAATATATCACTTCCAATACACTGGGGTCTGTAATGTGGGGGGTCATGGCCCATTCACCTTTCTGTACTATCATGGAAGGAGGTTGCAGGGACACCTCCTGCACAGCAACTTCAACACACGCACTCACATATCACTGCTTTTCCAAATTTTTATTTTTAGCAGTCAATATCAGTGCTGTCCTCAGCTTCACCTCGCTTCAGAATCACAGTTTTTAAGAGATCCTACTTACAAGGACCCCATCCTCATTTTCTCTTAAATGCATGCGCTACTCTTGTATGTATTGGCCACACCGAACCATGCCAAAGGCTTCTAAGAATGATTGTGGCAGATCAAGAACATTGGTCATGCCTGTGTATGATGCCAGGCCTGCACAGTGTTGTAGGCCAGCATTGTGTGGCTGCAACACTCTGGGATAATAGGCATTGGTAGCATGGTATGTGAAGTTGGGTCATTGCTGTATATGGATGAGCTCTGTGTCATAATGGGTCAGTGCTTTGTGATTCTAGGCCCACAATGTGTGATGCCGCCACAACGCTGTGTGATGTTGTCCCACTCCTCTACAAGTGCTTCTAATGCACAACATTTAGATACAGGAAATTAATATGCATCTGATTAAATATTTATTAGCTTTGCTGAAAAGTGCAAGTTTGACAATGTAAACAACGCTGTTCTATATGAACAGAGCCTTATCGCTTTTATGTTTGGATTTCTGATGTGTGCACAGTTACCCACCAACAGAGTGCATATGATTGACAGTTCCGGTTCTGAATGGACCCGGCTCTGTTAATCACAGCGTGACACTGAGATTCCGAACACCTGGACATCCATGGCATAAGGCACATAGTTTAGCAGCGATCAGCATAGGGGTGCTTTGGAAACCGATGGCCTGACATACAGAGAGTCAATTTACAAGGGGTGGTCACAAATTGCCCACCAACTTTTGTGAGTCAATTCTGGTTTTGTGATCCGCCTAATGAACCAGTGGGTGAGTTCTCAACTCACCATTCAGAGTGGGCTGTAATTTGAACTGCCTCCTCTGTAATGATGAGGGACGTTGCAAATTGCAACTTACTCCAATTGGATGCCATCACTGGGATGGTGACAGTGCTTGTCATTTTGATAAAGTACATTTTGTTTTAAATGTAGCTGATTTTCCTTAAAGAAAATGGGCATGCATTTAAAAAAAGGTATTTTAAAAAAAAGTTTAAGAGTGGACAGTGGTTCCCTTGACCACTGTCCCCTTCCAAACAAACTTTCATTTTTTCATTTACAACCCATCCTGCGTGTGGCGATGTCATAGTCTGGGGTTACAAGGATTGATTATTGACTTTTGTGCAACCTACCTGTATATAGTCTGTTACATTGCACCTCGCTCACTTCGCCCCTAACGCCAGAGCTTCGCCTTCCTCATACATCGGCATCTTGTTAGAACTGCTCTGCTATGGGAACCAGTACACTTTCAAACCAAATGTCCTCAGCTTAAGACATGATTTAACTACCCACTTGCAGCTAGATGCTTTCTCCTTTGCAGGGAGAGAAATGACTTTGCAAAGAATTATTTGTCTCTAAGTTCCTCTGTCCCATTGTGCATTGAACAATCTGCCAATCACCGCAATCTCCACTAAGACAGCCTCATCCTCTGCAGCACTGAGCCTACCATGGAGGAGTACCAGTACTCTCCACAGCAGTGAAGAAGTGAGGTTAGCAATAACAATAAGCGCCGGTGCTCAGTACCTGTGAGCACCGGCCTATTTAAAGCACTGAAAACGGGACGGAATTGGGAGGCAAAGGACTGCATTAGAAATTAACTACTTTGAGCACCATATCTTGTTATTCTAAGAAATGTATGGATGCCACTTTTGATGGTTTGTGATGACTTTTGATGGCTTTGATGGGACGCCAACTGCTGATAGGCCCAATGCTTCCCCATTACAGAGATCTTGAACACCCTGAAGATCATGGAAAATACCCAACATGTATTTTGGGAGATTGGGAAGGTGAACCAAAAAGTTTATTAAAATTAAACGTTTGAGATTATAATGTAGTCAGGACATCAAAACATTACTACTCATATGTCCTTCACAAGGTTTAAAGTTCCTCTTAGCCCAGCTCCCCCCTTAGGTGGCAGAGACGGATATCTGTGCAGAAATACAGTGATCAGATACACAACATTCCTTAGGACCAAATTGTTCTACAGAAATAAATATAGAAGAAAGAATATCGTGCATATCAACATATCTAATTATTTAATTATTAAAACCTCACTCACCCCCATGAAACCTAAAAAAACAGAACAATGAATAGCCAATTCAAAAAATTGATAAAAATAGCTTTTTAATAATACCTTTAGTACTCTACCCAAAAAACTATAAAAACCACCAATGCAAGCAATATATAACAGTATGAAAATAAGCAAATTATATCTGCAAAAATAAATGGTAAAAAAATAAACACTATTTAATAAACCACCCACCCAAAACCCACAAATATTAAAAATAAAAACACTATCTAAATGAGAAAGCAATCATTACATAATATAAAACACAATTATTTAAATAGACTTGAAACAATACCCACCAAAACTTTTCTAAAACCCAACAACCCAAGACATAATTACATAAAAATATGAAAAACGAATAAAAACATAAATAAATTAAAATTAGTAAAACAAAAAAGTCATCATCATCATTAAAAAAGCTTTATACAATCATGAAAGCTTCACAGTCATTAAAAGCACTGTCATTAAGATAAAAAGATACTATTCATTAAGTACATTAATAAAAAGAAGGCAAATTCAATAGTTAGAAGTTTTAACTTAGAAACAGCTGAAAACTTTCAACATTAAAACAGACCTGAATATTGGGCAACATGCGTAAAAAAAATACAGGGCAGGCTTTCATTGTCAAAATTCATTCACATTTAGAATAGCTTTCAAAAGCTTTTTAGTTAATTATGCGTGATATTTACAGGAAAAGACACAATGTTCAAGGGATTGCTTGGCACACTCATCACAAAAACAAACTAAAACTGAGCCGTTGTCATACTGGACCAAGGGAAAGCAAAGTGAAGATCTTATAGTCCCTCAACGGAATTTAGCTAAAAGTGATCTTTCCCAAGGGCTCAGGACCCAGCTCAGATATTGCTCGAGACTGGTTGCAGTTTGTATAATCATCACGTAAGATGGGTTTCCGCAACTGGTCTTGCTCCCTGGAGGTCTGGGTGAGATTCAAGAAAACAGTTTGGGATTTCAGGTTTGGTAAGGGAAGATTGAGATGAAAAAATATCCTCCCAGCCAATAGCTTTAGCTGTAGATGTCATGTAGCCCATCCAGGGGATAGCAACACCCTTCTCACAGCGGAAACACTCAACAATGATCTCTCTATTCAAAGTGGTAAATTATTTTGCCCAAACAGAAATCCAAAATGTAGGAAAGAAGGATCTGCTTCTCATGGTTGCCCCCACTTTTTGCTTGATGTGATGCTGTTTTTGACTAGTCTGACTGGGATCCTGCCAATCAGGACCCCAGTCTATCTGCTTTCTCCTTAAACTGTTAGGTTATGTACTTGGGTACACCCCGGATTTGATACTGGGGCAACCTTGTCAGTCCCTAGTATATGGTACACATGTACCCAGGGCTACCCCAGAGGCCTCCCATGAGCTGAAGCATGTATTATGCCACCCATGAATGGCCATGCAAAATGGAACTACAGGCCTGCCGTTGCAGCCTGTGTAAGTTGGTGCATGCACCACTTACTTAAGATATAGGTTTACTATATCTAAGGGTCACTGCGCTAAAAACCTATATGTAAACCCTATAGCAGGCCTTTACAATGCTGAGGGCAGGGTGCTTGGTTCTAAGTGAAAGGATGCCTCTACACGAGCAGGACACCCCTGCAGCCTTCAGAGTCCATTCTCCCTGGTTCGCAGTAATGCAGCCATAGACTAACATGGAGGGGCATTATGCGACCGCGTGATGATCAACTCTAAAACGGCTGAAACAAACCCTATCGTGTTTGGTGTCAAACATGTTGGAATCATACCTCCACACCACTACCCGGTGTGGGAGATATGATTCCACCCCTCAGAAGCAAGCTTTGTGGGATCCCTATGTTCCTGATACCAGCCTTCTAGTCCCAGACAGCACAAAATGGTTGCTGCTGACAAGAGACACATTTCTGCCCTCCTGCTGCTGAGCCAAGCTCGAGCAGGGGAAGGCATAACAATAGGCATCCTGTCACAGGGAGGTGTGACCACCTTTCAGACAGGATTTAGTGTATTAGGGCTGGGTGGGTGCACTTGCCAGCAACTGAAAGTCTACATGAGGGACACATTTGGTGTCCCTGTGCATAGTCCAGTTCAAACCAGTCCTGGGAGCCATTGGCTCTCGCTCTGGCACGAAACTGGACAAAGGACATGGGAGTAACCTCCCCACTGTCCAGACCCTCCCCTGGGAGTGTCCCCTGAATCTTTCCAGCCCTCTCCTGTGGCTACATAAGGGCTTACCTTGCTGTAGGACCGTAGATTCGACGTGGACAAGATTCTGAACAAGAAATCACTGCACTTCGACCGTCTGGACACTCTGGACTTCGCTGGACTTTGTTTGGGCCCGACTTCATCTCCCACTCAGTCTTCTGCATCGTCTGTGCCTGTGCACCATACAGGATCCATGTAGGACCTGTGGAGCATCAAGGACAACCGAAAATAATCTCACTTGGAGTGAAGGAGTCACTCCCCTGCATTTGCAGGCACCTCAACACTGCTGACTGGTCTGCTGAGCCTGAGCTCCTATGGACTCCAAAGTGTCCAGCAACACAGGAGGTGGGTTTCTATGTTCCTCAAGGCCCGAGCTGCCCTCTTACCAAGTTTGAGGCCAGTGTCCCTCGTGGGGGCTGCAATACCCAAACCCCTGTGCACCGCATGCATTTGCAAGTGCATGTGCTTGTTGGCATTTCCTGAACAAGTGCATTGGGCTTTGAGTAGCCTCAACCTCTGGCACCATTTCCTACCAAGAACTTCGACCTCCTTGTACAGAGTGGTCCGTGGGCAGTTGTTAGGTGAAATAGCTCGAGGTCCTCTTGTGACTCCTGTGCGTCCGGCCTGTAGGTCCAATTGAGAGTCAACTTTGCTTTTCTTGGGCTCTGCTGATTGCTCCAGGCTTGCCCTGACTCCCCTGTGTGTGGTGAGTCTCCTCGTCCTTGCTGGCTCGCATCATACACTTCATTGACCTTCTGCGTGGATTGCCGTTGCCAAGGCTTGCTGGTGCTCGTGCCATACACCGATCCCTCAGCACTCGACATCCTTCGTGGGACAGCTCGCATCAGGCTCCTGTTTGTCCTCGATGTCTCCTGGTCCCCGCAGCTGCAGAGTCAAGGACTCCATCAACCAACCTGTACAACCCGAAATCGGTGGGCATTCGTCTACCGAGCCCCTGGCCACTCCAAAGTGACCCAGACTCTGTCTCCTCTGCTTTCAGGTACTCCTCGACAAGAATCCACCTTTAGATTCCAATGGACACTTTTCTCCCTTCCAGCAGTGGCTCTTTTTCGAACTCTTCCATTGGGTTCGACAACGGCTTCCCTGGGTAGGTAACTTGGGTACCTTGGTATCCACGGGTGGGGCTGCTCTCCAACCTTCTGTCTTCCACGGGGTTTCTTTGAAGTCCACTGGGAAGGGTCCTTAAACTTTAAAACTTCAACGGTGACTTTCCCATAGACTTGTACGGAGTACGCGATCGTGTTCCCACACTGCACATGCACTCCGTGGGGTCCCTATCAACTCACCTTGGGTGGTTCCTTGGGGTCCCAGTGTCATGTTGTTCCTATAAACCTATATAGGATCTGCGTATTTGGACAACATACACTTTAGGATTGGTGTCCGGACTGATTCTAGACACTCCTACCGGGTATGTTAGCCTCTATACCAGCTAGCTCACAGTGCCACTTACCAAGGAGAGAATTGTTCTTGGCAACCATCGAACAAGACAACCCTGATCCCTCAAGATCGTGGAAACAGTGTACTACTTTTCGCTCAGTCACTCGTGCTCACTTCGTCTCAGAGAGATAGAAAGAATTAACGGTGGGGACGTTTTTCAATAAGCATTTATTGAACCAGCGCCATTCTAGTGTAAAATAGGTGTGCTGAAAAAAACACTAGACAGTAACAGATATAAATGACTATAAGCACTAACAGAGTAAAAGGATGGTAGATTTCTACCATTGTGCTGAAACAATGAATACAGGCAAGTATATAAAATACGTGACAGTAGAATGACTACTCCTACGATGCGACCCTAACTAGATGTACCTAAGTGTACCTAGCATGTATGTGAGTGTAAAAGCCAAGAATCACTCTAGGATAAAGTCAACCCCATTACCTGAAGTGAGAGACTGTGGGACCCCGTCTTGGTCTCGAAATGGACACCCCGCAAGGGATGTCAGACCACTGCGAGCTGGAGTGTCTGCGTGCACGAGCCTCAGCGTGTCGTGTCAGTATGTCAGCATGGAAGTCCTTTTCCCCTCTGACTACCTCAGCAAGATATGGTGTACGGATCACTGACAAAATATCGAAGGTAAAAAAATCGACCTACAAAAATGTCGGAGCAAGAATATCGATGTCAAGAATAAGGACATCCTATCTACAACATGGTAAGTACAAAAATATCGGAAAAAAAATATTGATGTCAAAAATATCGTTATTAAAAATATCGTTGTTTTTTTTAGTTAAACAAAGGTGACGATTCCGATCCGGTAAAACCCGGGTACAAATGGTCGTACGGAGCGTTTTCTCCGTCCGACTCGTACCCGGGAAAAACACCTTACAAACTCGCAAGTACGATTCGCACAGAAATACCATTCCCGTACGAGTCGTAAAAAACACCGACCGGCAAAAAAATACATACAAATCTGATTCTGGATACGCGACGTCCGGACGGAGTCAGGCAGCGTTTTACGGACCAGCAAGTACGATTCGTGCCTACGTCACTCCGCACGTAGTATTTTTTACGGGAGCCAAAAACTGCCGGGAAATTGAGGACGACGCGAACAAGGAGCACCGGTACGCGACGGACAGCGATGGACCCCAACCTACGCGTCATCCCGGCCCTCATAGCCTACGACCTCGTGTTCAGAAACCGACACAGACGCCGCAGAAGGTCAGAACAACCCCCAGGGGCAAAGGGGGGGGTGCAAGGGGCAGGAAACATGACCCACACCCCACAAAATACAAATACAACCTGCACATTAATTACCTCCATGGTCTGGTCACTTCGGGGGGCGTGTCCACCAATCCCACGTCCCGCCACAACGGAAGTGGACGTGGACGCGTACCCGTCACCATCATAATGGTGGTACGGGATGTACCCACGCCCCTCAGAGCGTGGGTACGGTCCATACCACCATTGTAGTGGTGATGAAGGGGTACGCGTGTACGGACCGTACCCACGCCCCCAGAGCGTGGGTACAGTCCGTACACGCGTACCCCTACATCACCACTACAATGGTGGTACGGACCGTACCCATGCCCTCAGAGCGTGGGTACGGGCCGTACACGCGTGAGTACGGGCCCTACACACGCCCTCAGAGCGTGTGTACTGCCTTTCACAGCTTACACTGGTGATAGGAGGCGCACACGAAAGGAATGGAGGTGTCAGACTCGCATAAGGCTGTACATCAAGTCATTGTCAGTGCAGTCCTTCATGTGCAGGGCCTAGGTGTGTCAGGCAGTGATGTGGCACATGTCTCCTCATGTTGTGGCACAATAGATGTGTGATGAGCTGTTTACACATGTCATGTGTGATGGGGCACTACGTGGCACACTTCCCATTCACACTTTGCACATGTGTGCATGTACGACACACGTGTCAAGCACTGCATCACTGGTATGGCACATTCAGCAACACCCGCAACTGTCCCCTGATGCCAGGTACACGGATAATTACACCTGACATGTGACTCCCAGCGTGCCACGATGTGACTATGTCATGTGTGTGTCATGTGTTCCCATGAGCTTTCCGTTGGTGTTCCGTCAAATCCATCTGCTGTTGCAGCATCCATCATGTGTCTGTGTGCATATGTGCATGACACACATATATGCACACCATGCCACATGTGGACTCACACGTTACATGTGTCATGATGGTTCGAAGATGACTTCCTGACATTAGGCAATATCTGCATTCTCTCAATGTCTGTGTCATCAGTTTTTGACATGTACCCCTTCATGGAAATGTCTGTTATCTGTCCTTTTCAAGATTACATGTGACCTGTGCGTCTAGACTCCCGCCAGCTGTCTGTATGAGATGACATCCTTCAAATGCTGATATGTGGATGTCTGTCACTCATGTAATGTGTCTGGCTTTTCACTTACACTGGCCCACAGCTATTTTAATGGCATGTCACGTCAACATTGCCATGCAACTATTGTGGCTGGCTCTTCATAGGAGTATCACCTGGCTGGCCTACGTGTCCTGGATGTATTGCACAGCACACACTCTGTATTAAGCAGATGTGTATTAGCTGTTGAACATGTGCTCACCTCAGTGAAATTGGTGTGGTAATGTACTAACTCTTCGTTATTTCTTCCAAATCTCTGCAGGGCACTGCCTCTCCGCAGACGAATGCCAGACCTGGATGCCATGCGTGAACATGACTGCATACGCAGATACCGCTTCTCCCAAGAGTTGATAGAGGACTTGACCCGCCGGCTTGCACCACACCTCCAACCACAACACAGGTATCCTACAGCTCTGACCCCCAAGATGAAGGTGATGGCAGCCCTACATTTTTTTGCCACCGGCACGTTTCAATTGACCATAGCTGATGTCGGTGGCATGTCCCAGACAATGTTCAGCCGTGTCCTGCATGATGTTATGGAAGCCATGTTGGTGCACCTGGATGACTTCATCCATTTCCCCACTCGTGAGCAGTTGACAGGTGTCAAGGGTGAGTTCTATGCCCTGGGAGGGATGCCTCATGTAATTGGGGCCATTGATGGGACACATGTGGTTTTGGTACCACCACAGGCACAGGAGGTAGCCTAAAAAAACAGAAAACATTACCACTCCATTAATGCCCTTGTGGTGTGTCTTGCTAACATGCTGATTTCCCATGTCTGTGCCTGTTTTCCAGGGTCCGCACACAATGCATACATCATGAGGCGTAGCAGGGTGCCAGAAATGATGCTGCAGCTGCATGGGGAACAAGCATGTCTTGTTGGTGGGTATACTCTGTTGGTCCTGTGTTCAGCGCTATCTTTGTATCTTACGGCATCTCCTGACCCACTTCTTCACATGATGTTTCCATGTAGGGGACTCTGGCTATCCCAACATGCCATGGCTGATGACGCCTCTCCGCAACCCCAGAACAGCCGCAGAACACCGGTACAATGACACCCATGGGCAGACGAGGCGCGTGATTGAGAGGACGTTTGGACTCCTGAAGAGCAGATTCCGGTGCCTCCACAAGACCGGCGGCGCCCTCCCATATGCCCCGGTGAAGGTCTGCAAAATCTTCATTGTGTGCTGCATGCTGCACAACATGGCAGTGGAGAAGGCCGTGCCACTCATCCTTGATCCGGATGAGCAGGATCATCCACCCGTGGAGGATGAAGGGCTCGGGCACGGGGCAAGTGAGGATGAGGATGAGGATGAGGATGAGGATGAGGACATCCGGAGTCAGCTTATCCGCAACTTCTTCTCATGATGGTGAGTCCCTGTGTCTGAGTGTGCACGCTTTGAGCCTTGTGTGGCATGTGTTGCAATGTGTGTGTCGAGCTGACTGTGTGCTAAGTGACTTGGAGGTGTGTTCTGATGTGTCATTCAAGTGATGATGTCAGTCCACACATTTTAGCTGGGACACTAAATTTATTAAGGGCATGGTGACAACATCATTCCTGTAGAGTACATGTACATGTCTGAGGATTACTAGCTCTTCGCTGACTTGTGGTGTGTCTGGCCTCCCCAGGTTCTTGCGGCTGTCATCTGCTCATGTCATCATTGCCCTCCTGCTATTCCTCATGAGTATTGCAACGTGTGCTGGATCGGAGTTACATGCACAGACATGGTGAAAAGTCATTTGGGGTAAGGAGTGCAGCAAGGCCTTTTGTGGGTGGTATGTGTTTGTGATATGTGGGGACTGCTCCTGTGCATGTAGTGTTACCATGCATACATGTCGACTCACCATGGGCCACAGGACGTGTTGCATGGCTCCCATGAATTGATAGTCACCCTTCCTGACAGTCATCTGTAATGGTTTGTGGATTCTGATGAAGGCATCAATGTGTGTATAACGTCCCTCAGGCACATACGGGATGCTAGTGGTGGACATAGTGTGGGACATCCCCATATGAGGCTCAATGGGAATTTCAGACTCTCCGTGTGCAGCAAGGGGTGTTAGGCTCCACCCCTTCACTTGTGTACCAGCTCAGTAGGATTTACCACATCTGTGTGTTGAAGGGGGTGTCCAGTGTAGGTCACACATGGTCAGCCAAATGACCTGTGAGTCTGTTCCAATGGATGCATTTCCATTAGTGTGAGGCTGTGTAATAAAGGTGTTCGACACACTCCAAGGTGCCTCATCTCTGTCAATGCAGGTCTCTTGCCACTTTGCATGTCTGTCATATCTGGCATAGTTGTGGAAGATTATGCATAGGAGTCCATGTGTAGTTTAGCAACATGCATGCAGTAGCTCATGGATTAGGCTCCCTATTGGGCATGAAGTACATGGTCGTGTATGTATTTTGGCATGTTGGTCCACACAATGGGCCATCAACAGCTGCTGAGGGTGTGTCTCCTGTGCGCAGGTCGGCCTTCAGTTTCCTGATCCGGTGTCATGCTTCTTTGATGATTGTGCATGCAGTGGGCCCGATTCACAGAACAAACTTAAGACTAAATCCTAAACTTAGTACCATTCTGGTATTCACAGAATGCACCTAGTAATTCTGGTATTCACAGAATGAACTTACAACTTTTGCTATTCACAGAAGGAACTTAGGACTTTTGCTATTCACAGAATGGATTTACGACTACTAAACTTACGTCCGCACCCGGGCCGGAATTTCCGCACCCGGGCCGGAATTTCCGCACCCGGAGCGGAAAGTCCGCTTATGGGGCGGAAAGTCCGCTTACGGGCCGGAAGTCCCGCTTACGGGCCGGAAATTCCGCCTACGGCCGGAAAGTCCGGCTATGGGCCGGAAGTTCCGATTGCGGGCCGGAATTTCCGATTTGGTGGCCATTGATCATGTGAGCCAAGGGTGAACACCTGTCCAAGTCCCTACCATCCCCCACCATGCATCAGCTGACACACTCCAGCCAATCCTAGCTCGGCAGCATGTATAACTGCAGAGCAGACACACACAAACCCTTTCAACATGTCACTGAATGTGTTTGTTGCACTGCCCATTGCCATGCGGCAAAACGACTTGAGGAGGAGGAGTAGGAGAGCCAGAGCAGAGAGGATCTTCAGACAGAGGATCAACTTATTTGGAATGTCCAGTCAAGATGTAAGGGCCAGGTACCGTTTCCCTCCAGAAATCATCTTGGATATGGTATGTGAGTGGGAGCAGGAACTTGACTCCGTGACCTGCTGCTCACATGCAATACCAGCATACCTAAAGATCCTATCTGCGCTACATTTCTTTGCCACTGGCTCATTCCAAAGGGTCTCCAGTGACCATGTGGGCATATCCCAGGCGAGCCAGTCGCGGTGCCTGCATCAGGTACTGCGATGCATCACTGCAAGATCCCACCACCACATACACATGCCACCGACACTGGCCCTGAGACAAAGGGCAGCACGAGATTTCTTTCTCATTGCACAATTTCCACGTGTGCTGGGTGCAATTGACTGTACCCATGTGGCCCTTCAGCCACCCCGCCACATTGCACACATCTTCTGCAACAGACACCGATGGCATTCCATCAACGTACAAGCTGTCTGTGATGCCAGAGGGAGGTTCATTGATGTGCATGCGGTGTTCCCCGGCAGTACCCATGACAGCTTCATATTCCGCATGTCACCTCTTGCCCGGTGGATGGCTGCGGGAGAATTTGGGAACATGTGGCTACTGGGTAAGTACCAAGCGTTTGAAAGGGGGAATATGTGTTTTTGAAATGTCTGAATGCCCCCCAACATTAACCATTGTACTATAAGAATCATAAAGCTAGATACAGGGCCCACCTGACAATGCATGTAATACAGTATAGATCATGTCCTGTGCAATTCAAAGAGGGAAATGTAACCAACTGCCCTTTCCCCTCTACTCAGGTGACGCTGGGTATGCACTCACCCCACATCTCCTCACCCCTTACAGGCGTGCAGACACTGTACCACAGCGTAGGTACAATAGGGCACACATACGGACTCGAGCCATCATAGAGCGCACTTTTGGTCTGTTGAAGTCGCGATTCAGATGTCTCGACCGTACAGGGGGGGTGCTGCAGTACTCCCCAGAAGTAGTGTGCAAGATCATTTTAGCCTGTTGTGCCTTGCACAACATTGCCTTAATGCATGGCTTACAGATACCGCTGGAACCTCGGCTACCTATGAATCTGGGAAACCGGGCCATGGCACATAACCGAGGTCAGGGCATGCAAGTCCGTGAGCAGCTTGTTGCCACGTTTTTCACATGAGCAACCTGTAGTGGAA